>NC_088171.1:47863612-48171112 GCF_028769735.1 Zonotrichia leucophrys gambelii | reverse complement strand
AAACTAGTGGGAGCCTTGGACAGGGCTTCTGCCCTTCCTTATCCTGCTGCTCTTGCCCACTGGTAACAGGCCTGGCATGGGACAAGGTGAGCAGATGGAGCCAAGGTTTCCTCCACACCACATTTGCATGGACCTGAGCCACAGTATCCTTCCCCTCTTATCTGTTCTTTAATGTAACAAATGCAATAACTCTCCCACCTTGTTTTGTACCAGGACAGAACCAGACAAATCTTGAGAACATGTTTCCTGATCTATAGGAAAATCTGTGAAGAAAAGGTGACAGCTGGCTAAGAGGTCTGAAGGTTTATGAATAATCCCATAAAAGCAGCTGCCTTTCAGATACTATTGCAGATTGTTTGCAGTGGCTGGCTGACTGCTGCGAAAAAGCAAATGCATTCAACAAGCATAAATTTACTAAATTTAGTTGTTTTCAAGGCAGAGACAGAGAACTGCTTGCAGCAGCCTTAATTTTGTGTTGTCAGTATTGTTGAGGAGCTGAAAGCCATTCAGCCTCTGTATGCTGTTTTCTCCCCTTTCCTCCTTCAGGCTGTCTAGTTTGATCACTGGTGCCTTGGCCTGCCCAGCTTTGTTTTGGAGTTGTGCAGAGCAGGCACAGAGCTGCTGCAGCAGCCTGACAGGAGCCCTTTGCAGTCAGTCCCGCACGTGTGCTCCAGGTTTTGGCTCCTTTGCCAGAAACAGCAAGAAAGTCACACATGACTGAAGTCAAGCCAAGGATTACAGTCAAAAGCTGTCTTTGGAGTGAACTGGGCAGAGATCATTTGAGCTACTCTGTGGAAAAATCTGGCTCACTTTGCTGACCCTGGGGTATGCAAAAGGGACAGTCCTTTAAGAAAGGAACAATTTTGAACTGATTTTATGCTGACAGGAGAGATCCCTGCCTTTCTCCCATGACTTTTATATAAGCAAAGTGGTTTTCTTCCCACAGAAGTAGCATCTTACAATCAAAGTGCTCGTGCATAATGTGTCCTCAAAACCAGGAGGCTGTGCTAGTCACACTTTTGCCACAAAATGCCATGCCTGCAGGCCTGACTCTTTTACACTCTGTAGCCCTAAACACTACTACAGGCCTTTTTTTGCTTTACTTGAAGACCTGCAGCACCCTTTTTTGCAAAGCAGTAGGTGCCATTAAACTTCCATTCTTCATTATTCTAGAAATAGACTTGCCTGGTGCAAAGTTTGGAGTTTGGAAGTGGTCAGCATCCATATGTAGCAATAGGTGAAGCTGTCAGCTTCTGGTTTTGGCATTGTGTCATTCCTCCTTTCTAAAAATGTCTCCAATTTTGAAGTGTAGCTTTTGTAAATTTTCCTGAATTTTTGTTCTTCACTGTGAAGAGGCTGGTTACTGAGTTGTGGTTCTGAAGTTCTGTGATGGAGTGCATGGACAGCAGTGAGCTCATGTCACTGCAGTTTCATGGTGTCAGTGCTGTGTTGGCAGCCTTTCCTGGCTGTCTGCCTTGGTTGCTCTGGTGTATATCTATGTCTTGCTGTGTTACTCCTATACAGAAACCTGGCTGGCATTGGAAAAGCCTCCCCGTTTCACCAGACCAATTTTGAAAGGCGTTTTATACAACTTTTACAAATAAAGACAAAATACTGACAGAGATGAGAGTACTGAAGTGTTACATCATGTTGTGTCAGAGGGTTTCTCCCTCCAGTGGCCTCGGCTCTACAGCAACTTGGACATCCTGTGTTGTGTGTGGAAGAGAGGCCTTTCTGACTCCTTTTCAAAAACATCACTTAGGGCTGGAGTCATGAAGGGTCTGTTGAAGTCTTACACTGGGTATGGCTCTCCCTGCTCAGTCAGAAGGCCTGGCTGCTCACGAGGAAATTATCCTCCTATTTTCTAGGCTATGGTGTGAGGCAGCGTTGGAGCCTCTTTGCTGCAATGCAATTCTCAGCACCATCCATGTGGGAAATGGCAACTCCAAATGTTCCACTTTACCAGTTTGATCCATCCCCAAACCCCCCCCCCTCCCCTGCTGCTTCATTCCAGTGCTCTCCATCCCCTCTCACATTATAAAATGTGCTTACTTATCTCCAGGGAGTCCCATCAGCTCCTTATGGCTCAGCTCCTTATGTGTAAGTAAGGGTAATATTCAAGGGTTGCGGTTCTTTTTAAAGGAAATATTTTCAAAGGCAATTGCTAATTTTCCTTGCAAGCCTGCTAAGTATTATCACACCATATTCCCTTTCCCTCGCTAGGAGGTTTGGAAAACATGGCCTGAAATCTGTTCCCTTCAAAGGCTCCCAAACCACCACTGTTCTCCTTTGCCCTGTGCATCTCTGACAACCCTTGTACAGCATCAGTAGGGGGAAAACAGCCCTCAGCCATCACTGGCAGGTCTATTTCAGTACTGAATAAATCTCACATTTCACAGAGCTGCAGAACCAATGCAGCTCTGAAGTTTTTTTGCAGCACTCAAGTGCCAGGCCTGTGAAGGTGGATGCCCTGCCACCAGTTTGAGAAGCAACTTAAACACCAAGGTTCTCTGAAAGGAGGGAAAGATGGAAATCATTTATGCTGGAAACTGGGATGGAAATCTGGAGACCCATGAGTCAGCATGGAAGCTGAGACACCTTGTCTAAGCCAAGAGAAAGGCAAAAGGAAACAGCTGGAATAATTCTTTTGTCTGGGTTTGTTTGGGGGTATTTTTGTTATTTATTTATTTTGTTGGTCAGTTTGGGTTTTTTTAAGGGAATAGTCATTTAAAAGTGTCTTAATAACTTCTGCAATACATTAACAGAAAATTAAGTTAGAGGGGTTTTTTTCAGTATGAAATTTAAAATGAGTGTCTGAGATACAGAAAGGAGAATCTATTTTGGCTTTGCTGAACAATTAGAGACTTCTCACAGTCTATATTAAATCCAGAAAATCTGGATATTGAATTTTAAACCCTTTCATTTACATTGATTCCATTGCAGAAAAATGTCATCAGGACTACCTTTCAAGGAATATTCTTACTCTTCCCATTAAAATTGTCCAAATAAATTTTTTATGCTGCTACTGAAATGGTTTGTATCCTCCCCAATCACACAGTGCCCCTGAGACACTTTAAACATCTTTTTCTGAGGTGTCTATGGACAAGCAGGGTGAAGTACAGCATTGTTTCAGCTCTGTAGAAGAAGGAAGTGAAGAAGCTGAGGCTGAAGTTGGAACTGCACTGGCCACAGCCTGAAGCAGGAAAGAGCAGGGGTAGAGGGCCCACAAGCAGGGCTCTCATGAGTGAGCAGGGTCAGGTTGTACAGACATGGTTTTGAAAAGAAAAAATTCCTGGAAAAAATTCCTAAAAAAGTTGGTGGCAGGAGAAATGCAGATGGTGGCACAGGAGGGGCTGGCATGAAGCCATGGTACTCCTGCCATCCCCCAGGGTCAGAGTGGGATGGACGCCTCCCTACAGGGACCTTCTCACTGGATCTGTGCAATCCCAGCTCCTCCAATACAGCAGAGCTGGGCTCATGGTCAGGCCTGTCCCAGGAGTGCTCTGAAAAGGACACTTGGAGGGTGTCACATTTATACTTTAGGGCCCAATTTCCATCCTGTGGCACATTCCAAGCCACAGGAGACCTGTCAGGCTGTTGTCTCCAGCTTACTGGCTTATTTCTGTCTTGTCTGACTTTTATCCTGCTCTCTACCACTCATCCGTCAGGCTGCTTTTTTTCTAATCCAAGTCCTTCACGTTCCATTTTATCTAAGGAATATATTCACTGCCATATCATGCATCTCTGAGCCTAGAAAGTAAATTTACTCCCACCCACCAAAAAATTCACAGGTGATCTGGAAGTCAACCTCTTCTTCCTCTCCTCCTGGCAGTGTTTTAAAGCTAAACTGTTCTGTATTTTTGATCTTCCCATAGAACTTTCAGCCAAGAAGCTTTTCCTGGCATGGGCAGGATATGTCACCAGAGGATCATGTGGAGAAACCTCCAGTGGAGATTCACTCCTCCATCTGTTGTCTCATCTCTGTCCTTCCCCATTTTCCAGTCTCTCTAGTGCACACTCCTCCAGCTCCCAGCACCCTTGGTCAGTAAAAGGAACAATGGCTGGGCACTTGAAGGAATCAAGTTAAGGTTCCCCCAAAGGAGGGGGTGCAAGGGTACCAAGGTGCTCTTTGTGGGAGCCTGCTGAGAATTTCAGGCAGTAAGAATGGGGGGAGGTAAATTCACCACCAAGCTGCAAGGCAGCTTCTCTTGTCTATGGACAAAGAAATAAGGAGGTCAGAAGGAAGAGCTTCCCTGAAGGCCACTCCCTAAAATCTGATGGGGAAGTGCTCTGAGACCCTGGTCCTCCTTGTGTTTTCACGTAGTTTGAGCAGTGTTGCAGTTCAGGTCTGTGCACATTCCATTTTTTTCCCCCTTTTTAAATGAGGTCTTCCACACAGCTGATAAAGGGAACTTTGGACATCCCTCAGGCTGGGAACATCTCATTGTGCAGGGTTATGAGATGGCCAGAAGGATGGGTCATGAAAGGGTCATCCAGCAACATATAACCTGTTAGTGTACACCTAACCTGTAGGTACTTCAGAGTAAATCCTTTTAGCTGCTTTGATTTTACAAAGCAGCTTTTTTACCTACAGATACAGAGGTAAAAATTGCTTAAGGCCTAAAACCCTAAAAACCAGCTAAGTAGGTAAAGGTTCTGTCTGTAATTGTGGTCTTGTCCTGCTCTGTGGAATGTGGGAAGCCACCCAGAACTGCTGAGTGGTGACAGTGAGAGCTGTGCTTGCCCTGCTGGCATGGCCCTCCAGTCACCCTGAGAGCAGCCAGCTCACAGAGACCTGCTGCTGCAGGCTGTTTCCCAAAAGAGCCCTGATTCACAGTCAGTGTGACTCCTCATGTGGGGAAGAACTTTTCATTTTGCTTAGGAAAAACAAAGAACATAAGCCTCCTATAAAGTTTTTCCCCTATACAAACTCTGTACAAAAGTGTTAAAGTCAGTGGCCAGGAAATGCCTGCATGACTTTGCCTTGCTTCCTGCAGCTAAGGAAAAGCTCATAACCTAAATATGGGACATTTCCACCTAATTTCTGAGTGCTTAAATTTATGACCTGACATGCTCCCAGTGAACAGCAGCTGCTGACCCTGGAGCTCTGCTTACCATCGCATCTGGCTCCTGCCCATGGCCAGTATGCTCCATCAAAACACCAGGTTTAAAACCAAAAATCAGCTCCATGTCAGAAGGCAGCATTTAGATGTCTAGGAAAACCTTGAAGTCCTCTGGACTGACCCTTTTCTGCCATTTTCTAGGAACACTGAGCACTGACTCCCCTTCGGGTTTAAGAGTGCCAAGACCAAGGCTGATTAACTCGTACAGCCAAGCCTCCACTCCTGCCTGCTGCATCAGGACCACTGCTGCCACAACCTGGTTCCTGGAAGTTCATCTCCAGGACAATTATTTCCTTGTGTTTGCTCCTCAGAGGTTTTTAACAAGTCTCTAAACCCTTCTATATCACTCTTCTTTTTTTAGATGGCTTGCAACACTGCAGTGCAACAACACTGCAAAGCCAAGTGACCAAATGGACATTAGTTCAAGTTAGTTAAGTAAGTTATTTTAGAAAGCCCACAGGACGAAGCAGAGGGTCTCCCATGAAGCAAATGTGTCAGGGCAAATAGGAAAGGAGAATAATTTGGCTGAGAATAATTTAAAAGCTTTCATTGAGAGGAGCAAAGAGGCCAAATGCTGGACATGGCCACCTCAGCCTTGCTGAGCTGGGTGCTGCTTTAAGCTTTTTCCAGGAGATGCTAAAAGGTGGAAACTCAAATGTGTTTTTCCAGGAGCTGCCTCCCCCTGCTAGAAAGAGGAGTGACCTCCCTGCAGAAGCCACCACAGGGATCATGTGCTGTGCATCAGCTGTCACCATGTCCCCTGGCCAGGGGAGGTCTGAGGCTGGCATGTCAGCCAGGGGACAGGAGGCAGCACTTTGCTGTAAGGAAGTGCCCAGGCTCCATGTGCAGTGGGCAGGGAAGAGCTTCACCAGCCTTCACTCTGCACAGCTGAGATAAATGGCCTTACAAAAAATTAAACCCAGACCAAATCATTCTCTAGCCATTGGTGACATTACTAATGAAGCAGGACCCTGCCTCACAAAATTTGGTCTCCTGAGGGGACCCCAAGATGTGTAAGGTGTATCCACACTTCTGTAGGAATGGTTCACTGCTTCTGTACCCCCTCCTTAGTTGCTGCCTTCCTTGGCACTGCCTGGGCACTAAAGCCACAGCCAGCTGGGCCAGCAGAGCTTGCAGTAGGGGCATCTTGAAATAAAATTGCTATTCAGGTTTGCTCCCACAGGGGCAGGAGAAACACAGCCACCACTTCAGCTTCTGAACAACTATAGCACAATAGAAGCTCTTGGGAACTCCAAAATCCATCAAACTCACAACCACCTCATCCTCCTCCAGGGTTGTCAGAACAAAGCAAACTTTTGAAAACCAGTGAGACACAGTGAGACACTGCTGATTGCCAACATGAAGTAACCAGGCACATACCTCATACAGATGCTCCATGCAAGGCAGAATCCCACCTGTAGGTATCCAATTCCTCCATCTTCCTCCCATCTTATCCCAATCCATCTTTTTTATCCACCAAGTAATCATCTTTCCAGAGCTCTCCACTGGGCTGAGGAACCTCTGGACTACAGAGCAGCCTCATTAACTCTCCTTACAGCTCACCCATGGGTTATGAAGGGGGCTCAGCTCATTTCCCACACCTGCAGCCCCTGTTAACTCATGAGCCAAAGCAAGGGCCCCTGCAGCACCTGTGAGCACTGTCACCTGCTCAGGAGGCTGCAGGTGTTTCTCTCAGCTTTGATGCCTCTGCACTTATTTACACACAGCAGAATAAATGGAATCTGGCCTTTCCAAGTGTTATTTCTAGAGCTATAAAATAATTTCAGCCTCCAAACAGATTTATAGCAGGGAAACACTAGCTGGTGCAAGAGAGGGAGTGTGTCTTGGGTATATTACTGCATCTCACCTCATGGAATATTCATCTGACTAAAGCAACTCTATTGCATCTTTGCCTATATTTTTCAGTTATCCACTGAGAGTTTTTTGAGGAATCTGGTGCTGCTCAAATTAAAAGAGGGCAGCAAAATTGTGCTTGATTGAAAAGGACAAAGTTGCAGCAAGGATTGAGAATGAAAGCTGGAGCCAAGGTCTCAGCTACTTTCTTTAATGACCAGAAATAAGTGCCTGCACCTTCTATTTTCAATAAGGAATGTTGAGCAACTAAAGGTACATTTTTTGGGCTGATGTTCTGAGTTCTTAGTCATTCTCTTGACCTCTTGAAATATCCTTGAAATCTCCCTCAGTCTGAGAGTCACCCCCACGCTATGCCACCTTTTTCTGGGTTTAATTTTGCACACAGATAGAAAAGCTGTTCAACTGTGTGTGCTTGCATGGGAATTTATTTAGTTGTTGAAAAATTAGTTATTATTGAGTCGTTAGAAATGAGGTGATATCTCAGAAAGTTACAGTAATAAAAATACTGCAAGAATATTTTACTGTTTTGCTCTAAAACCCTCAGTTACAGCATCTCCTTTGGTGTGGCACTGCTGTCAAGAGTAGTGAGCCATGCCAGAGAGCTTTCCTTTCCTCTCAGCAGCAAAATGTGTGGTCATCTGCAGCCCAGAGCAGCAGGCACTGGCTTAGGGGGCAGCTCAGCACCTTTCACACTCAACCTATTTCTTTTGCAGTTGCTAAAGTGCTGATGATCTGTTTCCCTTCTAGGTTGCTGGCTATTGATTGCTGCATGAAAAATCTCATGTGGGTGGCAAATTCAACGTTCCATTCCTGGCACTGCCAAGGCAGCGACTGAAGTGCCCCCACCCAGAACAAGCCCAGAACCCAAACCTCCTTGGAAGCAGCCCCATGGACAATGACCACACGCTGGATTTGTGGTGGTTGTGGTGAGTGAACCAGGCTTAGGCAGCAGTGAGGCTCAGGAAAGGGATGCATGACTGCCTGGTCTGCCAGAGGGACAAACTGAAACCCTGAAAAAAGCCAATGGACTTTTGGAGGTCAGTGCATCATGTGGGCCAGCCCCTGCAGGGATCACATGAATATGGGCTCATCTACAGACTTCCAGGATGCATGGCCTGCAGAACACCAACTTCTAGACAAAGACCCATGGCTACATCTCACTGATGCCAGCTGGAGGCACAGAGGGCTGTTCCTGTGGGATGCCCAACAGGGAGCAAGGCAAAGGGCACTGGAGAAGTGGACCTGGCTATGCAGAGGGACAAGTTGGTGCTTTCCCAGCTCCCGAAAACTATTGGGCAGGAAGAAAACCCAACACTGAATGTTGCACCAAACAAAAAGACAAAGTCAAGCTCCAGGAAGCTATTCTGGGGCAAAATGACCCTGCCAGCTGTGTAAGGAAGGAGGAAAGAAAGGATGAGGGGGCGCCTACGTGGGGCTGTGGAGGAACAGTGTCTCTCCAGGCTGGGGCAGAGGCACCACTCAGGTCTCACTGCAGATCACATAGGGACCAGCTCCAGCAGCTTTTGCAAGTGCTCAATGGCATTTGAGAGTTGCCAAGAATGTCCATCGTGTCTCTCTTATTACCTCAATTTACAAGCAGGCAAAGGAAAATAACCATCACCTGCCCTTCCCCCTCCCAGCAAAACCCTGTTCAGCTGCATTTCAGCAAAGAGCTTTTCCAATATTAAAAGTACACTTTATTTTTCTGTACAATTCTTATCCAAATTTCCAGGTGTGGAAATGTCCACTGTGTCCCCAGAAAAAGTTGCAGATTTATCTGCTGCCATGAGGCTCCGTCCAGAACTGTCCAGGAGGGGCTCAAAGCCAGGACCACCAAAATCATGTGCTGATGCTTTCTAGGTGCAGGGAGGAGAGCAGGAACTAGAGGGAGGGGAAGGCAGTCCTGCTCTGCCGTGGGGTCATGAGTGACCAGAGCCTTCCCTGGGTGGCAGGAGAGGCACCCTCGAGTTCACGTCATCGTTCGTGCTTCGTGTGGGAGTCGCTGCGTTCCACCGTCACCCCGTTCCCGTTCCGCGTCACCTCCTTCCTGTTCCAGTCCTTCTCCAGGTAAAACTCAGCCAGCACGGGGCAGTGCTCCGAGGCCACCCCACCCCAGGACCAGTTATCGGGGATCCATGGGTTTGTGAGCCCTTCTCGCACGACAGCCCAGTGGCCTGCAGCAAAGAGAGGCACAGGGAAACGTTAGGTGACACTGCCCAAAGTGAGCCTGACACAAATAAAGGTTACACGACTTCAAACAAGCAACTCTACCTGTGAAAACCTTTTTCAAGCTCCGGCTGATCCAGATATTATCCAGCGACTTGGACCCTTGTGGGTTCTTTGTGCTGATGTTGGTGAAGGTGCTGGAAGGGACCAGGTGGTGAAACTTCTCCTTCCTCAGGATGTCATGGTCGCTGCTGTCTGGGGCCTGGTTAAAATCTCCAAGGATTATTACATCTTTTTCTCCTGGAAAACAAGAAAAATAGAGAAGAATGGGAGGAATGGACATCCATCACTCAAGTACAAGAGGATTAATGGAAAGAGGAAAAGTACAAATACTGAATAAACAAAGTGATTGTATTCTGAACTCCTGAAAGAAATGCTGTTTAAAGCCCTTCTCACTGACTGTTCACTCATAGCCATTCTCTTCATGACAATAAAACCAGCCAGTATACATTTGATGCTTATTTTTAAATATAATCTCATTTATTATAGAGTCATAGAATCATAGGAAATGCTGAGTTGGAAGGGCCTCAAAAGGGTCATTGAGTCCAATTCCTGGTCCGGCACAGGACACCTCAAGTCGCACCATGTGCCTGAGAGCATTGTCCAAACACTTCTTGAACTCAGGCAGGCTTTGTGCTGTGATCACTTCTCAGGGGAGCCTGTCCCCAACCACTCTCTGGGTGAGGAACTTCTTCCTAATACCCCACATAAACCTCTAAACTCAGCTTCAGGCCATTCCTCAGGTCCTGTTCCGGGGCACAAAAGTGAAGAGATCAGTACCTGCCCCTCCTCTTGCCCTCTTGAGGATGTTCAAGATCACAATGAGATCTCCCCTCAGTCTCCTCTCCTCCAGGCTGAACAGACAAGTGACCTCAGCTGCTCTTCATACCACTTCCCCTCAAGGCCCTTCACCATCCTCATGGTGTTCCTCTGGACACTCTCTAACAGCTTAATTCTTTCCTTTGTTGTGACACCCCAAACTGCCCCCAGAACCCAAAGTGAGGCCACCACAGTGCAGAGCAGAACGGGACAATCCCTTCCATTGCTCAGCTGGTGATGCTGTCCCTGATGTCCCCCAGGACACAGTTTCCCTCCTGGCTGCCAGGGCACTGCTGACTCATGTTCAACTTGCCATCCACCAGGAGCCCCAGGTCTTTTTCCCACAGGGCTGCTCTTCAGCCTCTCATTCCCCAGTCTGTGCACACAACCAGGGCTGCCCCATCCCAGGTGCAGAATCTGGAACTTTCCCTTGCTAATCTTCATATGGTTGGTGATTTTCCATCTCTCTAGTTTGTTGAGGTCTCTCTGCAGGACCTGTCTGCCCTCAAGGGAGCTGCCAGCTCCTCACAGTGTAGTGTTGTTTTCAAACTTAGTATTTCTTCAAGTCCCATGTCCATTACTGAAGATGCTGAAGAGAACTGGGCCAAGGATGGCGCCCTGTGGAATCCCACTAGTGACTGGATGCCAGCCTGATGTCACCTCATTCACTGTAAATTTTTGGGCCTGATCTGTGACCTGGTTGCTCACCCATCATGTAACGTGGTTATCCACATGTGTACTGGACATTTTGTCCAGAGGGGCACTGTGAGAGACAAGCATTACTGAAGCCCAAAGATTAGTGTCTTTTCCTTGCTACTCCCTGTTAGCGACAAACTCAAAGACAAGCAGTTTTAGTCTCAGAAATTTTTAGAAATCTGTTCCCTTTTTCTGTTTCGTTTTTCTGCAAGAAATATCTTCTGGCTTTAACTTATGCAGACATTGTTTTAAAATATATTTTCTTTAAGATTCAAGAACACTTTTGTGAGGAACCCAGGAAGACGCAGCCTTATGCTGGTATACACCACAATGCCAAAAGTGCGGTGCTCATTCTAACCTCTGCATTAAAAAATCCCAAGGAATAGGACCAAGGAGCAGTCTGCAAACCTGATGGCAGAAGATGAGGTGAGAAACCACACAGACACTCCCTGCCTAGACCAACTTTCTTTTGCCTGGCTGACTGAAGGGATACTGCTCAACTTGAAACAGAAAATTCCTTCAGTTATGTTTTGTTTCCAGCCTTAATAAAGGAGAATAGAAACTCCAGACCCCAATCTCCTAGCCTCACAGATGTGGATGCAAACATCTCACCTGTGCCCTTGGGTAAGAGGACAAAGCACACACCTCTCAAACCACTGCCAGAAATGTCTGACAAGACAACTGAAGAAGAATGCTGAGAGCTGACCAGAGATGCTACCAAGGCACTACTTGGCACTCAAGAAGGATGGTGAAATGAGGCACAAATGCACAAAAAAAATTATCCCAAGTTGACTTCAGAGAAGAGATCTATGAATAGCCCATAGGCTTTTTCTTTCCTGGGATTGAAGTGTGAGAGGGGATGGGATGGACAGACTTTCTCTACCACACTCAGTGCTCTGGATAAACCTCCTCATTTTTTGCTGTTGCTGTAGAAGTCACTTTCCAGGAGAGGGAGCACAAGCTCAACAAAATCTATGCCACTCCTGTCTTGCAGTGCAGAAAAGATGAACTGGGAAAAGGCAAGAGAGCAAGCAAGATTGAAGGGATATTACTCACAAATACTTCAAAACATGGTACTTGCTAAGATGAAGAGGGGTAATGAATAGTTAGTGAAAATATTTGTGGTTTCTCTGCCCTTTCTAAGTCACAAATCATATTGTAAATAAATGAAATTTAAATACTATTCTATAAAGCATTCATTACAGCAGTCTTCCCACCTTTGAAGGAAAAAAACCCACCTGAATCTCAACCTGAGTTTTTTAAAGCTCCATCAGAGCCCAAAAGAAAAATCAGTCTTTTTCTAATGGGATGACCATGCCTACTGTGAGTTGGTAGTTGTGCATACATCTCATGACAAAGATCTTCTGCAAGATTTCTTGTTTGGCAGGACCAGGAATCCTGAAGTGTAACTTTGGTCCTTCCGTGCTAACACTTGCTTAATGGCCCAGGCAGCACTTGGCTCCTTCCATCTCCACACTATGTTGGAAAAGGCCATTACAGAAACCTCTGGAGCACATCCTTGGTATTTAAAAATGATAGACAGGCTGGGACCTTAACAGCAGTACCTTGATTATGCACAAAATCCAATCTATTCTATCCTAAACTACTCATGCTTTTTTTAGCAAATCTTCAAGACTACCTCCCTTACATAAAATATCTATGGAAAAACCCCACTGTACTTACAAGTGAAAATTTTAACTGACTGAAAATTTTAACCTTTCCATTCTGGAGAGGTTAGAAATAGCAGAGGATACATGATCCAGCACTTGGATGCGTGCTTGGAAGGAGGTAAGAAGTCAGCTTGCACCTGACTGCCCAGGGAGGAAATCACTATATTCTTCACCCGTTTAGAATTTGCATGCAGAATAACTAAGCATAAAATCATAACAAAGTGTAAAGTTGACAGAACAGGCTGGAGCTTGTTAAAGAAGCTGAAACCCCACTTGCCATTGGGGAGAGAAGGGAGTACTTTTGGTTCCCCTCTGAGAGGAGCTTCCATGGCTTCTCAGACTGCAGAGGAGTGGGGAACACATCAGGCAGCCCTGTGCTAAAAGCAAAGAAGAGCAAGCCACCAGTTTTCTAGACAACCACCAACTTCATTGCCCCTTTGTCCTGGCTCACTCTCAGCCCTGCTCCTACCTTTGCCAGCTCCTGCAACAACAACATCATGCATGCCAGCACTGCAGTTTCGTGTCTGTCTGTCTCCCAAGACCTTGACAGACATCAGCCATGAGAGGGAAGGAAGTGAACCCGCCTGGATGTGCCCAAGTGTGTGACTGTGTCTCACTGGACACTCCTGGGTCTCTCAGCAGAGGCAGGGAGCAGAGCTGCCCACAGCAGCTGCTGCTCTCAGAGGTCTCATGGATGAGCCCCAATGGCTCTCAGCCAAACTTAGCAAAAGTTCTGGAAGAAATCATGCTATTGCTCATAATGAGGGATGATAACTGATCAAAAACTGCAATCATGATGCCCACAGCTACAATCAGATGGAGAGAAAAACAGAAAATAAGACAATCCTATTGGTGCTGTGCTGTGATTCTCCTCTTTTGGAGAAAATTAGTTTAAGACTGGCAGGGCTTGATTCTGCTCCTCAGGAGCCAGAGGCTCCTCGGCTAATGCAATCTGGTCCTCCTCCTCCTCCAACAGACAGAGCAGCAGGAGCTCTCTTAACAACCAATCTTCTGCTGCAAAGGTCCCTGACACAGACTGCACTGTCCACAAGGACCCAGAGTCTCCATCTGTTGGGACGTGGTGGCATACAGCCCACAGCAGCCAGGCACGTGTCCTGTTCGTGACCTCTCAGCAGTGCTCACACACATTCACACCCTCTGGGCCCAAATGTGCCTTGTGCCTTGTCAATGGAGCACTCCTCAGGTGAAAAAATAAGTCTGGTCTGTTTGCAAAGGCATCTTCAAATTCACTAAAGCACCGGCAAATTTTGGCAGTGCCTGCGGGTGGCTCTTGGCCAGCAAAGCAAAGCAGAAGCTTAACTCAGCCCTCTGCTGCAGTGGCTGAGCTCTGGAGTGCCAAGGCAATCAGCTGAGGGACTGACAGTGCCTGCAGAAGGTCTGCAGTGCTGAAATCTGCCTCTCTGCAGGAGCTGGGAAACCCTCCTTTGCTTCATGGCAGGGCAAGGGGACCTCTGTAGGACACACTTCCTGCCATGCCCTTCATCGTGCTCTGGATGATCTCCCTCATGAATTAAACAGACTCTTAAATGCTCAAATCCTTCCTGGACAGAGTGACACACATATGATGGAAGGATGTGATGTTACATTGGCTGCTAAGAAGTCTTCTCAGAAGTCTTGTAAGCCCAGTCCCTGATGCATGGGTAACCCATGGAACATGGCCAAGCCAAGTGGGAGAAGATATCACAGAACCACAGCGTGGTTTGTGTTGGAAGGGACCTTTAAAGATCATCTAGTTCGAGCCCCCTGCCATGGCAGGAACACCTCCCACAGGACCAGAGCATTCAAAGCCCCATCCAGCTTGGCCTTGAATACAGCAAGGGAGGAGCATCCACAGCTGCCCTGGGCAACTTGTGCTTCGCCACCCTCACAATCAAGAATTTCCTCCTAATATCCTAATACCTCATCTAAAACTACCCTCCTTCAGTTCAAGGCCATTCTCCCTTGTTCCATTACTACATGTCCTTGTAAAAAGTCCCCCTTCAGCTCTCTCATAGGCTCCTTTTAGGTACTGGAAAACTGCTGTAAGATATTCCCTAAGTGTTCTCTTCTTCAGACTGAACAACCCCAGATACCTCAGCCTTTCTTCACAGGAGAGGTGTTCTGGCCCTCTGATCATCTTCACAGCCCTTCTGTGGACTTGCTCCAACAGGTCCATGTCCTTCCTACGCTGGGGATCCCAGAGCTGGATGCAGCTCTCCAGGTGGGGTCACATGAGAGACAGAATCCCCTCCCTCACCCTGCTGGCCACGCTGCTTTTGATGCAGCCAGGGATGAGGCTGACTTTCTGGGCTGCAAGTGCACATGGCTGGGTCATGTCCAGCCACTCATCCACCAGCACCTGCAAGCTCTTCTCCTCAGGACTCTCTCAATGCACCCAGCACCCTGCTCCCTGGGTCCAGCCACCACCAGGACATCCAGAATAACATCTGTGTGTGCCCATGGGCACCACACCGGAGCCAAACTGGGGGAGCTCTTGGGAGAAGACAGAAGAGCTGCTGCAAAGAGTTAGCTGTGAGCAGCTGACAGCCACTGCATCTCTCCAGTACTGATGAAAGGAAGAAAAGAGAGGGAAAAAGGATCCAGGACCCACCAATCTAATGGGAGAAATATGGAGATACTATACCCTGTGTTTAGGGAGGCTGTGGATAGTAAACAATGTTCCTCAAATGCTCACCTGCCTCTTAGTAAGAATAAAAGGTAGTAGAACAGGCATCTGTTAGCAAAATGGGAACAGAAACTCAAATGTACTGCAGTACCCACACACAAACCAGTTCTTACTGCCCATATTTTGTGGACTAATTTGGAAGAAACTGGAGGATGGTGGTCATTTTTAGCATGAAATTCATTTTGGCAGGGTAATTCTGTACTTCAAAGTCACATGTGTGCACTACCATTTCCTTAGGAGACCACATCCCACAAGTTTGGAGGAATCTGAATTTCTTCTTTGGTGAGAGACTACACCAAGAACAAGCATGCTCCAGTAATGTGCTGGCCATATGAAAATATTAAAACATGAAATAAAGAGAACACCAACAGTCTAAATTTAGATGCAGTGGAAGTGCTGCTCAGTTGACTTCAGAAGAGCTACACATTTATCCCATGTTTCAGTTCAGCCTTTGGGGATTAAACAAATGATCCTTTTGTTTACCTTCATCCTTTCCAATTTTAAAGTACGTGGACAAACACTTAAATCAGTAGCACTCAAAATAGCTCTGACTGGCTTCTGCAGCTCAAAAGGAACTACAATAGAGCACGCAGAGAAACTGCAAATACCTCTTGAGTTATACAAGAGGGACATTAACACTTCCGAGTGACCAAACTTGCTGAGCTGGGCCAAGTTGAAAACCATCACGCGAATAACCTTGCAACCCTTTCACATCTTTCTTGAGCAGTAAACAAAGGGCTGGACTTTTTCTGTTCCAATAACAAGATCAGCAATGTTTAGAATCTAAACTGCTTTGTTCTGCTTCGCAGGAAGTTAAACATAATTTGCAAGCTTCAAAGTAAAAAGCAAACTCACAGAAATGAAGTAAAGAAATCCAGCTGCCTATTTCAGTGCTCAAGCTCAGGTCTAAATTCTGGTGTCATTTCATCCTGGTGTAAAGCCAGAGCAACTTATTTCAAATCAATAAAATTATTCTACATATTACGTCCAGGTACCAAAGCAGGATTTGGTCTCTTTTTCCATTAGCAGCCATCTGCGAATTTACATTGGATTTTCCAAAGAGCTTCAAATTATTCAAAAATTAAATATATAGAACTACTTCTCTTGGAAGAAAAAAAATAAAGCTGTGCTCTTATATCAGGTAGGTGTCATTTCCACAAAGCATTTAAAATAAGGTCTCAACTCTAGTGACTTTTCTTTCCTTTGGCAGAACTTGCTGTCACAGTAGCACAAAACCAGAAGGAACTTAATTTGAAAAAATGGTGTCAAAGCCAGTAGGATCTCCTGTGCTGTTTGTGTTAATTAGGAAAGACTGTAAGACAATGAGCAAGGAAAAAGCACGTTTGTCACGCTATGCATCACACAAATATGGGTAAAAGACAATTGTGAGGCTGATAAGGGTATTTCTGAAATGCTCACTGAGACAAAGTTCAGTCTTTTAAAAATTCCTTCGAATTAGAAAGTGTGCATGTGACAGCTGGCAGGAAAAACCCGTGCCTTACCTTTCAGAGTCTCCTGCAAACTCTGCGCGCAGGCTGCCAGTTTGTGGCTGTCGTGGTTCTTGCCGCTGTTCTCCCCCGCGCAGGGCGGCAGGGCCAGGTGCAGGTTAACCACGGTCAGGTCATTCATTCCAACCTGGGGGCAAGGAGGGGAAATCAGTGCCTGCACGTGGGGAATGGAAGGTCACAACACAAAACCACGTGCCTGCTCCCAGCAGCTTCAGTGGTAAATCTGGAGCAGTAGGACTCACACTGCTTGGTGTGTCTCAGTGTGGGGAGGAAGAGGAGGGAGGCATTTGCGTTTTGCAGCTTTGTTTGCAGTAACCTCATACCCTCTCAGTTCTGGGGAAACTGGTTTGCATTAGCAAACAGCTTCCTTTCACCACTGTGGTGAAAAAGTCAGCAGAAAGAAGTCAGCTGCTTATGAAAATCAGTTTATGCCAAACCAGTTGTTAACAAGCTACAAATAATGTCATGGTCATTACAGGGGCTAATTACTGCTGTCTTGTGATTAGCCCTGCCTTGTCACAGAGACTAACCAGAAACTTAATGTACCTTGAAAGGAGCTGTTGGCTCCCTGCAATCTCCTGTTCACCTTCTGGGAATCACTTCAACCTATTTGTATGATCAATTATTACTAATACTTTATTTATTAATAATTATTCAATTAATGCTTCTCTCAAAGCATTACCAGAGATGTCAAGTTCCCTAAACTGGACCCTTTCATCACACCCTGTGTGGAGATGGGCTCTCTCTGCTCATATATTTGCTCCAGCATATGCCCAAGAACTGGTTCCAGAAGTGATTATGTTCTTTTAGATTGATTTGGCCCTAGTGAAAAAGCTTTAAAATGGAAACTCTGAAGTGTGACAGCAACAGAACATAGGCCAACCCAAGTCTCACTGAAGCACTGTGCCTTATACACAAACATACTCATATACATATATATATATATATATATATACATACACACACACACACATATATATGTGTGTGTGTGTGTGTATATAGATATACAAAATTAATCTCCATTCTCCCTGCACTCATCCCTCTTTGTGGCACTGATGAATCCCAGCCCTGTGGCCTGGCTGCTATTGCAGATCCACTGACCCTCAGGTTCTCAAATACTCCCTTGCAGCAGGGTTTGCTCCCATGGGAGCAAGGGAAAGGACTGATTGTGGTGAACTACCACATGTATTAAGGTGCATTAAGCACCTATCCATAACCAAGCCATGGGACAGTGATAAGAAGGGCCAGAGGCTTATGCAAATTTTTATTAGTGAGAAGGCTGTGTCTCTTTTCACCATAGCCAAATTCTTTATAGTCAAAGTTCTGCAAGGTTGGACTGGCACTGTGGCAGTTACCTTGAAATGTGCAAGATAAGGGTGAGGATATGAGTGCCTCCCGTTGCCATTGGTCTGTGCAGTCTCCTGAGACGAAGCATCTTTCAGCTCAATGCCAGCTGTTGTATCCCAGAGGAAGCCAGAATATTCAACTCCCTGGAATTAAAAAGAGAAATGACGGTCACAAGATGGTAAAAACAAAACATTCTGCCCTAAGGCAGCCCCATATCTATCTATCTATCTATCTATCTATCTATCTCTAGGCATGGTGCCTGCCGAGGGCAGGAAGCCCAATTGGCTATGCCCAAGCATAAAGCAGAAGCAGTTTCCTGGGCTTTTAGTGGAAGATACAGAGGACAAATAGGCTTCTTCAGTTCACCCCTACCAAAACTCCCACCAGATGTGGGAGGAATGCTCCCTGGGAAGCTCCACTGACTTCACTGAAGAGTGCATGTGCCAAGCTGAAACACTCAACACTCTGCTACTCACAGCCCCTCACATCTGCACACTGGCTATTGGACACCCAGCTAATTCCAGCACTGCTCCAGTAAAGCCAGGGACTTAACAGTCTGTTTTATCTTCCAGAGGCAGAGCATGGTCAGGACCACTGCAGGGCTGAAGGATGCTGCCCCTCGTGTGCGTGTTTGGGCTGACCTGTCCCCATTTCCTCCTACTCCAGGCAAGGCATTGGATACCTCTGAGTGTGGTCAGTAATGAGGCAGTTTGTTGCCCTCATGATTAATTGTCTAACCATGAGTTTGGTGCCTGGAGGTTTCACCGGGTGACTGCTAGGGCTTGCAGCAGACAATGCTGTGCACAGTTGTTCCTTCTCCCCAGGCTCCACACCATCTCACTGCCTTTTTTCAGCTGCAAGCTATAAATATCCTGGCCCCTTCAGCCTCTTAGTGTGAAATCTGGTCTAGACCTCTCAGCCCTATCAATTTCTCTGTCTTTTCCGGCTTGTATGTTTCATACTCAGCTCTCTGCTCCTTTCAGCTCTGCTTCTATCATCTTGAATGGGATTTTTTTTGATCACTTTATGACGTGGAATTGGCATTTTCAGAAAGCTGTCTATGCTGGTGACACCACCAGCAGTATCTAATTCAAACACTGTCAGCCTCTTCTCCCATCACCCAGACACCGTTTCCCTTGGCATCATTGAGACCCACTTCCCTTAGCAAATCACAATTAAATCTATTCTAAGGGAGAGTTTTCTCCATTTCAGCTGCAATAAAAAAGTGTTAACTGCTCTGCTGACTTCCCAAGAGCCTTGAAGGGATTCAGGCTGGATCAAATTCTTTGGTAGCTCCTTCGATAAGTCACCTTTAAAATACTGATAAAATTATTCTACCAGTAAGAAGCCTAAGGTCTAAAAACTGATACAGGAAAAGATGTGAAATAATAAAACTGCTGTCAACAGCTGTTGGCTATTTCCAGGCTCCATTTTTATCTACATGGCAGTCACAAGTAACTGCCTGGTTGAAATGCTCAAACTGTATGGAAGCACAAGCCAGAAGCACCATCCACCATTTTGTGTTATTTAGCCCCACAGAGCATCCCAAAATCACCTTGTGCCAAAGATGCTGTGTCCTTGGGGTTACACTGTGTTACCTCACTGCATTTGTGTACACAGTGCTCAAACCTGACAGACTAACTAGCCCCAAAAAAAGAAGAGACTTTTTGGCTTGCTGAAGGATTCTACAGCTCAGCCAGATTCCTGTTAAAGCAGCTAAAAGGAAGAGTCAATAGATAAAGTTTCTATTCTTAGTTTGGCTGCACATTTCTCCCATAACTTGGGAAACTGTTCATCCTTATATTCCTGTCCGTAAAACAACGTGGGTGATAATTTTTATTTAGTCACCCTGTAGTCAAAGCTGCCATTGTTATCTTTGGAAGTACAGCTCAAGAAAGAACTGACTAAAGACTCTGAATTTAACATAGAAATTCTGAGATATTTATTAATAATTCTTAGTAAAAAAAAGAAAAAGTGGAGGGAACAACTTTGCACAGCTATTTATATTCAGTGTTTTTATGATCTGGCCTAACAAGAGATCCCAAAGGAAAACTCCAGCCACAAATAAAAATGTCCTGAAGGGCATTTACATTCTGCACTGCAATTAAGTGTGGATTGTATTAAACTTCAGACACATTCAGGCACTCTGTATCTTTCCAGATCCTTCTTTACACTGTGTCTGTCTAGCCAAAGTACAATCCTTATGCTGCCCAGGTGGTGGGTTTTGGTTTGTTTGGGTTTATTTTCCCCTCATTCTTGTGTTTTTCTCAGAAGGGCAATAAAAGGAGGTGCACCTGAGAAAACATGAGTCCAAAAGCAGTGAACGGTGATGCAACCTGATTTGGGAAAGCCAAAATAAAGAAATGTGGATTCTAAGCAGCATGGCTATAAGACACAGCTGCAGCCACTTATTTAGCAATAACAGTGCTCAGAATGGATCATTCTGGATCAATAAATTGCTGAGGACTGCCCTGTGTGCTAACAGGCACTACTTGTTATGTGACAGGTCTCAGATCCTGCTTCTGCTCACAACAACATCCACACTGCAACAACTGCACCATGAGAACAACCCTGTTCAGCAACAACAGTCTCCAGCTCAAGCAGGGCACTGCTCTGGAAACTCATTAGCACCCTTAAAGGTGAAAAAGAGAGATTTCCCTTGGGAGAAACTGCTTTTGGGCACTGTCAGTGATGTCCAGACAAGAGCAGCTACACTTTGAATATTGTCAAGAGTAGGCAGGTGCAGCTGTCACTACCTTATAAATCAGTACCTCTCTGCAGTACACATTTAACCATATATATATATATATATATATACACACATTTAAACACATTATATACATGTCTACATTTCTATAGTTTAAGTACATTTATATACTTAATACATTTAAATATATAAATATATATATACACACATAAATACATTTAAATACATTTATATACACACATTTAAACACATATATGTATATATTCCCAGGGCAGAAGATGCTGCAGGGAAAAGCACAGTGCAGCACGGTGCAGATTTCAAATGGAGCCCACAGTATTTTTAACAGCTGTGTCGAGGACTCTGGGGAACACAAAAGCTAAACTCTTCTAGGTGAGGATGGCAGGCTGCAGGGCTCCTCTGAGGGCTCTTCACTTGCAAACTAGGAAAATGGTAGGAAAATGGGAAGCCCTTCCAAATGCCAGCCAGTGCAGCACCAGGGAGCAAGTTCAGGTGACTTGCACAAAAAATGTCGGAAGTACTACAGTCTGCCAGGGGAAAAACTCAGAACTTTTACCTTGTCCAAAAGCATGGCTTTTCATCTATATATATGTTCTGCTTTTGTCCACCTCCCCCAAAAACACACACACCAAATACACACACAGATCTTCCTCCTTACAAGTGTGCTACAGATATTCCAAAACATAAATTGTAGAGTCAAATTAAAAGCTATAGGAACAGCCAGCTTAAAAAACAAGAAATACAAACCTTGCCAAAAAGTGTTGCCTCGAACATTCAAAATATGTCCTTGGTTAGAGGGGGGGAAAAAAGCAAAGCCAAAGTTCAGACTTAGGGATTAATGTACCTTGTGTAGCTGGCCTGAGGGTTTTTCGGAAACAACACCCTTCCAACATCCTCTAGGGCCCTTCCACTTGCGGATGTTTGGCAGCGTCGGCTGGTTCAGCTCCATACAAAACTAGAGAGAGAGGAAAGGGGAAAAAATAACATCAGCTTGGAGAGGTTTTTTTAAAAATTGCAAAATAAAGTGTGTAGTAAAGCATGGTAAGAGGCACAGAGGAGCACAGGCTGTGCTGTCTGCCTTCCCTGAAGGCTTGCAAAGGAGGTGGTCTGAGCAACATCCCAGGCTGACTCACCCCCAAACTGGAGATAAATAAAAACTAAAGTAACTCCGTGCAAGTCCTGCAAGGAGAACATTTATCCCTCAGACCGTTTTCTTTTCCTCCAGAGCTACTTGTCTGATTGGAAAGGGGTTTCCTCTGTGCTGCCTCCGAAGATGCTGGCTGCACCGTATCCCACCCCGGCCTGGGGCTTCACAAACAGCTGCAGAATCCTCCTGGGGGCAGAAGGCCCCCATAGCGTGGCTGGCCCCACTCCAACAGCACAGCCACCAGCACGACATGAGAGGAAGGGTGTAGGCCAAGCTCAGTAGCTGGAGCTTTGGGGTTAGGGCTCCTCTGACTTTACGCCAGGGACACGTGCTCCATTTCCTCCGTGCATGAAGGAAGCAGCTGCACACTTGCACGCAGCTCTAGCACATCCTTCTCATGCTTCCCAGAGCTGCTCATCTCCCTGGGCACTGCTGAACAGCCACAGCACTCAGACACCATCACATGTCCAAGCTCAGGCTCAGAGCTAGAGGGGCTGCATCCTAATGCCCAGCAGATCAGAGATACCAGAACTGTGGACACTGTGGACAGCCCCTGAGTCTGCCTGTGTAACATCTTGAGATTGAAATAAAAGTAACTAATTAACTAAACCAACTAACTAACTAAAAAAATAAATAAGAAAAACCACCCTGGAATTTCTGGGATCTGAAACTCCTTGGTGCAGACAATATGGAATACTTGTTGTTAGGAATTTTTCAAAACCAGGCTCAACAGGTGCTAGAGTCCTTTGCAAGGCTGATGTTGGCTCCAGGCAGGCTCTGGCTGGAAGCTGGCAGGGATAGGCAGCAGTCAGATGCCCTGGTTGTGGCAGAGGTTCTGGCTGTGGGGAAAGGGGCTGGGAAAATCTCATCCCTGTGAAAGAGCAACAGGGACTTCCACCATGCATCATCTTGTTCTGGTACTGGAGAAACTGGGTTGAAAGGCAGAAGCTTTCACCATCAAGAAGGATCCTCAGACAAAATCTTGGATCCAGAACACCCCTCCAGATCAAGCGGCAATTTAACAAAGGATTTGCAAGGCAAACAATAACCTCATGTGCACAGTGACTCTTTGCAGTGGGATGTTTCTCATACAGTTTGAAGAGCTACAAAGCTGCATGGATATAAGTATTTCCTACATAGATATCAGTAAAATAATGGCATAGTTGTTTTCATGTTTATCTTATGATTCAGAAACTAAAATCAAATCCTGATCTTTTGCTGACTCCCTTGTCTGCAAGTTCAGCACCCTGCAGGCTGAAGCTGTAGGCATTGATTCTCAGACACACACAGCCCAGGCACCCATACCTGCCTCAGAAGACCAAGAGCTGTTCTGGTTGCATACCCAAAGCAAAAACGCTTGGCTCAGCTTTTAAAACAGTTTTCTGACGTGCAGAGGTTGGCTGGGGCTTCTTATTCAAGATGCCACAGTAACATACCACATTGCTGCCCATTATGTACCTTCAGGCAGTGCTGGGGCTGGGCTGATTTATGGAACTCAGAGGTAGGTTGGTGTTTGCACAGCCTGGGAACACAGCTCTGCTCTCAGCTGATCACCAGGTGCTACCCAGCTAACACAATAAATCACAGCAGCAATAATTATTCATTCCTGATGCCATTCTGATGTCTTCAAGCACAGTGGATTTGGTCAATGAGTTTTCTTACACTTAAATAATTTGAATCAGAAAAACAAAATATTGTTGAAATGAGGAGTTTAAATGTAACCTGACAAAAGACTTATCTCTAGGTTGCAGCTGCCTAGAAGGTCCAGCCAGCACAAAGCATATGACTGGACTGAAAAAATCCTACAGAAACCATCATTTTATTAAAAAGAGCATCTGCAGTTGACTAGTTTGAATAGTTTGCTTCCTTCAAATTGATTTTTTTTAAGGCCTTGATTTGACTTTGTGGAAGCAAAAAGACAACAAATAAGATTACACAGTTTGTTCAGAAGAAAAAGCCCATTCTGGATATGGCTCTAGCCATGGAGAACTTGGCCTACAGCAGCTGATTTCAATCTGTACTCATTTTCCAAGGCTTACAGGCACACATATTTGAAGCTGTGACAGCATACTTGCTGAGGTCATGTTTTTTTGCTGAAGTGAGAATGGCATTTTTTAAATCATCTTGTTCTGCCCACAAAACCCAACGTCAACCAACATTACGCTTTCCCTCATGCAGCAAAAATATACAGACAAGCTCCTAGTCCACGTTGGGAATGAAAAAAAAATGCCTTTCCTCTTTTGCAAAGCTAAGTTAGAGCTCTGCCAACCCCTTTGAGAGGCAGTTCTTCAAGTGGTAAAGAAAAATTAAAATCCCAGTTAATCAAAACAACTTCCCCCCTCCAAATCCTCCTAAGGAAAAGAGCTCTAGCTTTATTTTTCCCTAGAGCCTTTCAAGCTGCAAGTTTCCTGAAATTCAATCAGCCTCTTCATTACAGCCTACATATACCAAGTCAAAGCTTACACACACACACACACAGTGAGACCAACAGCACCCAGGCTTATTTGCAAGATGCCCTGTGGTCTCCTCCAGCTGGGTGCTGGTTTTTGTGGCATAGGCAGTGCTGCCCAGGAACAGGTACACGGCAGCACCAAGCTCCAAGGCATACTCTGAACAAAGGGAAGCCTGAGCTTGTGAGTGATCAACCTCCTTGTGCCAGGTAACTACCTGCCCATTGGATTCAGTGATCTTTAAGGTCTTCTCCCACCAAAAATTAGTCTGCAGTTCTATAATTGACCCCTGTCTGGCACACAGGGCACCAATAAGAGCCCCTACCCCAGGAACTGGGACAAGCTCTGTTGCAATTGCTGATAAATAACACGTCATTTTCCCAAGAAGGGAGGATCCAAAGATGCAATTGCTCTTTGTCCACCCTGATAAAGAGCTGGCACCTGTCCCTCCCTGCCTGTCTAGAAGCAGAGACAGGTACTTATGGCTGACTTAGGAAGAGAACAGAGGGCAGCTGGAAGAAGCTGGAGAAATGCACATTTGAGGAGAAGTGTGACTGGAGAAGTGAAGGCAAGGGGTCTTGGACTAATTTGGGAGCAGGGAAAAAAACATATGCTGGGCTGGTACATGCTGGAGACCATAAGGCTGTTACAGTCTTCCTAACACACCTACCTGCCTGCCCAGGGCACTCCAAGAACATCTAACTTGGCCATAAAGTTTGGTCTCGTCCAGTACAGTAACTCTGCCCCCTAGTAGAGCTGCCAGCGAGCACTCTGCAATTCTGCACACAAGCAGCTCCCACCACCTCTTCTCCGCGATGCCCTGGTTACTCTGTGTTTTATTTTGGGGTGCTGTTTGTGCAGCCCACCCCATTTGTGCAGCAGGGTCATCCTTCCCAGCTGATGACACCGCTCCATGCTGAACATCTTGGCCTGCCAAGTGTTACTCCTGCAATGCCAGGTCTGGGGACCCCCCCAAGGCAGCGACCTCCCTTGTGGTGAACATCTTCTGCTCAAAAAGAAGACGGGCTACTCCTAAACCCTGAGGAAACTAAATGTGACCCAGGAAAACAATGCCTTAGGGTTCAATAAATTACACATTTCTTATTAGCCAGGGATTGCTCTTTGGAGGATACCTTTGTTTCAGACCTGGAATCAGAGCAGAGGCTGTGAGAAGGGCACAGGGAGAAAAAGCAGTGAAGGGGAGATTGCAGGGTGAGCCTGTTGTTGTTGCATGGTACATCTAGGTGCAGTAATCATCACCTGAGCTTCAGAAAGGCACTCAATTAAATATCCATTGTGGTTTACCACCACAGAAGCTGCCAGGCTAAAAGGGCACTGCAGTTGAGGTAAACAACTACTTGCTTCATCAAAGAAAAGGTGATTTTGGTTCATCTTAATTGAGAAGAGAGATGAGAATGACAGAATAAATTTTCCCATTCTAGATGTCACATATGCATAGTTACTTTTCTTTAAATAAGCACTAGAGGGAGCAGCTTTAATGAGTACCAAAGATGAGCAAGAAACTTCTATCAATTCCTTATCATCTCAGCTATGTGCAGATGTCATATTAACAAAGATTTGTCTTTCCATGGGGAAAGACACTTGCAGTTTGAGGTAAGGGCTGTTTTGTGCTACAGAGCATCTCCCAGTATGAAGGGCTTGGTGCACACAGAAAGGATAAACAGAAGAGCTCTAAGATAGATAGACCTTGTAAATTGAGCAGTGGCACTTGAGGAAAAGGCCCACAACACTCTCCAATAAAAATCCCATCCTGAAAAATGATCTAATTTATTTCTGATAGAAGATACAACAAAATAGACAGTGGCTTCACGAGACCATCGGGCAATGTTCATTTTTAATCCATACTTGATTTCCCTGCTCTATTCCTATGTACTGTATAAATTAAAAATTAAATGCACATTATCTTTTCTTTATTCATCCAACTGGATGGTTTGTAAATTTCTAATTGAAAAAGCAGACTTGAGCACCCATAATCCAAATCCAGTCTACCACAGGACACAGCTACAGCTGGCTCACCCTAAGGAAGCCTGACCCAGAAAGCCAGGAGCAGAAACATTAGAAGTATTTCCAAGAACCTGAAAACAACACCTTTGGTTTTCAAGAAAAACTTTCTGATTTGACTTCCAGAAGATGAGTGTTTTGGTAGATCACATTTGTGAGGAGGAAAAGCTGAGTTGGGGGCTGAAGAGACTTGTGGGTGCTGTATTTTATTGTACTGGCTATTGAGGTAGGGAAAGGTCAGAGGCTTTGGGACTGTTGGCCTGGTGTAGGCACACCCTGGTGCAAGGCAAGCCAAGAGGAGATCAAAGACACAGCGGGGCCAGGATGCTCAGCACACTTGTGCAGCTGGGTAACACTGAATGCACTTCCCACAGGCTGGAGCAACTCAGGAAGGGGACACAGAGCAGCATCAGGTGTTTCAGTGACATCTCCATTCTCCTATAACCACGTGTAACAGCACGGAAGGAAGCCTTATTACGAATAAAGCCTGACACTGACAAGAATGTTGTCTCAGGCCTTCACTGCTTGTTTGCCTTTCTCTGGAGCGTATCCCTTTCCTGTTTGCAACACAGTTGAAAAACACACACATGAGGAGGAGATGCATCCCCTGCCGTGCAGGATGCACTCACCAGCTCTATTCCACACAAGCAGCATGTGGGAAAACTGGGGTGACCCTATGTTAAGTTAATATATGTTCATTATTCACATGCCCATTCAAATAGTCCCTTTCAGGAAGACTTCATTAAAGACTGCATCATCTTTACTGCTTGTGTTGTTCATGTATTGATATTAGACAAAGGCAGATGGGGGTCTGATAGGCATAATTATAAGTGTTCTCATAGGAGAACAACCCCTCCTTCAGGGAATCAGTTTTAGCCTTAGCCATATGTATATATTTGTGATGGAAAAATTTTCTTTCTCAATATTGTACAAAATTCTACAATGACATTAGAGCTGAGGAAATATTTTTTAAAAATTTAAAAGCTTGGGAGAAAAATTCTAGAACAAAGAAAAAAAATAAAAAAAGGAATCAATCCACTGAACAGGCAAAGGCCGTAGATTCATGCCTGGAAAACTTATCTGCCCCTTTGGTCATGCCAGAGTGTCCTATTTGTACTGGGTCATTGAGACCTGGGGCAATACCTTCCCATCCTTTTCTGTGCTGGTTTGTTGTTCCTAGAACTAAATCAAAACATACAGATTCATGACCAAATAAATTCTTGCTACCTTCCACACTCTTCACATTACCTAATTCGCCCTTCAAAAAGCTCTATACACTCATTGCAAGAGGTGAAATCAAGGCAGAGTCCTTCAGCATAGCCAAATATTCACCCCTTGTCTTTCTTCAGAAATAATACAGGACCCATAGGCACAGTCACCACCTCTATATACCTATGTGTGCTGTGGATATACAAAGCTCATTTGGTGGGATAATGTGCAGATTGGGGTCCTAAAGCTTGGTCCCTCTGAAGGCATCTATAGCTTTTTCCTCAACTCAAGAAGGACTCATTTTTCCTGGAAAAATGCTGTTTCTGCTCCTTAAAGAGTACACCAGTAGTTCAGACACCCACAGAGGAAGGATTTCTTTCCTCTGAAGATCAGATTCTCACTCAGCTCTGGAATGACAGCTCCAGGCACTATGTTACAGACCACAGAGCAAACATTTACCATACCACAGCCTCACCCCTGTTAGCCTTGTGGTGACCTGAATTCCCAGCTTTGCTGCAAAAACCACTTCTAAGCTTTATACTTTTAAAAAAGGAAACCTTCAGGACTGAGCTTCTCAGAGGCGACAGGATGAGGAAGGATAATTTTCCAAGCCCAACTATACATAGGCTAGAAGCTAAGTGGTGCAGTCCCTCTGCCTGTTTCAGAGGTGGGTAATTCCATGTCTCAGCAAAGCAAAGCATCAGAGGAGACCATCATTTAAGGCACCCTGGGGTTAGGCAGCAGCTAAATGCTGCTTGGCAGGACTGGAAGGTTTGTCAAACCTGCCAGCATTGTTTCCCACATGAGGTATCTGAGCCCCTTCACAAGCTTGACTCTCTTTTGAAGCAGCCCCTGGATGTGGATCCAGCTGGACACACGCCCCTCTCCTGCCACTGCTGTGTTACTCACCCATTGTGCTTCGGGAATGTGCCGGAAATAATTATGCTGATAAGTTTAACATTATCTCAGTTATCAAAAGTGGGTGATGGTTTGTTTCCATACACAAACTTCTTGGAATCAGATCACTTTTTCTTTTCCCTATGTCAGGTTTTACAGGATCCATTGGGGAGTGGTAGGAGCCAAAGTCTGCCCTCCCAAGTTACTTGCTTTCCCTTTTGAGAACTTGCTTTGGAAAAACTTATGAGAAACAGCAAGTTTCTACACTGCCCTCCCAGATGAATTATAGCTCACAACAGCCACCCAAATGCTTATTTTTCTGTACTATTTAAGAGGAAATTACTGTTGTAATCTTTGAATATATGATTTTAAAAACATATTGTTGCCCATAAACCCAGTTCTTTGCTCACCTTTAAACACTGTGTTCCCAGGACAACAGTGCAGATCATTCACTGGCCTGTTCTCCTACCTTCATCCTAAACAAAGGTGATTATTTACATAAACAGTGTCTTTTTATAGATCTTCAAAAGGAAGACAAGGAAGAGCCTTTGGCACAGAGCAGCAAAACAACAACTGGAAGAGGCAATACAGTAACTCCACTAACACATTTTTAGTGCTGGGGACCCTAGTGAAGAACTATGGGATGTTCAGCTGCCTATTGTCAAAACTGAATACTCACAATCTTTCATCCAGTTTGCCTTTTAATGGGAAGGTGTCTTCAGAGATGCTTGGTGGAAATCTGTGCTGTCCTTTCCCTTTGGAAAGGGACGGCCACATCTACCAGGCCTTTATGTAGAACATTTGTGGGTTCTTAATTTTTCATGTTTCCATTCACAAGCTGAGCTTTTTACTTATACTTCGCAGGATGGACTCATTTGGCAGAAGACATTTCCTGACTGCTTCTTTTCATACTACTAAAGACCTTTTTTTATTTTAAACATAATTCATAAATTAAGGCTCTAGAGGTCATCAAGAATGGTCACAAACTTCTTCTTGTAGTCTTTTCAATACAGTGTTTCATCCTTAGGCACTATAATCATTAGCAGTTACAATGGCATGCCAAGGGGATTGACATCATATAAAAAGGAATAAAAAGAAGCCCTGGTGACTGTGAAAATATCTTTTTTATCACAATGGTTTTAGCAAAGTTGAGTGAGTTCAAGCAGTTGCACTATGTTGCCATCAAATAGTACCCAACTCAACTGAGTAGCTGTGCTAAAATCACAGAATCACAAAAATCATGAGCATCCATGCAGCAGTTGTCTGGAGACCTAAACTATGTGCTCATTTGGACTGGATATCAGGTACTGGGCAACCAAGAGTCAATGGCTTCTGGAACACCCTTTTTATGGTTTTGGTTTGTTTTTTGTTTGTGTGGGTTTTAGATGTTTGCTGATTGTGGGGTTTTTGTGGGGTTTTAAGTTTGTTTGGGAGGGTGGTTTTTTTTGTTTTTCCATAGGGCCTGAGGGTTTGGTTTTTTATACTTAATCCTGGATCAATTATTTTCCCATGAAACCCAGGAATCAATTTCTGCGGTGTGGTGTAAAATGACACCACTGTGAATAAAACTTTACTCACCCAGGAACTACCAGGAGGTGACAATGGGTTTATCAGAACCTAGCCCTTAATAGAGAAAGCAAACAGAAAACCATCCTATGAAACATGAGATACAAAAGTGATAAGGAACAGTAGATTATTCACTGACTAAAAGCACCCCAAACAAAATGAGCTCTGTCGATTTGCCATCATCTGAATCTCCTCATCTGCATGCCACCTTCAGCCAGGGGAGAAGAGGAAGGGGGGGAAATGCTCTAATGTAAAAGAAGAACAAATAAAACTGAAAGGGAGCAGGCAAATCCCAATATTTGAATGTTATTAATCAAAGAAAGCTGCTTAAGCATGTAAGCTTAGATCTCCCTCCATCTCATGATAATATCTAGAGGTAATAGCAAGTGAGTTGGGTGTTTTGTGGCTTCATTTCTTTCCTACTGTTGGTATTACTGTTTTCCCCAACTGATTTACATCTCTGCTTAGAGCAAGCATTCTTTCCCATGGTAAGAACACAAAAACAAGGAAGAAAGAAACATCTAATATGACTCACAACCATTGCCAGCCTCAAATATTTATTCTTCCTTCAGGCATTGATTACACCACCCTACAGAACACTGGGCCATCTTCTGTAAAGTTATTTTAATCTGCCTCACCTCCTAATTCCTTTTTTTTAATGCTTATTATCTGGAGGACCTCTTCCAGGCTGCTAGCACTAAGCCATGTTATTTTACCTTTAAAAAATTTAAAAAAATATAAAAATCTCATACTCCTTTCTTTTTTGTTTTTACAGCTCTAGCTCTTAATTCAGAGGGCCCAATTTGACATTGATTCCTCTCTGAAACAGCTCATTCTTTATTTATAAGTTTCCATGAGTAATAATACATGCTTTTCTCTCTGTCCTTATTAGCATGCCCTCCACAGAGTCTACAGGACTGTCCTTCAACCCTGACCAAAGTTCTGCTCCAACAGATGCCATGGATTCTGGCTTCCCATAGAGAGCATATGTATCACTATCAAAAATTATTTGGGATGACATTAAAACACCCTTGCTGCCATGTCAATATATTAAAAAAAAAAACAAAACCAAAAAACCACTCTTGCTCAAATTGCTGACTTTTCAAAACTGTTCCTGTTCTTTGAACTTGCTTTGCCTTCTACTGTCTTCTAGAAGAAATCAAGGAAAAAGGACTGAGTAGGTCCCCTCTTACTTTTACTACTCGCAACCAAACCTTAACACTTGACAGCACTTATAAACACATATTTTCTGTTTCTCCTTGCTCTGGAAGTGTAGAGAATGACTTCATTATTGGGTGAGTTTGGGATACGACCAGATGATTTACAAAAAATGCCAAGCTATTGGAACAAGCAACCTCCATACCACAACTGCTCAGAGAGGCTGAGCAGTGCTCTAGGGAAGAAGAGGGCACCTAATAAGGGACAGCATTTTAAGAGAATTTGTGTTCTCTGTAGCTCCCTGTGCTGTGTATAGCGTGGCTGCTAGTGTTTTGGTTATTGAGGTCCACTGATAATCAAAAAAGAGATGGGGAATGCAACTACAGAGAAAAAGCATCCAGCCAAGATCAAAGACACCAGAAATCCTAGTAGATGAAAGCCTGTGCTTCCAATGCTGCTCACCAAGTGATGATAGTTTGCAGGTGAGGGGCCTGGAAAGATAAAGCAGTCACAGATCCTCCTGCAGAGAGCTACTGAAATCATCTTGGACCTGGCCAGAACTGTAAGGACCAATATATGCCCTTAAACTTCCAGCCATCTAGATCCCTGCTAGAGGACAGAAAGGAGGAAAAATATGAAAGGCTGGAAGCAAACACAGTATAGCTGCAGTGCTCCTAAGACAATTTACTAGACATGCTAATGCCAAAAAAGGCACCCATTTAGTAAAAAAATGTCACAGCATTTGCAGCTCCACTCAGCCAAAAATTATTGCTTTCCAATTACAGCTATTCTTTCCTCCACTCTGAGATTTCATGAGCCCATGGGGTGCAGTCTGAAAAAATATTAATATTTTGTATTCATGAGTATTACCTGCACTCAGGTAAACAAGCAAGACAATGGAGAGAGGGGGAAATACAGGAAGGGTGTGGGAAAGCAAAAGGGTAAAGTAATAGGGTATAAGGTGAGAAAAAGAATAGAAGCAAAATCAGTGGGATGATTTGGAATAATCTCCTTTTACTCTAAGTGATCAATAACTGACTCCATGGTGGCTTTGAAGGAACAGGGCAGAAGGACCTACATCAGCTGATGAACTCTGCAGAAGTCCATCCCATAGCTGAGAGACCTGACTCCAGCTATCCTCTCTAAAAATGGGGAGCAGGAAAATGAGGCAGTGACAGGGCTGGAAGAAAGAGATCAAACATCCTGATTGAGTCACTGGCCAAGTTGACATCTCCTTTTCCTGATCTCTGAAAGCAAGACTGCTGTTTCCTTTTCTGACTCTAGGGGACATCCAATTGTACTTAATTTTCAAAGGGGCCAACTGCTTTCTGGAAAGGATACGTCTAAGAACAGGCAGTAAATATAACTCCTTTTCAGCAACTAATTCATTCGTTGCAAATCGCCTTATGATCTTTTTTAACCAACAGCCCAAAGCAAGATTGCAAGATAGGGCTCACACTGTACAGAAGGATTATGGCAATTAAAAACATGCACACAAAGATTCAGTCCCAGACTAACTTCATTTCTGGGTTACATTAAAAAAAAAATCACATCAAATGCACACACAACCACATTTATATCCATGCAAGCAAGATGTGATGTGCCTATGCTTACCCTTGCAAATGAAAACCAGCACCTCTCTTTCAAACACCAAAAAGCTCCTAGGGATAACCTTTCACAAATAAACAACCTGCTCTGCTCAGAGAGGGATTTTATAAAGAACAGAGATTACAATGGGCTTAATCATGATTAAACACTGATCTGGCTCAATCTACTCAAAAGCAGACAAAAGATAAATAAAAACCTCCAGCAGATGCATTTCATACTGGAAATTCTGGAACCTCAATTGACGTCATACTTTTTACGTTCTGATAATATCTGGAGGAAACAGTACACTGGATCAAGAAAACAAAAGCAAATTTTCAGTTAAAATTCTCCACGTGCTGTGTAAAAAGAAGGCGACTACAGCAGAGAGCACACAGGGCAGCTCAGCATTTTACAAACCTCTTTTTGACTGCAGCTGAAATTGCACCAGCAGAGCAATGCTGCTAAAAGTAAACAAGCACCCCCTTTTTGCCTCATCTTGCCCTGTAAAATTGTGCAACAGCAGTCACTGAATTTACCCTCACACAAAAGCCACTTTCTGATCAATGGCAGGCATGTTAAATTTCTTTTAGCAAAATAATGCCACCTCCTCAGTATCACCTCAGTTGTGCTTCACTGATTCCTCATAAACAGTGTGAAAATTCTGTGCGATGGGAAGGGGCTGAATTTAGCAAATATTTCCCAGATACAGACATCTGTTCTTTCCTGTGGGTGAGGAAACCCAGGAAACTGATTCCATATCGTGGAAGACAATAGTACTGCTCATGGAGGTGGGAAAAGCAAAAAATGAGCACAGATTATAGACACTGTCTGTTTACAGAGCTAAGTTTTCCATTTAATGCAACAAAGTAAATATGAAGAAAGAGAAATGGCTCTTTAGATGGTGTGAGGGAATCTACCTGGAGGAGAAGGCTGATCAGAGTTTTCTCATTCTATCTTCTCCAGCAGAAATTCTCAATGGATCACCAAGTAAGGTTAGACCAGCAGACAGAAGAGAGCCCTTCCTGTATTGAGAAGGTGCACGGCTGCCTGCCCTCGTGTCCAGAGAATCCATTCTGTGCTTCAGAAGCATCAGGTGAAAGACTTTCATTCCCTCTTGATTTGTGACCTCCAAAACTTCTCTAGTGAAGGTGAAAATCCCCACACAGACAGTGCAAGGAGACTGATAATTGTTTTGCTAACTGTCTTTTCACTGACCTCTTGGACATAGCTCACATAAGGTCTGCCTATAAGAATGATGGCTAATTTAATAGTGAAACTTGTGTAACTTACACTGATTTTCAAGCTGCAAGTTATTGTCAACTTCAAGAACATCATCCCTTAACAAAATCAAAATTCTCACCCCAATTCCTATTATCCTTTAGCCCACCTAGTGTGTCTCATAGCAGTCTAAGTAGATCTCTTCCAACTCCAGGCAGAACAATCATCACTTTGCAAGTGAATTCCACACTTCACAAACTGCAGATCAGAATCACATGATTTGCATTTCCTAGATGAGAAGCCAACAAACTTCTCTGTGGAGTCAAGTGAACAGTCCTTTGTCATCTTGAGTAACAGCAAATGCATTTACATTTTAATACACAAATAGGAAAATAATGGGTTACTGTTGCTTGCTCACAAAGCAGGCTTTACCTTTTAAAAAGCTGTCAGGGGATTATTGAATTGTACAAATTATTTATTTTCCTCTAAAACCCACCTCTGAAGCAGAAATGAACTCAAGAGCCCCTGTTAACACTTGAAAGTTGCAGTAGGAAATGCTTAAAATGCAAAGAATATTTTTATTTTTCTTGTAAGATGGATGATTCTTCCTGCATAACTAACTGGCATCAAGCACCAGTGAGAACAATTGCTTTGGTGTACATGCTTGCCTATTGAAAAGGGCTGTGAGTTTAAATGCTAAAACAGTAACCAATGAGAAATGTCACCTGGCCAGGCAGTTCAACCTAATTACTTACACAGATTTATTTTTAAACTATAAAAACAGCATGTTCCTTGGGAGAATTATTTTTTCCCCTTCCCCAAAAAAATACAATTAACATTTGGCAAGTAGAATTCTTCTTCTGCAATTAAGGACTTGCCAAAATTAGATAAAGCAAAGTACTCAAACACACACTGGGGGCAAGAGTGTCGCTGGGAGCGTCTCCCAGCGCTGTGCTTCTGGAAGAGATGTTCCATACAGGACTCTGCACCAACAGGCCTGAATGCCTGTGATACTTCTTCCTAAAGCCTGAGCAGCCTTGAACCCTTGTGGGGACGAGGCTGGCATGGCTGGAAGCTCTCCCATGGCACCTGGCCATCTGTGTTCCTCCCTGCCCTCGGCAAATGCCAGCAGCACTGCTGAAGGGAAGGCACGCAAGTAACACAATCCCACAGCAGCAGGGCAAGCTCAGCAAGGGGGCAGGGGGAAGCAAACACATTGATCTGAAGGCTCAAGGGAGGACAAAATACAGGTAAGCACAGGCTTGGTTTTAAGCTGCCTGCAAGACCACTCACATGGAGCCTGTGCCGGAATGGATCTGATGGGCTACGGCCAAAACAAACACAAACCCACCTCTGATACAGAATTTTCTCCAGGTAAAGGCTCTTGTTCTTCTTATGTGACCTGGTTCACTGAAATAAATTATTATTTTCCATTCCTCCTAACAGCAGTAAGCATGGTGCTGGGGCTTAGCTCCACAAGCAGCACCCTGTCTGTGGTGCTTACAGGAGACTGCGGCACCCCAGAAAAACAAACCAGCTCATGAACAGCATCCAAGGGTCAGTCCAGCTTGTCCCAGTCCTGGACAGGCTGTAATTAAACTCTGGCAATCATGCCTCCTGTTTTGGCAACACGAGGCATTAATGCCACCAGTGTGGTAGATCTTGGGCTTAAAGGGCCATTTTGGCCAAATTTGCCAAAACATTGGGGTTTATGAAATTAAACAAATGGAGTCTTTGCAAGACACAAAGCTTCTCACAGTGTGTTAGTTCATTTTCAATAGCCAAGGTGGGAGAAACATTTAAAGACACTTAAGTACCTAAGACAGAACAGCACAAAATCCTTTTCCAGCAAGCAACACCCCAACAGTTCAAGCAAGTTCTCCCAGCCTGCTCCAACAGTCCACTGGCTTCATGCGCCTCCCCTCGCAGTCTGCCTGTGTTATTCATGGCCAGAATAATTTTATGGCACTGCCTCGAGGCCCTGGTTCTCCAGAGACTTGCTGCACATGCACCCAATTTCAATGTGGTTTGATTTCATAGAGCTAATCTGCAGCCCCTAAGTCTGTTCAGCAGGGGGCTGCTGCTCACTCCAGGATTCCATGCAAGTGACAAAAATATATAAGAACACTTTCAAAGCTGGGCAGCAAAATTTAGAAACAAGAAAGTTTCCAAAGTTCAAAACCATCTATGACAGACTGGAAAGTGTCCTACAGGAAAAACAGTTTTAAGTTACCATGTCCATAGCTACTTTAAAAGAAACTTCCCTTTGAAAACCAGTGAAACCCATTTTAGAATAAATATGAAAATATTATAATTTAATAATATTCTGTATTCCTGCAGTATAATGCTAATAAATAATGACTTACAAATACAAAACTCAGCACAGAATTCTCAAAACCTGACTCTGCAAACAGGCTGGACAAGGGATTTTGTTCTATTCTGTGAGCTTCTTTCCCCTCCTGTACTTAAAAAATAAAGACAGCAAATTCCTTTGAACTTACATAATTCAAGCCTGTTATTTTCCATAGGGCTAAACTGGCCTTGTAAATTCTTTAAGCTTGGCATTGTATGAAAGCAGATATCAAATATTCAGAGAGCTCAATTTAGAAAGATCATTTTTCTGAGGCTGAGCCTTTCTGAAGAACTTCCTGCAGCGCTTCAGACAATGCCTCAAACTGCCATTCCCACCAGGCTGAGATCACTTAACCTTGGCAGGCCATGTTTTTAGAGGCATTGGGCCAAAGGGAGGTACAGGTCTGCTGGAAAGGTGGGAAGGGTACAGGGTGTGAGGAGCCAGAGGATCCAACTGCTACAAACAATGAAAATTTCCTAAGATCAACCTGATTTGCACAATGAGTGGTTGAGAACCGTGTCTTGTTCATGTGTGAAAAATGACAATGTCTCATGCGTAGTCCTGTGTCACTGCCTTTTATCAAAATCTACCTCTTCAAGTCAAAATCAGAGTTGACAAACACCAGTGAAGAGATGCCCCACGTCACTGTCATATTTTCTGAAAAAATCCCTTTGCCAGGATTTCTTCTCCTGGGAAGCTGAGAAGCCTCTGAGAAAAATGAAAACAATAATTATCTCATTTGCTTCTCCCTGTTTTGCTGCTTTGAAATGTGGTTGGAGATTATTTATCCAACATGTGAATTGCTTTTACTTAGTGATCAATCACAGTCAGGCTGTGTCAGACTCTGAGGAGTCAGTCATGAGTTTTTCATTAGTATCTTGCTAAGCCTTCTGTAAGAATCCTTTCTTTAGTATAGTTTTAGTATAGCATTCTTGAATATAAGATAATACCATAAAATAATAAGTTAGCCTTCTAAGAACACGGAGTCAGATTCTCAATTCCTCAGTCATCCTGGGGACCCAGCAAATACCACAGCCCTGTGTGAATTAACTGGGGTGTACGAAGGTTCTTGGTGAAATGCATTCCAGTCAGTGGCAAAGCACAAGGCTGAAGCACCCACTGCTGCTCTATCTTGTTTCACTCATTGTTTCTAGAGTGCCCAGCAGATTCAGCCCGAGCACAGCACTGCAGGACATCCTCCCTCACACAGACAAGGATGTGTCCAAGGCAGGGGAAGGGGTGCTCCTTCCTCCCTAAGCCTTGCCACACTACTCGTAGGTATAGAGGTGCTTGGATCAGGACCAGCTCAATGCCTGCTCTAGGACAGCAGTTTTTCCAACGGGGCTCAGAATCCACTTGTTTTCTTTGCATGCTAAAAGGTCTCTCATGCTGCCTCCTTGCTCTCGAGGTGAAGGAGTTAGTGTGAAAAGTGAAGGCGAGCCACTAAACCCAGTATGGGCACTGGGAGTCCAGTCCTACTTGCCAGGCCAGAAGAATCATAAAGCAGAAAGAAATTTGGTTCTTCATCCAGAAGCAGGCCATCATAGGACAGTTTGGGTTGGAAGGGACCTTAAAAGATCATCTGGTTCCAACCCTCATGCCATGGGAGGGACACCTTTCACCAGACCAGGTATCAGAGCCCCATCCAGCCTGGCCTTGAACACTCCTAGGAATGAGGCATCCACAGCCCTGAGGGACCTGTTCAAGTGCCTTCTCACCCCTACAGGAAAGAATTTCTTCCACTTATCTGACCTGAGCCTGCTGTGCTTGCAATACCCTTGGATGAAGAGCAACACTGGAATTATCAGTTACTGATTATTATTAAGCATTGCTTACCCCAGGCTTGCTGTAAAATCAGAAAACACCAAAAGCACACAGTCAGCTTAGACAAAACATTGACCCTCTGCCTTCATGCACTATGTAGCTAGGAAAACATCCTATTCTATGCAGCATGGTATTCCATGAAGTCAGGAAGCATACCTTACACAGAGGGCTTTAAGAGCTTAAATCTGTTACAATAATTGCATTACATGTATTTTTAAATACCTTTTCTAATGCTTCTCTGTCAGCCAGCTCCTGCACAGCCAAAAGCTTGATACTGTAAGAAAAAACAGAGAAAAAGAGAATTAATCACTCTACTGCAAGCATTACAGAAATTGAAGAAACAGCAGAACTGCAGCACTGTTTTTATCCTATCTCTTGAAAAAAGAAATACAAGAAATGCTCATGATAAAACAAAACAAAGCAAGAGAGACAGTGACACTTTGTTTGCCTTGAATTAGCTGCCACAAGCAGATTTTTTGGTTTCCAAGTTACAAGCATATCTGAATTTGCCTGACAGAGAAACTGCATCAATCACTACTATTGCAATATCCCAAATTAACACCAGAGGATCTTCTGAATGACAAACACAGAAAATTATTCCAGACATTTCTATCAGTTGTAGTCAACTTTGTTCCTCAGTGTCAACAGGTTTCTACCAATCCCAAAAAACTATTCCCAGGGATTCACAATATTACATATGAGGTGCAGTAATTAAGACAACCCAGCTCAGAGGGAGAAACAATTTGAGGGAGAGATGAGGGAAATGTGCACCACCATTTAAAGTTAGGGTAGAAAGGTAATCCTCAATTATTATTCTTGTAAGGCCCTTTGTTAATCAATCCCAAATTTCTTCACCTACTGAATCTTTTCTAGGTTTACCTCTAGGGGCTAAATCTTGCACCCTGAATTTCATTCACTTCAACAAGGTTATGAGATTCAAACAGGATTCCATACCTGTACTGCAACTGCACAGGCTCACTTCCCTTACCCAGTCTTAAACCCAGTCACTTAATATATTATCCTTGAACTCCAGAGGATAATTTCCTTTACCCAGGGATACAAAAACATTTTTATGGCAATAGAAGAATCAAATGATGCATATAAATATTGTTTAAATTACTCTCACCACCCTGCACACAGACACAGTAAAAAGCCAGTATAGTTAAAAGCTTATATTCAAGAGGGTGTGAATAGTCAACACAGAAGCCTGCCAAAGGATATAATACAAAAAGTTTTATTAGCCTTTCAAATCCTCAGAGCAATACTGCATAATTCTTGAGCATCCACTGACACCTCATATGCTAATTATATACATCCATCCTGCAAGAGCAGCTGGCAAAGCACAGTTCTAGTCCTGTCTTTCTATGGCTTCCCACTGCAGGTATTCACAGCCTAATCCCTAAGCACCAATGTGCTTTCACTTTAATGGACTTCTAGCTTTCAGTGTCTTCAAGGTATCATAAAAAGCCTATACCCAATGAATTATAAAATAGCCACAGACAATGCATTTCTAGTCTGCAGAGACTATTATTACTAAGACAAAGAGGGTGGAGATGGTTCAGAAAGCAGTGGGATAATCAGAAAAATGAAAAAGGTATTCCATTAAAGCCCAACCACTGTGGTAGCAGGGGATGTGTGATTTGGTCTTACTGTTTGGTGAACACAATAGGCTGCACACACACAAATTCAGCTGAACTGGAAGGCAGCTAGGGAAAGTACAAAACCAATACAAGGTATTTGTAAACATAATTTTCCTTGCAATTCAGCCAGCATGCAAAATAAAGATGGGCCAGGCAGCAAGCAAAGAAGGCAGTTCCATTTAAAAAACACCACAGTGCTGTGTCCAACTCAGAAGCAGCCTTAGCTGATGCACCTTGGAGAACAATAACCCAGGCAGGAACAATACAGGCACAGTCAAGACCTGTCTATAAATTCAGGAGTCACCACATTTTGAATTACTCACCTCTGTTGCAGTGCATTTGAGAAATACACTGGACAGCTGAGAGGGAGGTAGGCTAACACACTCAGGGTGCTCACAGGCACCTGGCTGCTGCCAAGGTGGCTGCAAGTCTATGCATACATGGGTTGGGAGTATGCAAATTACTGTTGTCTTTTTCTTTTTGAAGCTAGACTTTCTGATTACTTAATCAAATCAGTCAAGGCTGTGGATGCCTCTACCATTTGACTGATTTATTTCTAGAATGTTATATGTGAGTTATGTGACACTCAATAGCTACAGAAGAAAGATGTAGACTGCCCTAAAAGCAAGTACCACTTTCATTAAAAATCATCCTCTCACTGTAAAAAGCTATCTTCCTTCCCATTTACACCTGTAAAGCCCCACAAGAACTTTCTCAACTGCTATGTATTTATTTTTTTAAAAAGTATCCAGTCGCAGAGAAGCAAGTAATGAAACAGGAGGCAGGAATCATTTTACTTTGTTTCATTATATTATGGAGATGCTGTACCCTTGTTCAGTGGTGAAGAAACCATACAAAGGGTTAACCTCTTGCAGAGATACTGCATATGCAGGGTTAGAATCAAATCTCAATTCAAAGCTGCTGCATGATTTGCAGCAACTTTGGTTTGATTCCTGGAGAGAAAAAGACTTTCTCTGCTGCTACAAATTAAGAAATCAGTGTTTGCCCAGTACTTTACTCTTTTCTCCTCAGGTGACACCTGAAAATACCTCAGGTATTTTTTCTTGGTCAAAAGGAATCTGCAAACACAAGAATCAGCTGCAAGATCCTTCTTTCCTTAAAGCACCATCACAGACACTCTCTCTGTCCATTGGATTACAGCCAAGAAAATTGCTCTTGATAACTGCTATTTCTTCCAGCAGCTCCAAGCACCATTAGTATGTGCTACTTCGATGCAATGTCAGCTTGGAAATGCAGCTTCTTCCAAGGCTGCTGCTTTGGGCATTTGATGCTTCAAAAATATTTCAGGCTGCTTATTTAGGCACTACATCAGCAATCTTACAACCACTGAGAGCAGCTCATAACTTCATTTGCTGTTTGTAGCTTTTTGGTTCTACAAGGATTTCAAAGGAGATGTGAATACAGACAGTAACTGGGGGAAAAGAGGGAGAGGAATTCTCCAATTAAGAAAAACTCAAATGAAATGCAAATAGTTACCAAAAGCCAAAGCTGAACCCCAAGCTCTTGCAGTCCACAATACAACACTGAAGTACTACTCTATTTATGTATATCCTTGGCATTATTTCTTTCATCCTCAACCATGTTGTGCAACTACTAACTCATGAAAAACGTTGTAGAAAAGTCATATTTCCCAAAGAAACCTTATGGCTCCTGGAGAGTCTGCTCTAACTTACCAGCTTTAAAATGTACTGGTTAAGAAGCTGTAATATGAGTAACTATACTGAAAATGCCTCTGCTTGAATATGAAACTCTATTATAAATACTCACTGACTGAATTACTTATACAATCTATTTAAACAAAGCTATTGAAATTAATATCCTGGCACCCCAGGCACACTGAAAATACTTGAAAACATGCAGTGATCAGGATGAAGGACTCTCCTCCAGCACTGAAAATATGCAAACATGATGTGCTGTCAAGGAAACATGACTCCCTCTTTTTTTGGCCATGGGTGACGCACGGCATTCTCCTCTAAGGGAATTCCTTTTGGTTTCCAGAAGATTAGTCACAGTGCTGAGCAAATGCCTACAGCTTCAACACATTTCTACACCTCAGGGTATCATTGCAATCCTTTCCTCAAAGTCTTCCTACTCAAAAACAAGTAGCATTGGGTTTCTCTTTTTAATCCCACATACCCTGGAGTAATTTAAGTCTTTTTTGGCAGTCTTTTGCAACGTTGCAAACTTGCAGATAGGTCCCTTGCCTGCTGATGGCTTCCTGTTCACCCTGAGCCATCATGACAGCGTTTAATTTGCACCAAGCTTCACTCCCCAGCTTGAATTCACATTGCCCACAAAATCCCATCTGCTCTTGCCGTGGGAAATGTTGGGTCTCTCCTAAGAACCACTAGAGGGGCATTTGCCTGCAAACCAGAGAATCTATGGCTCTGCAGCAAGGCAGATGGGATGGTCTGAGACTGCTGCACAAGGCAGATCCCAGCTCCATCCATGCAGAATGCACCTCACGTCTTTACCTGAGGAAGAGAAGCTGCTTCCTCCAAAATCAGTTTGAAGGGTGCTTTAGGGGTAGGAAGGTTTTTAGAATTACAGTCCATTTCTGGACCACCCCTGCACAGAACTAGAACTTCAGCCATTACAGACACAGGTCACCCGGCTGCCACTGTCAAGAGAGAAGGTCCCCAGAGCAGAGCATCGGTGAGCACAGTGACCTATTTCTGCAGAGCTGAGCACAGCATGGAGCTGGTAATTTTGAGGAAAGGGGAAAGAGGAGAAAGTGAGGAAAATGTGAAGCAATCAGAGACTCAGTGAAGTGTTTAAGTGAACACTTGGCCTCACAACGGTGCCCTACAAAAGCTCAATTACATACCTTTGCTCGAGGCCTGAGTTTTTCTAAAACTCTCGTGCTTTCTATCAGCCAGTGCATAAGCCTAAAGTTAACAACATTGAGAAATGTAATTTGCCTTCTCTTGCTTTTCTGTCGCCTTCTTCAGCATACAGCTGCACCAAATCTTGCTTCAGCTACTCACAGACATTATTATAAATAGCCCATGCAAAAACCACTCAATCCCAAACCATTTTGAGCAACATAAAATAATTCCTTTCTCCCATTCCTCTAATCTACATACTCTTCCTCTTTGCTCTTGAGATAAGATCCCACAAGCATATTATGGTGAAGTTTTAGGGAACATTTATATATCTAAGAGTAGAGCATGAATGCATGTAACTGAAGTGTTTACTGACAGACACATATGTGTGAGTTAGTTAACAAAAAGAACACGACAAAACCACTTGGGCCACCAAATTTGTATGTCAAAATTGTATCTGCAAACCTATCCAAACCAGCCTTGCTCCTAAATCTATTCTGCTCTAAGAGATGGGCATGAAATGTGAGAGTTGGACTAAAAAAAGAAAAAAAATGCAGCTGAGCTGTGTTAATGGTACCTGGGAGGGAGCACTCTCCATCAGCTGCCTGCTCTCCCCATTCCCCACCTTAATCTCCACTTGTGCTGTTGAAAGGGCACACTCATCACCATTCACAGTCCCTGTTTTTCCTTTGGCATTGCTGGATGATGGGGCGAGTAACAATAAGGATGGGGAAGCACCCCAGGCATGTATGTGTTCCCTGTGAGGACTGTGGTGGTCCCTGCTGCCCCAGCTGTCAACAGCCTGAGGTTAAGGGCTGTGATTAACTCTTTTCTGATTGTTTTAAGCATAGTTAGATGCTTAGAGAAATAGATGGAGAGCAGGGAAAGCTAACAGCCCAAAAGTGGCAAACACAGATAAACACAGATCTTGCAGATCCTTGTGGCTTAAACAGGTGTGAGGAGATGTGGGGGGGAGTGGTGTGTATAGAAGGGGTGGGTTTGGGGGTTTTTTTGGGTTTTTTTTGGTTTGTTTTGTTTTGCTGTTTGGCTGTTTGTTTTAAATATAAACCTGCTGCTGGACCTTGCTAATGACTAATGGGACCCAGGCTTCTCTTCCCCGACTCTGCCTGCCCCTGTGATGAATACCTTGTACAAGGGTAGGTGAAAGAACAGCAGGCTCCCACCAATAGCACTTAGCAGACTAAATTTAACACAGTGAGATGATGGGGGAGCAAGTCTGAGCACCCTGGGGCTGCAAAGGGATCTGTGGCACTCAGTTTTTGGGGCTGCCCACGCTGACCAGGACAATGGGTCACTTAAGTGGGATGTCTTCACAGTGAAGGAGCAACTTTTAAGGCTTTCATCAATGTATGCACTGTAAAAATACATCTTATTTTTGCTGGCATATCCCATTTACAAAGTAGTCATTTCCCCCCAAGACCCTGTTTACTCACACCCCCATAAAAACAAAAGCAGAAGGAGGAAAGAAAAGCATGTTCAATGACTTTCAGCCTCGTATACTTCCTTCATCTACCCCTGTGAAGTTGGATGATGAAAAAATCCCCAGTTTCGCCTTTTCCAATAAAAGCATCTGCATCTTCTCAATCACTCCTTAAATGGAAGGAAAAACTGCGTCCAGTGCCACATCTTAACGGCTGCTGGAAGTCACCAGAGAGTTTCTGAAGTCAGCTTAAAGGCTTGGATGGGAATACTATGCCATATTGCTTTGGGACTAACTGCCAGCTAATGACACAACAAAATATGTTGGAAGATTCTCAGGAAAAAATGTATCCACAGTAAGAAGAAATAATGATAAAATCAGGGAGCTGCATTTCCTAGATATTAAATGTATTTATATCTATCTATACTATAGATACACATAAAACAGATCATATACATGTTATATATAATTTTTAAAACATTCATATATATATACACAACTATAAAATAGATTAATTTATTTAGGCTACTTTTTTGCAGCTCCCTCATTGGGATGAAAGCAGATACTCTTCAGAGTCTAGTCATTGCTGATTTGCCTGCAGCATGGTCTGAAACCCAAAAGCAGATCAAGGCACTGCAGTTGGAAAGGGAACCAGGAGTAAATGGAAGGAGCAGAGAAGCCAAAATCCATCAAGCAAATTGGCAATGCAGTGCAGGCCACACAAACACTCCCACCCTGACGTTTGCATTCATGGATCCTATTACATTATGTGAGTGATTGAAGTATATGTCACAGGGAGAAAGGAAACTGTAATGGAACTAGAAGAAGGAAAACATGAATTATGGATGGTTACAACTGAGAGTTGAAGAGGGAGAACAGCAGCATTACAAGGCAGGAGGCAATTGAAATAGTTCATTTCTTTCTTTCCTATTTCAGTGGTTCCCTGGATTCAGGGATGCTCTCCACGTGCTGTTCTCTGCCCCAAATTTGCAGCAAAACCATCCCTTTGCAGGACCTATGAACTTTGCACTGAGGATCTGATTTATGTTTAGCTGATACTGTGGTTCCAGTGCAACTGTATCACTGCAGAGATAGAACGATGATTCATAAACTCTGAGCGCTGTGCATTCCCAAGGCATGAGAGAAAAACCAAAAGGCTGCAAGAACAGCAACCTTCTTCCTAGAATTTTGGAAGGGAATACAACATGCTCACAATGACCCAAACCACAACCAACTGCAGGAAACATGTGAATGATCATGTATAATGAAACCTGGAAGCCTTCTTGACCACCTCCTTGGAAACACCCAACCCAAGCTATTTCCAAATGGATGAAATCCATGCTGCTGTGCATACAGACTTCCACTACATCAGTAAGCAGAGCAAGTCACACTCAGCAAAATTAAGAGGGGAGCTCCTCAAAACTCAGAGAACCTCTGTGAGGCTAAAGAAACATCACCCTTATCCATCTACCCAGAAAAGGTGTGTCCTGAGTTGTGAAGCAGTGATGCTTTATCAGGACAGTTGTGCAAATTCTGGGAGGTTCTATCAGAGAGTAATTTAGGAGCAACTGGGAAGAGTCCTATTTACCTCTGTCTCCACATAGAGGATCAGATCTTGGGCCTAACTGTTTCCTTTTTTCAGGTGAGGGGGGAGAAGACGGGGGGGGAAGAGACTTTCTATCTGTATAAAGTCTCTCAGAAGATTCCCCCAAACTTTTACACTAGAGGAAGTCCCAGAAGGGTCATCCTTTGGGTGCATGCAATGCACACGTAAATACTGTCCTTTCTTTCATTAGTAGGTTCATAAATCTGCATTTGAGGTGCAGAGTACCTTGAAGTCTCAAGCACTGTGCTAACTGTACTTTTCAGAAACACTTGATTAAGTTAGAGGCCATCCTATGGCCTTTTCTCTTGATATCCTGTTATTACTCTTTTCTGTCCTTCTCCAATTCGATCTCTGCAAGCTGGTGCAATGCCAAGAGAGTGGCAGCAGTTAGAAAAGTAAAAGTCAGGGAAGACTTCCAAGGTCCTCAGAAGAAATGCTGGTTATTAAGGGCTGGGATACATTGCACTTGATTGAACAGAATCAAAGCTGATTCCTGAGAGGCAAAGGTTAATTAGGCAAATGGCTCAAAAGGATCAATCTGTTCTAACCCATTATTTGTTGATTTTTTTTTTTTTAAATTTTAAAAGAGAGTTTAAAATAGACTAGGCAGCTGAAAATATGTCCCAAATTCCCAAACGCATGAGATGAAACCACAAAAGGCCCGAGACTGCCAGGAACATAATGACTACAAAATAGTAACCTAATGAATAAAGAAACAGTAAATCAAATACCTATATTAAATTATACTAAACACAGCAATCTTGTCCATGCATAAATACTAACAGGAACCAATTACATACAGTGGCAATGCAGCTGAACTCCCAAAATCATTCAAAACTCAGGGTGACAGTCCAGCAGGCTTCTTTGTCACCACCTCCACCTCCACTGATTGCTCCTGTGACAAACACTTCACTACATGGTAATTCAGGCAACAGAAGAGAGTACTACTGCAAGTGGCGTGTCTGTGTGTATGTGTGTTATATTTATGCACAAAAAAATTACACCAGTTGTTGCAACTCCCTTCTGACAGCAAACCAAAATCAGTTCCCTGCATTAAAAACAAAAGGGGGGGAGTTGCCTTTTAATTCGCATAATGATAAAATGCACTTTTCCTCCTCAGTATTTAATTTCTTATTATATTTAGCTAAGAACAATAATGTCTTCATCCAAACCAGTTCACCTTATGCTCAATTGTTTTGAAGTTGGGCAAAATCCTCCATATAATGTCCACAGTCACAGGATTTTATTTTTTAATTTTTCAAAAGATGCTTTTTTCCTTATAATTCCGCAGGAAGAGAAAGACTCATAGAGAATGTTGTGTCTGTGGCAACATTGATTTCTTCTGAGTCATTAAACTGGACATGAACAGCTTATTTAACTTGCACTGAATTATTCAAATCTGTCCAATAAGGGAGGAGGATCAACACTGAAAACAAAAACTTAGAAGGTCATAAAATCAAAGGTGACTTAGAGCTTCCAAATATAGGCTTTATGTTATAGTGTACGCAGTCTCTGACATTTGGCTCTTTTTCTGGATTTTCTGAATCATTCCCTGCTGGGGTAGAGTCTCCTAGTTCCAGAAACAGCACCTTCTCCCACCCAATCCTGCCCTACAACAGCAGTGGAAAAACTGAGTAGTCTCTAGTTAAATAAATGGATGTACTTGGAAAGGGCACACCACGACACTACCATTCTGCCATGAATTACAAAGCTTCCAGCAAAATTATGGGGCCTTGGGATGCAAAGTGGTTAATTGGGATTTTACTTTAAAAATATGCTTCTGTGTCCCTGCAAAATAAAATGTGATTTGAAATAGCCCACGTCCCTTTCTCTGCTAGGTATGTGAACCATATGCCATCAAGCTGTCATGTGAAAGCTCGTCATGGCCCTTTATTCAGCCTCAGAAACCTAAGGCAGTATTATTTGCCATACATGCACAGCCTCACCTCAGAGAAATGAGTTTACACAGGGAAAGGCAGTTTGCTTTGCAAAATACTTGCTCAAGAGTAATGGTGCAGCCTTATGGCAGTACAACTACGATCAGCCGGTAACACCTGAGTGCCACTAAGATTTATCCTGGTGTTGTGCAAAGAGTATTGAAGCTTCCTGGCTGAATCTGGATACAGAACTCTGCAGTTTTTTACAGCATACTCTTAAGAAAGAGATTGACTCTCAAGAGCTGGCTCCTACCTCAAAGAGGCTGGCGAAGCGCCACAGCCATTGTGCATTTCATATGCGCATCTTTTTCAGAAGACTTCGTGCCAAAATGGAATTGTTTAAGTGGTGGAAGACACTGAACACTGGGTATTAAAACATAAGCATGTGCACAAGAAATGCTCTAAGAGACCCTACAAAATTACTGAGAGGCACTGCGATGAGGGAAAAGGAGCACTACAGAAACCAAGAGCAGTGCTTTGGTCAAGCACTTTTCTCCATGGCTCTTTCGCAAGCAGCTTATGTTGTCTCACAAATTCAAGGACATTTTGACAAAAAGGCTAAAATGAAGTGCATCATTATAACAGGTGGGAAACAAAGCAGAAACTGCATTAGCAGGCAGCCCGTATGTTTTAGGGACTTCCCACTCTGTGGCCAAAAGCCAGCCCACCTGTATTCCTAGAGAGGAGCTTGGGAAGCTGGTGACAAGACCTTGACACCAGTGCTCTGCAAGGGCAAGGGGCAGGCATCCAAAGACTTGTCAAGGTGACTGAGATCTTGTCGCCGTGAGAGGGGGCAAAGTGTGGGTTTAACAAGATAACATTCATGCATTATGACTCCAACAAAAGTCTCCAGAGCAGGCCTAGCCTAACACTATCGAGTCTGCATGTCAACACAGCGCAGCGTCAGTCAGCACAGCCATCTGCTGCTCCACACACAGGAATGGTGTCAGGACCCACTGCCAACAACTGGGGTGCTCTCCTTATAGCATCTATCCCAGATGGTGAAGGAAAGGTCACAATAGATGAGAATTCCTCAAAACTGTCACTCAGCTAGCCCACGCAAAGGTTACTGAAAACAGAGCAACCCAAGCTTTGAATGAACATGAATACTCACCCTCCTAAAACAGAGGTCAATTGCACAGTCCAAAACAAAAAGTGAAGAAATGGAAAACTGTGAAGAGGAGCAGGCCAGAGGCAGCAAAGGCAGAAAATCAGTTTTGCATACCAGTGAAGATGATACTCCTCCATCTTGCATGCACCCAAGCCTTTAAATGTCAGAAAAGGCACAGAAAACATCTCAGCCTTCTGTCAGTCTTCACTTCTATTTACAAGTGGTGTTGATCTTAAGCCATAAAGAATTTTGTTTACACTGATGTAACACTACACTCTTGCGTTGCCAGAAATGCAAAGAATATTGTAGTGAGAAAACAACAGTCACCCAATACTGAGGTTGCATCTGCAAGAGCCCACAGAAAGCACAAATTAGATAAGAAAACTACCTGTCAAATAAGGGTAAGAAGTTAAAAGCCTTCTTTCCAAGAGCTAATTAACAAAAGTATCCTATCAGCTTCATCTACAACATCACATGATACTGCATTAGAAAAGGGAATTTAGCTTATGGGCATTTGGAGTGCCATTTATATAACTTTAACCCAAATAACAGAGCAGACAGTCTTTCTATCAGTCCAGTTGTTTTGTACTTCAATAATGACTTTGAAGTGTGATGAGGGTTATGTGAAGCTTAAGCCTCTGGTTAGCCAAAAGCCACAACCGCATATAGCCTGTGCTCCGAGTATCGGAGTAACACGGAAAGGTTGGGATTTAAACCTCCCGTGGATGCATCACATAGCTGTAACTCTAATCCAGGAGCAAATGCAATCCGTCCTCAGCTCTCAAAGTCAGAAAAACTGGCTGAGTCGACACTCTCCCGGCCAACAGCTGTCCTCAAACCAGCCTCTGCTCAGTTTGCTGGCAGACATACACCAAGCAGAAGGGACAGACCATGCAAAAAGAAAGTAGAAGCAATGCAAACATGCAGTCAGGCAGACTATGGCCTATTTCCACAGGCTGCTACCTTTCACTTTTTGCACTGCATCTCAGAAAATTCCTTGAGACTGTGTGTGGCAAAGATAAGACACTTCTACTAACCAAATCCTGTGTGCCTGTCTCTACAGTACTGCAGAGCCACAAACACAAGAGTATTGGTCAAAAGAGACCATTTGATGCAGCAGTGTCCTCAACTCAGGGCTACCATGAGGTCAGCTGTAGTCTTGAAAACCTCTAAAACACCAAGACACCACGACCTTGAGATAACATCTTCCACTGCTGCACCAGCTTCTGACTGAGGAAGCTTCTTTTAATGTCTGTTTTAAAGATCCCAAACCAACCAACTGCCCACTTGTAAAGCAGGGACTTATTTTACCTGCAGTGCTGAGCTATGGGCTACCATTCGAGCTTCACAAGGTCAGTGACACAGCTGAGTTTCTTCAGGATCTTCTGGATTCAAGGGCTACCATCTGCTACAGTGGCCACTCCCTCAAATTACACACTCTTATACAGCATAATAACTTATTACTCATCATAAAGGATAATTATCCTGCATGGCAAATATCTGCTGCCACAAACGGTCTTTGTTGACAGAGGAACAGGCTTATCTTACCAGATACAGGGGTCAAGTAATGTTTTTCTTTCCCCTGCCCCAACAGCAGCTTGTGCCAGATGCTTTAAAGACACATGGTAAGGATGGCAGAGGGTTTTTCCACTTTCCCTGCTGCTCTCATCTCTCATAACAGGAGACAACAGGACATAACCTCTGTCCATGTAAGCATCTCCTCTGGTGGTTCCCAGGCTCTCTGGGCTGCAGCCTGCTGTCAAGATTGAAGATGCCCTCCACAGCAGATGACATGCTGTTGTGAAATATTTGACCAAAAGATACACAAAAGGGATGTCTCACCAACGACGAGACCACAGTCAAATCAGTCACACCCCAGGAATGAGGTAGGTGGAGGACAACTAATCCTTTATTTGAGCTCCTGCCTAGTCCTAAACTGTGTGCCATTTTCTGGCTAGGGTTTATTAATGTGCCATGTTAAAAGTTTCCTTGACTAAAGCACAGCAGAAGGTTTTTCCCCTTGTTGTATAATGTGCTTAGCAAATAGCACAGTTGAGTTACTTTACATTCACTTATCACAGCAGCCTCTTTGTTCTAGTATCTTATGACTTTGAGATCAGGACAAACTCCATCAGTTAAGGAGCCTCATTAAAGTGATCTATTTCTCCTAGAGAAGAGGAAAAATCTTAAGTTTCTGTGATGGAAGTTATCACTGGGAGTTTTAAATTGTGGAATACTTGTATGTGGAAGAGTAAGTTTCAAATCAAGAGTGTTAAATGTGTACACACACAGAAGTTTATACTGCCTGTGATAACTGGCACTGTTACAAAAGCAGATCTTTTGGTCAATGTCTGCACAAACACTGTGCACTGGAGCCTGCCTAGTAAACGTTTCCCTGCAGCAGAGGTCTGTGCACAGAAGCATGACAGCTCACAGTTTCCCCTTGATCCTAAGGAAAAGCCATGTCCTGTGGAAGCTCAAGAGGAATGCCATCGAAGTGGAGCCTCCTGAAACTCCAGGTGAATGGGCAGAACAGCAATAAAGCCAGAATCCCATGTAATTCCTAGAGCACTTCCTACAATTTCAAGAGCATGAGTCATGACTTTATAGCCAACAGAACCCCTGCCTTTGTCAGAGTGTTCAAACAAATAAAAAGCAAACAAATGAGAATTAGTGTCAGTCTCCAAGTGCCCCTGAATTTGATAAGGAATAGTACAGCACAGCTGAACAAGGCAGGCAGAGCAGCATCATGCTGAAACACAACAGCACTGCCGAGGCACCTGCTCCCAGTGCCAGCACCAGGACCATGCTGGCCACATCCACCCTCCTGGGGTGACCCCATGGCAGGGCTCTATCTCCCTCACTGGGCAGCAGGACTGATCAAATTCCAGAGGTGACCACTCAGAAAACTCACCCCATGCCATGTTCCCACCACACAGTGTTGTAATCTTCGCTGCAGCGTTGTTCTTGCCTCTCTGCTGGGGCTCTTCTCCATTCTCTGCAGCACAGTCCTTCCTGTCTTCTCAGGGGCTCCTCCTGGGCTCTTGACCCACCCCTATTTATTTCAGTTACCTTCACGAGCTACAGCTGCTGCCCAACTAAGGACCCTGCAGCTGCAGCTCGTTTGGAGCAACTCGGACCCACACAGGTCTTACAATACAACATATATTCAGGCCCCCACATTTCCCCCCTTTTCTTTTAACAATTATACAATTACAATACACATACAGTCCCAGCTCTCAGGCTGCCACAGCTCTCGGCTGTCTTTAGATACAACCATAGAATATATACATATCCCTATACAGTCCCAGCTCTCAGGCTGCCACAGCTCTCGGCTGTCCTTAGATGTTCCAAGGCTCTTTTCTTTAAAGGCCATATTCTTCCAGCTTTCTGCTGCTACAGCTCCTTCATTCAAAGGCCATATTATATTCTACAGTCCCAGCTCTCAGGCTGCCACAGCTCTCAGCTGTCCTATCTTCTATAGTCCCAGCTCTCAGGCTGCCACAGCTCTCGGCTGTCCGGGGGATTCCATACCTTCTTTCAATGTTTGGTTGCAGTGTTCTTCCTCACACGGGGCACCAGTTGTTGTAATCTTCGCTGCAGCGTTGTTCTCGCCTCTCTGCTGGGGCTCTTCTCCATTCTCTGCAGCACAGTCCTTCCTGTCTTCTCAGGGGCTCCTCCTGGGCTCTTGACCCACCCCTATTTATTTCAGTTATCTTCACGAGCTACAGCTGCTGCCCAACTAAGGACCCTGCAGCTGCAGCTCGTTTGGAGCAACTCAGACCCACACAGACCTTACAATACAACATATATTCAGGCCCCCACAACACAGCAGCTCTCCTGCCTGGGTAATTTCAAGTTAATGTCTCCATACACCATTCCCTGTGGACTTGCACATGCTCTACAGAGGCAGCAAGCGGTGATGGCCCAAATAGCCAGGGCATAGTCTGGCTGGCTGTCTCCTGCAGCTGCAGACAGCATGGTCTGAGCAGCCACCACTCCTGCTCAGCAAGCTGTATTCAGCAGCTGGTTAAGTGAAGCCAATTTACTTGGCAGACAAGAAGCTCCCAGATTAACCTGGATCAGCTCTGGGTGCTGAGAAAGAGTAACAAGAAGCTAGCAGGAGATCTCAGGGACATGTGCTGCTTCTTCTTCACAGATCAGAGTGTGCTTGAAGCCACAGAGAAGTGAGTGCACTCATGCAGCATCGTGTCAGAAACGAGGTGGGACTGACCCAGAGTGGCTACAGTTCCCAGCCACAGTCTGCTCCACTTAGACCACCTCATGTTTTAGTTCCTCATTTAGACATTTTACATTGCAGGAATGCATACATTTATATAAGTGCTAATTATATCGTGGACAGGGCTCCTACTTCCCACTTAAGGACAGCATTAATGCATTATTCACTACTTCAGCATTTACTCCTCACTATTTGGATCATTCCTCTGATTTTTGTCATAGCCCCCCTTCCTCCTCCCTGTCCCCCGCCACAGTTTAGTCAAATTCCTCCTAGCTAGAATCTTGATTACAAATTGCAAGCCCTGGTTTTCAGAGGATTAATTATGGAGGCAGAGGAAAAACCTGGTGGATGACAAGTGGTAGTTTAGAAGCCCAGGAGAGCAACAGGAAGTGTCAGTCTTCTTCTCAGCAAGGCCCTGTTAAGCAACAGAAGTCTGTTTCTTTCTCAAAGGGCATCAAATAAATCCCCAAACACTGAACAGCTGCAGCTTAATCCTAAATGGCCATATGCTGTTTTAAAAAGAAGCCAAAATAAATAAAAACTCAAACCAAAAGCAGAACACCTAAGAAATCACAAAGGCTGGGAGGATGTAAAGGGGCATTCATTTTATTTCAGAGCTCTCAATAAACACTGATGTCTGCAAACTGTCACAACTGCTGCAGTGCACAGCCAGCATGCAGGTATGTAACCAGTTACAATAAAAAGTTGTAGAAATGACTATTACATAAATCTGTGGAGGAATTCTATTTAACCAGCCTGCTAGTATCCACTAAGAAAAAAAGGAAAGATTTAAGGTCTAAAGAAAAGAGGACTTGTCATATCTGCTTTACCAGATGCATAATAGTGGACAATAAACACGATTCTGCTGTGTCAGCTTTGTCACCAAAGGTTTTTCTTTAGAGAGGGTACAGGTAAACTTAAAAGTAAAATCCTGAATCCTTCTAATTTTAAAAGACTGCGAGCTTGCTGGGGATTTAAAAAAAAAATAAATCTTTTTAAAGCTCTTCAAAGAGCCATGGAAAGAAGATTTTGTTAAACACATGATTCTCAGCATCTTCTTATTTGCGCTACACAGTGTGTGCAGGGCAAAGATTTAAGGCGCTTTGCCTGTGAGTGGATGCAGCCTGCCACGAGCTGCAGCAGTGTGCACTGCCTGAACTGAAATAACCCTGCACAGGCAGGGATCCAGCCAGACATCTTAGGGGTTACTAGGATTCACACTGAAAGAGAGGAAACACTGACTCTCACTCCCTCTCACTAATAAAAATAAAAATTGCCAAAGGCAGCTGTCTCCACATGGTTAAATTCAGCTGGATAGTATTGGGTTGGGATTGCATTGCCACAGGACTGAATAAGAGGAAGTTTTCTTATCTCCCTTGGTTAAGCAAAACCAGCATGTCTTTTTTGCTTTACAGAGAAAAGAGAAAAATAGCACACACATGACACAGCCTCTGTACTACTGTAAGGCAAAGAAGTTCCTGATGTTATGCAAGTTATAGCAGTGTAAGAAAGGTTAATAGAGTTTACTGAACTTTTAATAGGGCATAATTCTAGCATACCTGCACAGCATCAAAAGGTGATTTCATTCCTTTTCCTGTTTATTGCTCCATAACTCAAGGCTCAGAAAGGAGAAGGGGTTTGGAGGCAGAAGCCATTTCTCCTTTCCATTCACCTTGGCTAAGCATTCCAGGTTTTTGCATATGTGCAGCACACATTAAGAGTACTGAAGCTTCCAGACACATTAATCACTTCAGTGGGACTGATGTTGGTTTGCAGTCCAGGTGGCCAGGATACCCAGAAGAAGGAAAGCCTCCACATCCACATTTTCTCCTGATGAAGGGGAGTCCATGGAACAGCAGCTGGGAAGGCACAGTGCCCCATCAGGCTGGCTCCTCTTATACACAATGTCAATCAGGCACTTGGGGCTTCCTGAGTCTTAATCGACAGCTGAAATGCCTGTGGCCCCTTAGAGGCTCACTGGCTTCACTAGGCTAGTCAATAAAACACTGAGCAAATGATAACCCTGCTGTGGCATATACATATAAGCCAGTAAGGAAAATCACAACTGCTTCCCCAATGCCTGAAACTCCAATATTCAGGAAAAGACTGGCCATGTCACAGATGATGAAAAGAGAGCAGGTACAGCAGCATTCAGTCACTTCACTGAATAAAAAAGCTGACTGCAAGATGGCAATTCTGGCATCTCAGTAAGGTCACCATTAAGCATCACCATCCTTGGGGACAGGAGCATGAGGAAACATAAAAATGACCCTTAATGGAGCAAAGAGGTAGGATGGGTCTCTGGGTGACGCCATAGATCATAGTCAACCTCTTACCAAGGATGCTCAGGAAGGCAGTGATGACAAGACTGGGTGGTCTCACTTGGACAGAGGTACAAATGACCATGTAGAGACACAGGAGGATGAGGAAAGAAGCAGTACTCTTGGGGAAGAAAGGCTACAGAGGCTGCAGTCATGCCTTCCTCTTTTAGGAGAGCATCGGGATGAGATCACAGCATATGTTACATATCTCATGATATAAGCACAGAGGAAAATGCTAAGGACAGCTTTCCCAGAAAAGTGGGGTAAAAGAAGGGAGCAGAAAGGAGAATTTTAAATTGTCCTTCTCCTCTTCAGAGAAAAGCAGAAATAGTTCAGGCAAAAAAATTACACATTTTAGTAGTCAGCATGGGCAGAAGAGGCTGAGCTAACACTGGAACAGATCTTCAGCAGTGATGTTCCTCCCTTCATTCAAAAGGATGGCAGGGTGCTCTTCCCAGAGCCTGAGTCACAATAAAACTTCCCACCAGCTGAAGTTTGCTGACCACAGCCAGAAGCAGAGAGATAACCTGTTCTGATGAGCAAGCAGGGGCAACCTGTGCGTGCACAGATACAAAGACAACGTGCAAAGGGAGTTTTGTTACCCCATGAGGCAGAACCAACATTTTGTTGGGATCACTCTACCCCTCCTCTGGCAGGAAAACATGAATTAGTCAACATTGTCACAAACCACCACTTCACAACCAGCTCTGCACTGAAGAAATCCCTCACAAGGCAAACCATCCAATTTCCTAAGTCAGCAAAGCCAGCATGCTGGGCTTCTGATTTCCTCTTTGCCCTACCCCCATCCCAAAACACAATAATGCTTTAAAGCCCTCTTTCAAGAAGGGAAATACCCATCGTGTCTACAGGATGTGAGGTAAAGGGATGTGGGCTAGCTGGAGGAGGTGGAGCCATGTGTCTCCGACAGCTGCGCCCTTTACATCACACCAGGATGTGACCCAAAGCTCACAGTGGCAACCCATAGAATGAGAGAAATGCTTAGGCTGGAAGAGACCTGCAAGATCACCAGCTCCAGCCATTACCCTGACAGCACCAAGTCCATCACTAAAACTGCCCCTAAGCACCACATCTACACATCCTTTAAACACCTCCAGGGTTGGCAACTCAACCCCTTCGGCTGGCAGCCTATTCCAATACTTGGCAACCCTTTCAGTGAAGAAATTTTTCCTAATATCCAATCTAAGATCATGCATATCATTGTGGGATTTGACTGACTATCCACCTCCCACTTTAGCTGTCCTGTCTCCCAGGAACATAGCCTTTTCTATAGGACATGCTCTGAGGGATGAAAGCAAAATGTGTGAGACCACAGATCACATCAGATCTGCAAAGTTGTTAAGTGTAGCTCTAAGTTCATTCTGCTATTTTTTCAGAAACTATCTTCACCATTTTTCATTATTGCTAAGAGGAAAAACTTGAAAGTTAGAGCCTGACACTGCAAAGGAGGCTCCAACATCTATTTAGGGAATAGATAGGACCCACCATAGATCCACCATTAATTAGGGTGCATTAATTTAGTCATGCTGGCTGGTGCTCATGGCTATAGATGTTTACAGGTTCTCATCATATGAAGAAAACCTGAAAAAATCCCAGCTTCAATCCCAGCTTCCCTCTCCTTAAATATCTCCTTCAGTGCTCCAAATACACACAGCTAATGACATCAGAAGGAGCAGCAGAGTGAACAGTAGCACAGCCAGATGTTCCAGAAGTTCTAATTTCACCTGTAATCCTGACCTGCTAGAAGGCAGGAAAAAGTGACAGAACTTAGCTGGAATAAATCCCCTTTACTTTTCTTTCCCTTTGGACCAGTGAATGCCTTGAGGGATGTGCAAAGTCTTTGGGAGCCACACCTTCAGGCCACCATCTTATAAATGACACAATCCAAATCTCCAAGGTCAAATCCCTGCACTGAAAGATGCCCTTGTAAAGACATCTGAATATTTCTATTTATTCATTACCTTGTTCTCTCTCTCTCTCTGCTTGTATCTGGGTTTGGGGGAAAAAAAAAGCCGCTTCAGTAGAAAGCACCCTCCTCCCTGTCCCATTAACCTGCTTTTATTTCCCCAGGCTACCAGCACACAAATGAAACAGCAAACCAGGTGTGGATCAACCTCAGAGTGGCTGCAAGAAGGGGGATGGGGGAACAGCATTTCTTCCTGCTGAAACCCATCCCCACCACTGCTGAACATTTGTGCTTCTTGTTGGCAAGCCAGCAAGCAGATCAATGGAGCCCAGCCACAAGCCAGCCTGGCTAGCCAGGCATCCTCCCTCACACAGCACAGAGCCAAGGGCTCATCCCACCATCACACCATGCAGCCGCCCTCTGCCTTGGCTCATCGCTAATTCAGGGTTACGCTATTCCCAGGAACCGCCGCTTGTGTTCCCGCCTGGAAAGCCAGCAAGGGAACATGCTAGCCTTCCGAAAAACCATGCTCTGGGAGAAGGAGGGGATTAGGAGGGAACAATGTCGGAGTGTCTTCAGTGAGCTGGAAGCAATCCCAGCTCCTAGCTGCACAATGACATGCAGGAAGGAGTTTTGAAAGCTCCTCAGTCACAGAGGACCCCTGCGTGCCAGGCTCGGAGACGTCTGCACATAAGAATGGCCTTTACAGCACAAGGATGCAAGAGGACTACAGAGCAACCTATGCAGAGCAGCCCTGGCCAAGGGGGGAATGGTGGCTCAAGTTTAGCTTTTCCTTTCTTGGCATTGGGTGCTAATTGTGTGGCCCAGATCCTTAACCTTATTTAGGTCAGGGGCTTCAGCACAAAACAGTCTTAGAAACACCAGACTTCTGTGGGAATGAGAAAGTCTGCTTTATGCAGAACCAGAGCTCTCCAAATATTGGAGCTGAAGTGCAAATGTATCTTGGAAAGGGATGACAGGAGGAAATCGTGCTTGATGGGATGCACATACTGGTGCAAAATTATGTCTTGTGCAGCTTTTGATATGATTTACGTGTTTTGTAACAAGATCCAAGGCAAACTCTTAACAAGTTCCAAGTCAAACAAGCTCTTAACAAACTACATGCAGGGCACGAAACAGCATTATGTGGATGCTCGTGAAGATGTTCCCCATAGGTTCTCCCTGATACCCTGGCCCCCCACTGCCATGCCCTGCATGCCTCCAGGTTGCCACTGATCTTCCCAAGCTTGAGCAGGTGGTAACACCCCAAAATCAGTGTTTTGGGGAAATGGTGAAGCTGGCAGTGCAGACATCCCCAGGGAAAAGGAGCAAAAACACTGAATGCTGAGGCCTGGTGACAATTTTATTGAATTCAGTAGTGCACGTAAGGCAACATAAAGAGGGCACCAGTGATTCTTCTCAATGGTGTTTGCAACCTGCAGGTCTAAAAGTCATGGAGGAGAAACTATAAACCTTTAACAATGTTGATCCCAGTCCTGTTTCTTGATTATTCTGAGGAGGAAGTAATCATTGCTCCATGGAAATCATTCCAGATTATTTGAAGAGGTGTGCCTCACACAGACTTTGTTAGCATGACTGACTGCCTCCTAAAGTTGTGCTATAAAAACAGCCTATAAAAACAATCAAACCAGTAATTTAGTACCTATAGGCAATAACACAGTACTAAAATATATCTTGCCATTCATTGTACCCATAAGGCAAAATGCCAGTATGGAAAACAAGACATAAAAATAGGGTGACAGGGAAACATGCAGAAGTATTTGATTGGATGAAGCACTCAGCAGGATGAAAAAAAGGGATAATAAAACTGTCCAAAGTTTAACCACCAATTCAGTGGGAAAAAAAACTTCTAGATATGACAGCCTTTCCAGGAACATCCCAGTTTTGAGGAGTAGACCTGGGAGGTGAAACTTGAGCCAAGCACAGGGAGTAATAAAAAGGGAAGCAACAATCTCTGTGCTCTTTTTGGATGCTGGATTCATGCTGTTGTATGACCCTTGCTCCTTGATAATATGAAATTGGCCTGCAGCAGATAAATACACAAGGAAATCTCATCTCCAGAAGAACTGAAGTTTTTAGACCATCATAGTTCCACTCCTACTGAAAAACACACTTAGGTATGAGTTAAGTGAGTACACACACTTTGTGCTGGTCTGGCTGTAGACTCCAAAACAATAATCCAAAATATCTCACCAAACACTCTAAAAACTGGGGCACAGGGAACCTTGTGTGGGCAACTCAGGCTTTCTCCTACTAATACCAGGGATTAGCCAAATCAGTTTGGCACTGATGATGAACGACATCGCCATGACAAAGCTGATATTCCTCCAGTACTTTCTATTTTTAAGAGATATTCTGAACAAAGTGCTGTGCTGAAGAGCTGCTAGACAAAAAAGATTCTTCTGATATAAATTCATCAGTCTCTCCTCACAGAGCTGACATCTCCAACACTATCTTCAGGAAGATAGGATGCATATGGAAGAGGAACCATAAACTGTCAGTGCAGCACGCACCCGCACAGCACACCCGCATAATCAGATAGGAAAATATACTGACTACTCACACTGCCAAGTGCCTAACGTACACACAAACTCCTTTGAAACAACTGCTCAAAGAAGTTAAAAATAATACCACAACCAACACATCGGGAAGCTAACAATTTATTTCTCTGCAGAGCTTTTAGTGCCTCTGAGGAACAGAGATAGAAAACATAAATACTTTTTTTCTTTAAAGCAATGGCACAAGAGCCTCCTCTAATTGCAAGAATTCCTAACACCCTCAGACATAAAAGGCGAGGCTGCAGTTTTCAGGCAGCTTTTGCCTGAAACTTGATCTATCTTAAAAGGCACTAATTTTCAAACTGCCTGGCAAGAGGCCTCAGCAGAGAAAGAAATGCTGCAGCACATCTTGGAGTAAGAAGATGGCATCAGAATGATTTGGGGGAAGTATCACAGATGATCCAAGGAAACTGAAATCCTCAGCCTTGTAGGTGAGAGATGATTTCATTCAACCCTCATGGTGTGAAAGCAAAGGCTTGATCAAGCAGCATTTGAGATAACTGGATATGTTCAAGGTATGGCAAGACTTGAACATACCAAAAAGCCGAGTAAAACCAGTGAAAAGGCTTTAGATTCAGGAGGGATGGAAAGAGGACATGGAAGGGGGACGCATGTTCAGGCTGCAAGAGCAAGCTTCAAATATGAGGTTGAAGATAGAAGCAAGTCTATGAGGCAACTTCCTTTCAACCTATAGACAACCAGTATACAGATCTCTCTCCAGTTTCTTGCTTTCAGTTTCTTTTTGCCAAATTTCAGAGCTCAGCTGGGCAATATAGGTCACCATCATCCTTGCATCCAGCTCCTCAAAAATCTGCTGCATACACACACGCACAGAAAACAAAAAAAACAAAACAAAAAAACAAAAAAAAAAAAAAAAAAAAAAAAAGAAAAATGGATAGAGAAGCAAGTCAAACCTCAGCCAAGTCCAAGTGCTCCCAGTTTAACATAGAAATGGGAAACACCATATCCTTGGAGGTGGCTTTTGCACAGCTTCCATCCAGCAGCAATGCTTCCAGAACTTTCACTGACAACAGCCCAGAGTCAACATTGTTGAAATGTCTATGAAATATCTATCTGTGTCTATATCCACCAGCTGATGACTGAAACTGTATCTTGTCCTTTAAGCCACGGCTTCCTTTCATGCAGCGCTGCTTTGCACTAGAGAACTCAGAAGCAATAAAAACAAGACCATTGTAGGGGTTTCTTGGTAACCAATGGGTAATCTTCACCAAGAGACCCCTCTGGGATGTGCTGGAAGTACCTCTGTGCTATCTGCCAGCAGTACCAACCCCTTTGCCCTCATCCAGGCCGCATGCTGCTTATTGCTCAATGCAGTGTTTTCGGGAGGGCAGCCAACAGGGACAGCAGTGGGCAGCTGGTAGTCCCCATTAATTATGAAAGGGGACTGTAAACACAGCTACAGATAATGGAAAGAGCTGTACAAAGGACTAGCAGGAAGATATAGACAGATAGATAGCCAAAAATTGCACTGTCATTGCTGCCAGAATCATAAGAAAACTTGGGCCAGCCAGAATAAAGGTTGCAAAGGGTAGTCAGGTAACACTGCAGTATTTTCTTGGTAACAGCATTTATTTTAGCTCTTAACTCACCAGCAGCTCTGGTGTTTTGTGTATGGGGGCAAAATCTCTTGCAGACACAGTGTACTTCCTCTCCTGTGCATTGTGGTGCTGGTATGTGCCTCACCACCATCAGCCCCACACGTCACAAGAGGGGAACAACTCAAAGATTTCCCTAAGGCAATTTTTACCCATCATTGTGTCTGGTGGAAGAGCAGTATCTGCCCATATTAGCCTAAAATGGGATTACCACTGGAAATTTCCTGCCCTATAAGAAGAGCAGACTGTTTTAAAACAAGCCATATGGGTTATTCCTAGCTACGAGTATCCTCCCTAACAGGGGTTCACATTATTCCATGTTTCTGCCTGCTTAGGAGTAAAAAAGAAGAGTAAGGCAGTCATTTAACATTCTACAGGCAATAGGTTTGACAGCAAACCCGAAGAACTTGCCCTGCATGTATGAAAGGAAAACTTGCCTGACAGTTCATTTTTTCAACACCTCATTAAGACCTGCTTTTGACACAACACCCTGCAATTCAATGGCGTTGAGACGGAACCACACTTGGTCTTATTTGTTTAAACAGAACAAATAAAGAACCCAAATATAAGGTTTCTAAGTTAACATCCAGCGTGTATCCAACAGCGCGCTGCTTCCAGTTTGGCAGAAAGGCGGCTAACCTTTACTCCAGCCCAGCCCGAGCTAGAGAGAGCGGGCACTGACCGGCAATTACCTCCAGCGAGCCTGGAGCAAGCCCTGGGCAGCCGAGCGCCTGCGCCTCCGCGCCCGCAGGGCTCTGACCGACACAGCCACACGGAAGCGGAGGGGAGCAGCGCGGCTATAAATAAATACCAGGGAGGGGAAGGATAAGTCCGAAGGCAAAAGCAGCAGCTTCATTATTCCGCCCGCCCCGTGAAGCAGAGGGAGCGGCGGCTCTGCAGGACTGGCGTGCAGCAAGCAGGAGGGATTTGGGGCAGGAAAGCTGCCACTGCCTCACGCAGCCAGAGCAGAGCTGATCAATTAGCTGCTCAGGAACCCATCAACAACCCGTTCAGCTGTGAACGGCTTGGACAGCTGTTGTAGCTAAATTTGCACAGGAGATTGGTCACATTACCTGAAACACCTCTAAAAACAGGGAGAAAAATAGTCACGCAGAAGGAAAAGGAAATTTCCTGGTTCCTCCTCGTTATCTGTATCCGTAAGCCTACAGTGAGAGCTGCCCCCAGGTACAGCCTTGCGCATTGGGATGTTCACCACAAAGAGCAGAAGGGCATTACTGTGCTCTCCCCCCAGCTCCGAGACAGACACAGGGACAGAACAGACAGACAGCCTGCATGAGGCTCCCTTCCAGACGGCCTCAGTCAGAGGGATTCCAATCCACTCTGCACAAGCAGGCTGCATTAATTCCACTGCACTCACAGTGCACATCCAGTATCCAGTGTTCTCAGCCGTCCCTAGCACACACAATATAACCCCAGATGTATTTTTCCATAGGAATCAATTGTTTTTTAAATTATATTTTTACACACAGTTGAACTTTTGGAACATGCACGCACACGGGGCACCTGCAGGGTAAACTTATTTCTCTTACTCACTGGTCTCTAACAATTTTACCACAGGCACTGAAAATAACAGCTTGGTGCCGATTCCGGGCTCCTTCCTGCACAAACCCCCAGCAGCAGGGAGGGAAAGGAGGTCAGCAGCACTGAGCCTCCCCGCCGGTGACCAAGCCGTTTAAAACACTCGTGCCATTTGAAAATGTCACATGGTCTGATCAGGACATGGATAGGCTGTATATGCCAGGGGTGAGATGAAACAGTTCATTGACAGAAAATATCCTTTTTTACCACAGCTGCATATTCCCTTCATATTTATCTACCACTGCCCACCATGCTCTTGGCACCTTACAAGGCATTTTGGAATCCACTGTGGAGCGCCCAGGCCTGAGATGAGGGAGAGGACAAACATGAGCAGGGAGGTCTCTGGAAGGTCTTCCCCTCCCCTCAGCAAAGCCATCATGAACTTTTACTCTCTGATAAATCAGTGGGGATCACCAGCTATTACTCAAACAAAGCACAGTACCTCTGCAAAATAATAACGGGAAAAAAAAATCTGGAAGTGAAGAAGCTATTGTGTTTCTATTTTTAAGCACTGTTATTATTAATGTGCCATGGTTCTTGTCTCCATCACCACACCATATAATAGTCTTAAGAAATTACTGCAGCATATTGTAATTATTTCAGTAAGGACACTGTGCTTCCATCTGTCAGCTTACACTTGCACTACAATGAAGAACAATGAGACTTAAAAATAAAGTTACACGCACACTGTAATCCATGACCTATCACCTCTTCTCTCCTCATCCAGCCAAATCTCAAAAGCATGTTCCCAAAGAAACACTAATTAGAAACTAAAGAAGCAGGGTCCTCCCAACAATGAAGCTGTAGGAAACACATTGAAGCTCAATTACATCAAGAAGGATGCAGCTAAATTTGAAAAAAACCCTGTCCAAAATATTTCTGTTTAACACTGCTAGAGACCTGTGCTCACAGTGAGCTAGACCCAGCACTTGGTTGCAGAGACAGTGTTTCCCTCTTGTAAACAGTGACTGACCAAGCTCCTGCTTGCAGCTTGTCAGGAACTGTGTAGTGCCTTGGTTCTTCTCTCCCAGTAAGAATTGGAAATGGTCCTATTGCTCTTTTCAAGGAAAAAGTTGGAAAACCACCCTTCCTGCAGCTGTACTGCAGGTTCCCAAACCACAGAAAAAAGTCATGAAGCATTAAATATTTCTGTTTAGAGGATGAATCCCTGTGTGTAGGCACCTAGTCTGTCTCCCACAGCCATGTGGCACAAGATTTCTGAGAAGTCAAGCAGAATGAGGTTATAGTCTTGTGGCCTCTGCTTGTGATTCGGGAACAGGCAGTACAGCATCACTTAATAATTCACCAATTTATTACCATAAATCAGCCAAGCCATTTAATCTTTGCCACATGGAATAAAGCAAACCTTGCAGGATCTACAGGAATAAGCTGGCGGCTCTGGTTTACTAAAATACCTGCAATGTGCAACATGAATCCAGTGACACAAAACACGTGCAAAATAGTCAAGCAGGCATGGATTGAAACTATGTGGCCATTAAGTGCTGCCAGATGTATCAATTAGAAAAGTTGGGAGAAAAGCATAATATATGAACCAACTCTTTCCCCACTAATCTGTTTTATTTTAGTCAAGCTTTATGGCACAAGGAACAGTGGCAGGGCATGGTTATAATTTTAAAAAAGAGAAGAATAATGTTTATTTTATATGGATAAACCAGCCTTTAACTATACTATTTTTCCAGCCACATTCCCAACTTCAAAGCAGATAAAAATGACTGGTTGGATACAACTCTTGAATGTTCAGGAAACACGCTGAAACTGCAGTTGTGCAAAGTTAAAACAATGCCCAGACCTCCATTTAAAACAGAAAATCCCTGGAAAGGCTTCTCAGGGGTAATTTCAAGGGCCTGTCCTACATTCCTGTGTCATGTCTGAGGAAGGAAAGCTGTGGGGGCTGTGGCAACAGAGACCAAGCAGGATCAAGCAGCTAGCTCAGTGCATTCACCTCCGAGATCTCCTGCAGAGCACGTGGCTCCAGATGCCGTCTCCAAGTGTCTGGGGACAGGGATAGCATCCACCCTTCAGAGTCTTGCTGCAAGTCCACCCTCTGCTTTTGATCTCTCCTGCAAAGACCCAGGAGTCAAGATGCAAAGTATCCCAAACAAGCAGCCCACCTCCTGCAGGTGGAACAGGTGATGCCTTTGTAGAGGGGCCCAGTACTGCATCCATGTGGAGCAGAAATTTGGAAATGGAATCCAATTAGAATATTTTTGATTCATTGATTAATTTAAATTTTTAATTATTTGATTAATTTAAAACTTGCTCCCCAGCAGCAGTCCTGAAAGGGGCTCCAGCCCCTTAGGGCTCCTCTGAAGTACTGCTACCCAAGATGGGAGCAGTACTTCAGAGGAGCCCTAATCCCCAGGGAGAGGACAGTGCTCTTTAGCATTAAGCTTGGTGGCATTCATGTGATTTTACACAGGCAAAGGAATGGGCCAAATCCGGAACAGGAGTAAATCAGTTGAGTCTCATTTCACTGGAAAATACATTTCTCAGGGTCTGACCTGCTGCTTTCCCATGTCAGATGGTATGCAGAAGGCAGTTCAAGGCTCCTACCAGTCTCCAGTAGGTAAAATATCATTAGCCTCATGCAGGCGGAAGCAAAAAAAATACCAACAAAAAAACCAATCCCCAAAACAACGGCTCTTCCATCACCCCACATTTTTGTCCTCTGAGGCATCAGAAAGTGCAGATTAATGGTGGCTTTATATGCATAATTTTTTCTACTTCTCATTAAAATCCCTTTGTGGAGTGCACATAAATGATATCATCTAACAATTCCTTTTTTTCCTTAAGTTTTCTCTGAAGTTGCAGGAGGCGGGATTTCCTCTCTATTACATAAGGAGAACAGGGTGTATTTGTTCTTCTGCTGCTTAAGACTTATTAGCATGGTCAGGTTACTCGAGCCAGCCCCTCTTTCCTGATCTTTTCTTGCAGGGGAATTATTCTTGGCAAGGCTCCAGACTAACCCAATGGAGGGAAAACCACGTAGCTTTACAAAGAAAGAGATAAAACAGATGCACCTCAGGGCTTTGACTGACCACTGAGAGCTCCAGCAACAGCATAGAAACAACAAATACAAGCTGGTGATGAACCTCTGAAGTGTGCAAGTACACCCATCACTACCACCATGATAAATTACTACAGTGTCTGCTCTGTGGGGGTGCAATCTTTTTCCATCATCTTGACAGGAAATCCAATACAATCCCAGAAGCAAGGTACCACACCATACCCCTTCCCAAGCAAATTAACAAGGCCCAGTAGCAAAGAGCTGCCCCTTGTAAAATCCCATCTCTCAGCTCAGACTAAGAGACTGGAGAGGAAAGTAAAAGCCCCACCCTGTTATTTAGTGTAGAGGAACAACGGGAAAAGTGGTTCTCCTGCCTCCAGCATCTAGTGCAGGGGCCTGAGCAAGATTAAGTTTTCCTCATGTCTTAATAGGAAGAGACTGCTTCAGAGGTTGGCTCAGAAACTTCTCTTTTTATTAGGTGACAAGCTTAAGGTCTCCTAGGGTAGGTAAGGCTAAGAAGAGGAACTTTCAAGCATGGTGGGACAGCAAGGGTTACCCAGGGCCTGCCTGTCCACCCTGACTCCCAGGAAGCAATTTTGGGCTGAGGTTTACCTATTGTTGCCCCAGCTGGAACACTCATTTAAGTCCCAGACACAGAAATTGAGATTATTTTCTTGTCTTTGAGAGACCTCTATGCATCTAACCAAACTGAAAACGGCTCACCAGTTACAAACCTTGGGAAGAAAAAAGGACTGACATGTTCCTAAAGCTTACTGTCCATGCCAAAGAAAAAAAAACCAACACCAGTGCTAAGTCCAAACCTTATACTGCTATTTGTATTTGTTACTCTATAGACATGCAGGCTATAACTCTTTTTATAGTGAAAAGAGTTAATCACTGGAACAACCTCCTAGAGGTTTTCAAGCCTCCAGCCTGTGTGATTGGACACAGGGATAGATAATTTCATCCAGGCTCCCTTTCCCAGGAAAGGCTGGGTCAGATGATATTCTGAGGTCACTTTCAACCTGAGCTCTTCTGTGGTTCTGCAGTTTTTGCAACAAGTGTTAAGGCTTTATCACTTACACTTTTTGCATGTAGAAGATGTAACCACACCAAGAAGCTGCCCAAGGAAAGCAGCAGAAGTAAACAACAGCTTGAACAGCTTGGCATCTGAAAGGAAGCAGAGCTGGGTTCTGTGGACCTTTGGACCCACCATCATCTTGACACATGGTCTTCCTCCTTTAGACAGAGTATAAGTTCTGGCCTTCAAACCTTCTATCAATTTTCATTCAGTCAACTGCAAAGTGTGCTTCCAAGGAAAAAAAAAAGTTTAGAGGTCTTCACAAAGTTGCTGCTCAGTGTTATAAAGCATCATGAAAACCAGTTGGAAAACCTCTACTGAAAACCATGCTGGGGAAGGTGCACAGCTGATCACTGCCCTTGGCTACTTGCAGACTTCGAAGCACAAAGCCAAACTGGAATTTGCACATCTAAGGTGCCCTGTCTGTCAGTGTCTCATGCCTGTGCCACACTTCTTCATGGGATCATCCAGCTGGCACCCTGACAGCCAGAGAAAGCAGTGACAGGGTCTCACAGGAGCCACGAGCTCAGTGTATGGCAAGGAGGGACAGGCGTGAGGCAGGTATGGATAAGGAGTGGCCAAAGTACCCTTCCCTATGGACCTGGGGTATGGGGCAGTTCTGAGGTGCTTCCACCATCCTTGTCCAGAGGAAACATCCTCTGGGGTTGGAAACATGGGGCTACTTATTCTCCACAAAAACACTCACTGCCTTGGACCTGAACTTGCCCTTTTAATCATGCTACTCTAACCCTGCATTTTCCTTTATTTTTTTGGTGAGAAGAAGCAGTTGGCTCCCCCATTCCCCCTGAGAATGGGGAGGACATGGAGGTCAGATAGAGGCGATGACCTGCATCCCCAGAGACAGGCCAACTCTGACTCTTTGTCAATAAATCCCAGATTTTCTGAACAACACCTGCAAGAAACACTGCAGGTTTGGGCAAACTCACCCCAGACTTGATACTTCAATCCAATTATGTGTCATGCTCGCCTCCTCGTTCATCATGTTAAACTCTTCTAAAATTACCCTCTAGTCCTCTGAATGAAAACACCTCACTCCTTCACTTCAAACACTGTGATAAACATAGATCCTTGTAATATGAGAAAAGAGGGTGAGGACCTTGCTGTATTTCATTATTTTTGCACTACAGCAATGAATTTCAAAATAGCTTCGCAGTAGTAGTCATGCTTACTGATTTAGTGTACATTCCCTTCACTACTCTCCAGAAATTTAGCACTTCTGGGAACAAGCATGAGACTTTGAATTAAGTTCTTTTTCTTTCCTCTCCTCCCTTCAGCAGGTTGCAATATGACATTTTCTTGCTTTTTGTTTGGTTTGAATGAAAGTCTGGCCCTCTTTCCTTCCTACACAACTGTTCCCTCAATGCAAAGGGCTGGAAGACAGGAGGAGCACAGCCTTCTAGCCTCACCTAGAAAGAAGCAGTACTGTGGTTAACACCTGAAAGAACAGCCCCAAGGGGTTTTAAAGCTACTTGCTGTGACCATGTCATTAAAACACAAAAAAACCCCAACCAACAAATTTTTAAAAAGCAAACCCCAAAGCAAGCCTTTTAACTGGCATAAAAGACCGCAGTTCATAAAATTTAGATTCTTTGCTTCTCTTTACACAGTTTTACTGATCTTCTTGACTTGTTCTTTATTTCTGGACTTAAGAAACAAGGTGAGGCAGCTCCTCCAGCTGCAACAAGACAGTACTCCAGCTCCTGAGAGCATCCTGGATGACCTGAGCCCAGCCCTGACTGTAAGGAACCAGCATGATGGAGCACACTTATTCCTGCACATCAGGAATGGGCAGCAGCAAGCACAGCACATGAGAGCACCTACTGTCAGGCCAAAGAGCCTTCAGATCCACCTCCAGCTTGGGTCACAGCTGGAGACTTGAGCAACACACGTGGGACATCCACAGAGCACCTTGAAAACACACCCACGGATTTTGTGAGGCTGAAAGCTGGTGAGCCCCCTGCAGAGATATATTCTTGCCTGGAGAAGCAAGAGGTGAATTTCTCCAGCTGACTGTCTACTGAAGTTGATTTAGCTGGGCAAAGATTAGTTTGCAGGGCATTCTGTCCATTCCCAGGGTACACAACCTGAGCTGGGAGTGAGACCACAGAGCTCAAAAGCAGAATGCAGGCAGATTCTGGCCTCAGCTGAGGCTGTTTTACAGCTACAAAGCTCCCCTGACCCCATCAATGCTCACACAAGCAAGAGGAAATTCCTCCCTGAGTTGCTGAGTATGGCTTTTCCCAATGTATATATTTTTCCTGCCTAGTGCTGCTCTTTTCTGTTCCCACATTTATTTTCCCAGGAAAGTTTTGCAGGCTTGTCTGTGGATACACATTGCTCTCATTTCTTTCCAGCTTCTCACGTTATCACAAATTGGATCAAGTACAGAAAACAATTGCATCGCACTCACCCTGTGTGATTGATGACACAGATATGTGCAATAGAAGAGAACAAAAACAAGCACTTCTACCAGGCTCCTTTGAAACTTCAAAGTATCCAGGAGACATTTTACAGCACCCAGCACAACTAAGTGCCTGTTGGCTAGGCTGCACAGAAACTAAGCACCATGCAGTCTCAGGGCAAAAATTAAACTAATTTCCACTCTGCACACACAGTGGCCAGCTTGGGCTAAGATAGCTTTATTTTATAAGCCACTACATCTTCCTGGTTTTTGTAATAGGTGGGTCATCTTGTTTGGAGCTTTTCCCCCAAAAATGCTGAAGCTGCAGAAGTGACAGTTAGTCCTTAAAAATCCCTTATTTATGTATATAGAAAATAGAAATAAATCACCAAACTCACTTTTCTTCAAAACTGGATTATTAGAATTATTATGGGACTAGAGATAATCTGAGTTTCTATCCCTAGCAGCTCAGCTCCACTCCAGCTGCTTACCAAAAAAAAACCTCCAAAAAAAACCCAAAAAACACACACACACACAAAAAAAAAAAAAATAGCAAGAGAAAGTGGAGACAAAGGGGGAAGCACAGGATACCTGAACTAGTGAAGCAGAATATTGACAGATGTTAGGCTGAAGCCATCAGTGTAACATCTCAATAACCCTGCTAGTTTATCATCTTCATTTTGGGTATCAGACAGTGGTGGCTGTGAGATGACAGATGTTTCCTATGTGGGAGCACCAGGCTCCCAAGCAGTGCACAGCAGAGGTATCCCTGGCCACAAATACTGTACTGCAGCACAGGATTTCATATCACTGCCACCATCCTGCTTGCATGCCTGACCTCCACAGCCACACTGACAAGAGCTGTTATTCAGCATATTATTGGAAAAGGACAGAGATAACAGCTCATGAGCACTTCCCCTCCCCACAACATCCCTTTTGCAGAAGCCCAAGAGTCCCCTGCCCCTGTTCATTTCCTGCTGGAAGTCTGAGTCACAGCCAGAGAGAAAAGTAACTTTACCTCTGTTGTAAACTAAATGCCAGATCAGCTGGGGCAGATTTGACACATGAAAAGGAAAGGGCTAGAGTTATTTCAAAACGCTTATTGCAATCTGCATTTCTGTGTCCAGCAGAAAGTTTAGTAAGACAGTCATCCCCAGCACCCTTGACCAATTACACACAAAAAACCAAAATCCAAACTTCCAGCTTTGCATTAGCACCTGAAGTACCGTCCTGTTTGCCACACCACCATGCACTCAGTGCGGTCAGGGCGCAAAGCCTGGCACAAGGACAGCACAGCCTCCCCAGGCAGGTGTCCATGTCTCACATCCCCAAGGATGAGCAGTCCCTCCAGCTCAGGAGATGCCCCATGACCACTCATTAAGAAGCTGTGTCACCCTTGCGGGACGGGACGAGCTGTGGCATTCCACACCTGTTACACAGCCCTTCTCCTGCTACTGCCCCCCAGCTGCTGGCAGGAAAGGCAGCTCTCCATGACCTGTTCAAAAGGCTCTTAATGGAGAAACAATCCTTGACCAACCATTAACAGGCCTGAGGTGACTGTGACAGGCCAGTCTCCCCTGCACAGCTGTGTGTACACACACATACTCCTCCTCAGGAGCTCCAGTGCCTATCGAGGGTTACAGCAGCTTTATGGAGGGACAGCCACTACAGTCCCAGCGTTATGACTCAATCACAGTTTCATGCAAGAAGTGGGAAACACTTAGTAATCCCGGGAAGGAGTCAGTCCCACTAGGATCACAACAAGACTCTACAGTGCCCAAACCTCAAAGGCAGGAGCCTACAATCCTGCGTGGAGCTGGGCCTACAGGTCAGGTACTGCCTCTTACCTGTTCTCCAGCAGTGTCATGCACACGACCTCCCGCACGCCGGGGTTGTTGGCCTTCTCCATGGAGCAGCTTTGCAGGTTCCACGTAGCCACCCTGAAGACAGGTCTGCCGTCCCTCACCCCCCCAAACATCTCCACAGAGGGGCGAGTGGATATGATCTGGGTTGGACCCCCGGGAGGAAAGTCCAAGTCCTCACTCTGGAGACTTAGAGAGGTGGGGCTGGGGTGAGGCTTGGCCATGAAGCTGAGGCCACCGTTGGTATTTGTTGAAGGGGGCCTGGAGCGCTCTGCAAAAATCTGGTGCCTGATTTTGTCCAGAAAGGAGGAATTGATGCAGTCCATCCTCACCAGGTCCTCGATACTTTTGAAGGGCCCGTGCTCTTTACGGTAGTCCACAATGCTGTTGGCGATCTTCTCAGTGATGCCACGGATGCTCATGAGCTGTGCCGGGGTGGCCGTATTGATGTTGATCTTGGTGGCGGACAGGTGGTGCTCAGAGGCAGGGTCCTTGCGCACGGAGCTGGGCGAGTGCTGCGCCGAGCTGCCCTTGCTGCTCACGCAGATCTCGAACTTCACCTGCTCCAGCTTGGCCGCCCCCACCCCGCTCACCAGCGCCAGGTCCTCCACTTTCTTGAAGCCGCCGATGTACTCGCGGTACTCCACGATGTTCTGGGCCACCACTCGGGTGACCCCGGGCAGGGTCATCAGCTCCTCCTCCGTGGCCGTGTTGATGTTGAGCCTCTCCTGGTTGACGAGGATGTTGCTGAAGTTGCACGCCGCGCTGAACTTGCGGCTGTGGCACAGGTCGGCCGGGTCGCGGGGGATGGAGCGGTGGCAGCCCAGGCTGCCCCCCATCTCACCGCCGCCACGGGCCGCTGCCGGAGCCGGGGGAGCGGGCGCGGGGCGCTGCCGGGGCTGCCCGCCCGCCGCTCATGGACCTCCGCGGGAGCCGGGGCGCACCGGGCGGCGGCGGGGCAGCCGCGGACAGACCCCGCTCCGCCACACGCGCCCGGTCAGCGGAACCCTGCGCCCCGCCGAGGGGCCCCCGCGCCTTTCCTTGTTCTTCTCCTCCCTCCTCGGGCACCGCCGCTCTCCGGCGCAGGAAGAGCCGCCGCTGCCCGCCCTGCCCCGCTCCGGCTCCGGCCCGGCGCTCGCAGCCGCCGCTGCCCCGCGCCCCGCCGGCGGTAGTAGTAGCTCTGCGGGAGCCCCCGCCCCTCGGCCGGGCGAGGCGGAGCCGCCGCCGCCGCCACCGCCCCCCGGGCGTCACCCGCGCCGCGCCCGCCCCCGCCCGGGCACCGCGGGCACCGGCCCGGCCCGGCAGGAGCGGCACCGGCACCGCCGCCACTCCCAACGGAGGGATCCCGGCTCGGCCCCGGCGGGGGGATCGGGGATCCTCCTTCCCGCCTGGGCACAGGGGGACTAAGAGCGTCCCCAGTGCCGTCGCCTGGCCGCTGAGGGCAGGCTTTTCCCGTCCCCAGGTCTCAGGTGTTTAGACGCTTCCTGCAGCATTACTGTCCCAGAAGTTCCCTGGGCTCGTCTCTCTGCATCTGGTGGGGCATAGGTGTGTTTTCAGACCTCATGAAAGCCTCATCAGTCATCTCCACTGGTTTTGTGCTCTTGCAGGCGCTATGCTTTTATACACCGGGGTAAAGTCTGCATTTTTTCCTTTCTTTTTTTTTTTTTTTTTTTTAATTTAACATCTCAAGCCATTATATGAGTGCTGAACAAACTGAAACTCCCCACCCACAGAATGATGCTTTTGGACACATTAGGTCTATATACTAGGTCTGCCTCAGCCGAGGTGGTGGTCTGCAGCATGCCCAGCCCTTCTCTGAGAGTAACCACATTCTGCACCAAAATCGTGGCTGTGTATTGCCCGTGTGCCTCAGCTGGATTTAACACAGTTTGTTCGTGTGCTGAGAGCCACAGCAGCCCACCACAGCCCATTCTGGGGAAGCCACTGAAATATTTACCCAGTTTCTACTGCATCCAGTCCCATGCTGCGCTGTCTGCAATGTTATCTGTAGCCAAATTAGCTCATTTGAAACTAGCTTGACTGTGCCCACACAGGAGTGACTGCAATGTCAATGAATCGAAATATAATCGGTGGGTGTAATTGAAAGGAAGGGGGAACTGAAAGAAAGAGCAAACATATGATTGCAGATGCCAGCTATGCGCCCTGATGCTGCCTTGTGCTGACTGTCTCTATGTATTTCTTTTAGCTGCACAGAATATGGTACACATGTATTTTCAACATCAAAACTCTTGGTTGGCCCACTAATGAAAATGAAACTGCAGTAGCAGCTTGTACATGTATTTTTCATGGCATTTTTAATGGAAATTGGCATTTTTAATGGAAATTATTTGCTTTCACCTGAAATAAAAAGTTACATTTATTCAGCTTCTTGGCAAAGGAGAATGTGATGAGCTTAAGGGAGTGCAGGCTGCACCAGGCTTTACCAGGCTCTCAGGCTGCACAGGGGCACGGTTGCTTTAACCCTGGCTCTGGTTACTCTGCTGCGCATCCCACATTTCCCTTCTGCTCGCCCCAGCAGTGGATTTAGCAAATTACCATTACAGGAATGGCACTGGCTGCATCAGGGCATTGGCTCTCTGCTGGCTGCTGGAGTGCAGAAAGTGCTCACTCAGGTGATTAAATGCTTCCACGTCTGCTGGAAAGTGCTCTGTGCGCTGCGATAGCAGCGGCCAATGCAGCAGGAGTCATGCTGGGCCTGTTCCTGCTGGGACCGTACCAGCACGGAGCTGGAAACAATTAACCATTGAAATGAGTATTCTTTGCAAGGCAGTGTTATTGCAGTAATAGCTCCACAAGCTGTTATCTCAATGGAGAACACACTCTTTTTCTTTCTACAGCAGGTTGTTTTGCATTGATCCAGGCTCATTAACTAAGTTTTGAAGCTGAAAAGCCCCAAAATCCATCTGAAGCATCATCTACATTGCAGGCAGCACTTGGTTTTCTGTGTTTCGGAAAAAAAAGGCAGGAGCATCTTCAGAAAGAAAACAGATGTCCCTTTTGTCCAGCACTTTCTGTTGACAGCAACTATTCAACATTTCTTGAATCTGCGGCACCAAATTAACCTGGATGCAGCTGAGGAAGCAGAGCTCAGAGGGATGTAACAAGTGTCCCATCACCTAATGCTGAGTATGACCTCATGCTAATGTGAAATGTGGGCTGGGGGGCAGGGGGAGAATGAGGGGATTGTCATCCATTAGCCCCAAACCTGTATTTTTTGTTCTTGTTGACATTTACAGGAAGCTTGCTGAGATCTGAGTCAACCTTTGGCACATTTCAGGAAAGCACCAAAAGATGTTAAAAGGTCTTGAAAAGTTAAACAGAAAACAAAGGAAAAAAAGATTAATCAATGGCCTGACATCAGTGTTAGGCAATCCATTAATTTGAGGCAATCCATTAAAATGAGGTTCAGTCACTAAATTATTGAAAAAGCAATGGCAAAATTATTGACAGCCAGTGTAGGCAACAGAAAATAAATCTCATGAAACCCAGGGAGGTACCAGATTTTATCTTTGATCCAATCCTGAGCTCAGTGTATGTAAATTTATTCAAGAAGAGATGGATTGATCTTGGTCTCCTGGTGATCACTGGCTGGCAGGTAACCTCTCTGGTCTGCTTGGCACCTATCCTGGCAAGGGGCCATGAATCCAGGATTCCTGAATCTCCGTCAACCCCAACAGGTTTAGAGGGCTCTGAGACACCGTGGGTGGCTTATTCCTCAGGATCTTCAGCTTGTGCCTACTGAGCAGCTGGCTGCTGGCCAGGGCTGGCTTAGAAACCTCTCAGTGACAGCAAAATTGAGTTTCACTGCTCTGAGGGTGTGAATGGGGAGGATCTCACAGGGCCAGGCAGGCTCCAGCAGTGAGAGGTGTGGGGGGACACCCTCAAAATGCCCTGGGAGCAGCCATCACACTTCCTGCAGAGCCTTTTTGTGTTTCACTGGACAGTGCTGCAAAGCAAGGAGCTGGAGAACAATGGTTTTGCCATTGCCCAGCAGCCATTTGTTGATCTTGGACTTGCTTTGCCACTGTCCACAGCCCTCCTCAACTGAACATCTCGCATCCTGTCCCCCTAAGCTGGTAGTGAAAGAGGTTTCTGGACAGCTGAGTGGCATCAGAGCAAGCAACTGGCCACATGAGAAATGCAGGGGAAGGGTTGTGTCACCTGCTTGCCAGCTCTGGAGGTCTCAAATGCCTCTTCCCTTCAGGAATTCTTCAGAGAAGAAAGAACAAAACCAAACATTTTCCATCTGAAGGAGGTTCTGCAGTACTTCAGGCCTATAAATGCAATGTTTAAGGATGATATGGAAGTGCTTGAACCTGATGGAGTGAGAGCAGGTACTGGTGAACAATGTCTTCTGGCACAATTGATGCAAAAAATCTGCCTACAGGCCAATAGATTTTAAAGTCTAACTTCTTAGCATTTTAAGTTGGTCTTAAAAGAATCTATTAATCTATTTTTGCATGTTTTAACATCCCTCATCTACACTGCAGAGGCTCTAAACAAATAAACTGAGTTTTACAATGAGGGGTAGAAGGAGACAGAAGATGTTATTCAACAGAAAAACACAGAGTTTGCCTTCAGTGTTCAGGCAGCAATTGCAGTTCCTACCAGCCAACCATGTGATAGCAGTGCCTTTTCCAGCTCTCACAGCCTTGGGGGGCTTGGCAATCACACTTTTACACCCTGTGTTTTCAGACCTGCTGCACTGGGCTCTTAACGGGCAAGGGCTCGAAAAGGCAGCTGATTAACTGCAGCGCCTGTATTCTTATTAAAGGGAGCTATTAAAGTAATTGTTTTCTTTCTGCAAGGACATCTTCAGTAACACTTGTAACAGATGCCCGAGGGAGAAGACAGGCACTGTTTTTATGAAGACAAGTAATAACAAGTAGGAGTTAGCAATTTCATAAGCTGTGGGACTTACAAAGGCTGATTCTTGGCGGCTCTTTCCCTTTTTGATTTTCTGGTCTTTATTAATAAAACTGAGTCTCCATTAGTGTCTCAGTGGGGTCACTAATCTGGATATCTCTGTTCTAAATGGCCATCAATATTTGTGGCTTTTTTAGAAACTTTGTATTTTTGAGACATTTCACCTTTATCAAATTCACTTGAAATTAGCCCACTCTCTAATAAAATCCCTGGGGAAGGGATGAGGGGTAGAGCAGCAGAGCACACAATCACATGAGGTTTTTCTTGGGAATCCAGTGTCTATGATGTGAGCTCTTTTTCCTGTAAGGCATTCTATACAGCTGCCAAACTTGTTGCAAAAAAAGTGATGTCACCAGTGCCGTGTTGCCAGGTTACGGGTGTCACATCCTACAGAGAAATACAGTCAGAAGGGTGAGCAGAAGTGAGTCATCCTCATACCTTGATTAGGGCTTCACTTGGCTTGGGCTTGAGTCTGAAACGCAGACCTCTGCCTTCCAGAGGAGATCTCAACCAGTGGCTCACCAGTAGGACAGCTCATCCTGGAGGGAAACAAAAGGAGCCCAAGCTAGAGAACACAATCTTCAGCAGAGCGTGGGATGCATTTTCCAGTTTCCATAGACAGCAGGGGGGGATTTGATTCTCATGCCCCACATCTGAGGTGACTCAGATACCCCTTGGGGCACAAGGATAGAAAAGAACTAAAAAATCTAGTCCTTCCTTGACCCCAGGCAGACTCATTGAGGCCACGCTTACAGAAGCTTGCCTACTCCAGGCCTCCAGTGGTGGCATCTCCTGAACTTCCCAGATGAGAAACATGGGATGTGGTGGAGCTGTGACCCAGCTAATGTTCTCTTTGAGGCCTAGTCCATCCAGCCTCCAGTAAAAATGCCCATAAATCACTGCTGTGTGAACGTGGCATGAGGGAGAGTCAGAATTGGTGACTTGTGAGCCAGGTGCCTGAGCTCTCACCCAGGGCGAGCTGTCTGTGGTTCCACACAAAGGCAAGCATCAAGTGGGTTTTTGTGGAAGAGACACAGGCAATGAGATTTTAGGCATCTCAAGAGCCAAGCAGGAGAAGAGGAGAAATAAACCAATATGCTGGAAAGGGTTGTTAGTATAGCTTTCAGCACTTCACACAGCACTTGGGTCATCAGCAGTTGTACCGTCAGCCCCTCAACTGAATAAATTACTATTTTGCATAATTTGTAGTTTTATCCTTTACCTGTAGTTACTAGGTTACCATAATTAATTTTCTTGCTAATAAATTTTAGAGAAATGTGTAAAAAATCCATATAATGTTTACCTTTTACTTTTTAAAGAGTTTCATGACCATTACTTAACTCATGCATACAGCTTTTTAACTCAGTGATTCTGCGGTTACCGTAGCAGCCACTGCAATTCTGCCCAGACTTATATAATACTTATAACTTCTGCTGTTTGGGGGGTTTGCTTTTGGTTTGTGTTTTGGGTTTGGTTGGGAGTTTTTTGTTATAAAGACATAAGGGATTAGTCTCTACTCCTTGAACAGTTGTGTTTCAGACCCTAAAATTATTCAGATAGGCAAAACCTGGACTCTTAGTTCTCCTAATTTTCTCATCTATAAGGAGGGGTCAGTCAGGTTTCTGTGTGGTTTACTTGTGCCATGTTTGTTTCCTGTCTTTTCCTCTTCATATATATAATTCTGTTTGCTGAGAAGAAAATAAGCCACAAAGTAGAGTCAAACTTTCCCTTAGTTCCAAATTCTCAGAGATCTGCAGAGGATAGAGCCCCAGTATAAAACCAGAGCTCTGTTGAGGATCAGATCATTGGTTTATGAAACAGAAAATGTTTTGATGAAGACTCTTCACACAAAGCATAGCACACTGCCTAAATTATCATCTCTGCAATGCTCTCCTGAGAAAATATGTCTCTCACATTTCAAGTCCTGTTTCAACAATTAAAATGGTTTAATGGCTTCAACCACTCCCAGCAGACTTTGAACTTCTCTGAGGAGCCTCCCTGACAAGCAGCACAAGTTGCCTCGTTGTTACAACACCTTCAGTGAAAGCTTGATCCAATTCCCATGAAGACAAAGGAAAATGTCCAGAGTGATTTAAAAGGCTGCTGTGCTGATTTGGGCAAGCAGGAGGGCCTGCACTGTTGGTGGAATTGACTTGTGTGTTTCTCCATCTGAGAGCCAGATTTTATCGAAATGAAAGCATGCAGGAGGAAGAACAGCAAGACAGCATAGAGATCTTCCTCTAGGAACAGGTCCTGTGGGATGGCCACTTGGAGGAGACAGGTGAGCTCAGGTCAGCAGCATCTGGGGAATGGGCAGCAGAGCATCTGAGCAATGCTGCACCAGTGGAGGACAAGGAAGCCCCCGAGCACCTGGAACTGAACACCACTGAGCTAATTAAAACCAAACCGAAGAACCTAGCTTTGATCACTGGAAAGACCCTGGCACAAATAAGGATTTTAAGTCCTTGGAATCTAATTAGCTGCTTAAAAAAACCCCACCAGCATGGCTGTACCAAACTCACTTTTTTCTTTGATGGGACTACTGACTTGAAGGATAGGACAGAAAGAGCTGATTAATGACAGAGGGTGTGAGAGACCATATACTTACAAAGCTTGTGGGTGGAGTCAGAAAGCCTGCAAGGACTTGGGTGGGTAGGTTCAAAATTCAAAAGCCAGAGGGCAAAATGGACAAGATGAATTTTGGTAGAGACCTAGGGAGGAGAAATCAACATCATCCACTCAAATTGAGTATAGCTGAGTCACAGATGGGTCAGGAAAGACTCAAAAACATAAATAAGAGTCATCAGGGGGGCCCATTTAGTAGAGACCAAAGTCTATTTCTAGCTTATCTCACTAATTCCAACAGCATGATTAAGAATATAGCTGTGCATTGACTCAGCTGCACTCAAGAACATGGTGCTAAGAGCCTCCATGCCAAAGTATTGGTGAATTGCTGCCAGATGTCATACACATTGCAAAAAACAGAGTTCTCCCAAAACAAACCCCACAGCCCTGAAGTGCTTACTATTCCAAGGCTAGATACTAGTCCTTGCTTATGCCCAGTAATATGTACTCTAATAATTGGAAACACAGGAACTCTGAAGTTCTGTTGGACAGGAATAAAGCTTACATATCCTGGGGTGAGGAGTTTGCTGCCTAAATAAGGGTTTAAAGTAGGTGAGATATTATTCTTTTTACTGTGTGTGAAGTTTTAGCTGAGGTCACATCCACAGCTCCAAACCTTGTTCCAGCCAAATAACATGTTTTGGAGAGACTTTTTCAAAGTTTTAAGAGGCATGAGGAAAAATAGCTGCCACCATGTTACACAAGCTTTTGCATTATGTCAGAGCACGAGCTCCCCACACTCTGCAGGCCGCTCATTCCTGCTCACCTGGTGTGTGCTCACCACCATGACTCACCACAAAAACAACTCAGCACATCTTGGTTGGCTGTCATTTCTATGCAAACACTCTGCTGGGTATTGTGGGATGTCTGTTTTTCCTGTGATGGATTCTCAGACTTTGCTGTGGTTCAGGAATGGCTCCAGCGCTTCCTGCTTCAAAAGTAATCTCACCAGGTATCCTGAAATCAGATTCTAATCCTTCTCCCAAGTGTCCCAAAGCATGCAGTTGATTAATTCTGATTTCACACCACATGTAGCCATGTCACACAGACACATTCTTGCCAGCCAGTAAACGAGCCACATTCTTCCTGCTTTAGTCACGAAGCATGTCTCCTTTAACCTGTGCACTTGCAACTATGGCATGTGGGCTGCTCCTCCCATGAGTCAGGGGATGTTCTTGTCACTTGACACTGCAAGGTGCTGGGCATCCCTGTCCTGCTACCTACCAAGTGACATCAGGGAATGCTGGTAACCCACCAGCATGACTCTTAAGACAGGACAGAAGCAAGATGGGACACTCAGTGGAGTCAAACTCAGAGAAATGGTTGGATGAATGACTCACTTAAGCTGACTAAGGCCCATCCCAAACGTGTATGTTGCTGACTCTGACTGTTTCTGACTGTGCATGCAAACTGTGGCAATCAAGCACCTTTGGGAAGACAGCTGCTGCTCCTTCAGTTTATGTACCATACTGCCATCCCAAACTGGATGAGAACTCACTCCACACTTAGGATTGACACTGAGGGCTGGCTGCATGGTGGTGTTCCATGGGTTAATGTCTTGGGCTTCAGAGTGTCAGTACCTACTTTGGATGTGTGATTCCCATGGTCTGCCTGACATCCAGCATTGCCTTGGCAAATCACAAGGCTGCCCACACACAGTTCACCTCTTAGACCATTAGATTTGCCAGGTATGGCTTACCTTAACCAAGCAAACAGTTGTTGTTGCATGCACTGTCACCTCCATGCTGCACAGGGATGGGGAAACTGATTTTCACCAAACCAAGTCATCACTCCTACTATTTATTTTTTCACCTGCAACTTTTTTCATGGTGTTTCACTGCTTGCCATTGTTACTCCTACTAGTATCCATCACACTAATTGGAGTTTGCAGGTTTCTAATGGCTGCTGGGGAAGCTCTGCGAGGTCTTTGGATCTGAGCCTGCCTTGCACACTGTGCACGAGGATCTGCCATCTGCACTGCCCTCGTTGAGTCCAGCCCTCTCTAGTGTGATTGTGACTAGCTGGAGAGTTGGGCATTGCCCACTGTGAGAAAGGGTATCAGCATGTGGCCCTCCCAGGGGCTTTTTTGGACAGGCAGCCATGCACACTGAGAGCTAGCAAGGACACTAAACTGCATTCACATTAGTCAGTCTTGACACCACCTGCTTCTGAAAGGGCTGATTCTTCCAAAGACAAACAGTCGAGGCTTCTCACCACCTTTGACATAGGTTGAAAAGAAGTGGGGAAGGAGCTTTGCTCTGTCTGTATTTTCTTTTCTCAATACTTTTAGATAGGGTGACACAAACTTGCAGATTCCCTTTGGATTCAAGCTAGTCATTGTTTAAGGCACAATGATAACTCTGTATCACAAGAACAAGTCATGAAAGAAACATTGTTAGAGAAGAAATCCTACGAATCAGAAAGGCACTGTGTTTTGTCCTGCATTAAGCTCTGAATTTCATTTGGTTTTGCTGGGTGGAGGCTGTGGTAGGGACAATGTTGGGTGCACTGCCCAGCAAAAACATTCCACCAACTCACTGCAGGATCATAAGTCAAAGTGGATACCAGAGACAAATTCTCTGCAGTGTTTGCAAGTCCCTCAGCAGTGGCAGGGACGTTCTTCCCCTTGGATTTCAGGAAGGGTTAGAGATTCCCAAGAGATCAGGCCAGGTGTGGTGCATGAAAACAAAAAGGCAAGACAGGAATTTGTGTTAGCATAAACCAAATAGGGGAAAAACACAACAACAACAAAACAAACAAACAACAAACAAAAAACCTCACCCAAATAGAAAACAGTAAAAACCATCTGTTTATATAAAGATCAAGACAGGTTTCTTTCACGTGATTCAGGAATTTCACAGTGCTTCCTCTAACTCACATTTTTAAATCAAATTGTTCAAAAACATGGCATCAAGAAATTTCAAATTCCAGAACTGGAACATGCAATAAAAAGTCAACTATAATCTTGGTTTTAAGTGTTAAATTAAGCTTTTAAACAAACAAACAAACAAACAAATTAGAAAATTGGAATATCCCAACAGAAATTCCTTGATTAGCATAGTTGCTCTTGCTTAAAGTTTTGGGTGTTTGTGATGTCAAACAATTACTCTAAGCTCATTGTTAAAAATAGCCCCCAGACTTTTAAGGATTTTTTTTTTCAAAGCAGCATGAAAAACCTACAATGTTTGACTGATTTATGTTGCTAAAGGAATCATCTGTAAGGGTCTTCACTCACTATAGTGTGTCACTTTGTATGATCAGATATTTAATGTTCATGTATTTTAATCTGTGGACAAAAAGTACAGAAGCTACTCACAGCTAAGATATCCAACACTCTTCAGAATGTCTTCCCAGTTGCCTCTGACTTCATTTCACAGCTCCTTGATTCATATGGTGTCACCACAAGAGACCTATACTCAGGTCCATTTAATATCGAGGAGCAAATTATCCAGGAGAAACCATTTGCTTTGCTTCCCACCTTCTGTGCCACCAACTCACCTTTCCCTTGGCATCCACCCCTGATCCTCAGATCTGTTTATGCCCTGGAGCTGGCACTGGCAGAGGAGCAGCAGCAAAGCCTGAGCTGGATGAGGAAGCATGGGATGGCGCAAGGATTTCTCTGGGTATCCCAGCATGCTCCCACTTTTATCTCCTCTTCACAGCTCTGCTTGTAAGGCAGTGCCAGCTCACTGCTGTGGCGTTTTTGCTCTTCCTGACAAGGAAGAGACTCCTGCCTATGCCTCTGAAGCATTAAAGCTGTGTTAAGATTCAACTTCAGTGCTCGGATTGCTGAGATGGAAGAGAGTCCCGTATGCCTGGATGCAAGAGGAGAAAATCCATTACTGCTAACCATGGCCTGGCTATTAAGAGTAATGGAACTGATTTTAATAGCATTAAACTCTTGAAATGTATTAAATTTCAGCAGAAAATTCTGAGTGATCTTTCCCCTGCAGATATGCCCATGACAGAGGTGCAGCCCAAGGGCAGGAGTCCAGAGAACCTGAGGAATCACCATCCTTGGAGATATTTGAAGCACAGCTCTTTGTAGTTCCAAGTAACTTTGACCAGCAGACTAGATGATCTCCCTTTCAACCTAAATTATTCTGCAACTTTGTAGAAAATGGTAGTCTTGGACTTGTTGGCATGATAAATAGGAGCTGGGGGAGGATTTGGTAAGCTGCAGAGAGCACAGATATTGAGAGAGAGAAAAGGGAATAGAGCAGGGGTTGTATGGCATTGATAGTTTCATATCCATTCTTTGAAGATCCGTGGGGATAACCATCCCATTTTAAACAATAAAGTGGCTTACAGCTGTATGGTTTGGGATTTTTTTAGTTAAAGAAGATATGTGATCTAAGCTGGATCAAAAAAAAAAAAAAAAAGAAAAAAAGAAACAAGCAGAAAATCCTCATCATCCATCTGTTCTCAAATAATTAAGATTTGTTTCTGATTCTGTAGGAAATGGATATAGTGGTTTGTTAATACTGTAAGAATAAAATCCACAGGTTCTGAGCCAAGGCTCTGTTGAAATGGTGCAGCAGAGAGACTCCCTAGTCAAGGGAGTCACCTTCTGTGCGAGGAGAGGAACCTTCTCTGGAAAAGGAGAAACAAGGCAGCCTGCAACCAGCAGCATCACAGAGCTCTTATTCTGCTCTCACTCTGCATGTTATATGGGGTTAATTTTAAGAGAGAGAAAAAAAAACCTGCAGGGCTTCCTTAGCCAAACAGGGAGAAGTTCGATCTCTTCAGAACAATGGAAGCAAAGAGAACTCAAGGGAATTATTCATCTTGTAAATGGAATTTGATTTTCTAATGCGAAGAGCAGGCTTTAATTACAGCAAATTGAAACAATAGAACATTTCCTTACTAAAAAGTTGGAGGGCTTTTTGTTGCTATGATCACTATGTGAAGGGGATGTTTGTGCTTAGAAGCCCTAGCAATTATAGGAAGGTTTTACTTCAGCCAACTACTTTGTAGGAGTTACCATAATTGACAACGGGAGTGTTTTCCCGTAACTTACTGCTCTTACAGACCAAACACAAATGCCATGATGTGTGATGTACTACACTGGAACAGAAGGGGACAGATACCTCTGGGATTGGGAAAGAAACACTTTCTTCTTTGGAGAGCATGGCCCCAAAGAGAAGCAACACAAAAAGATCTCCATCTGCCACAGCAAATGGAATTTCCCATCCCTCAGAAGAAATATTTCAAACACTTAAGTCACATTATAGTTCTGCCCAGTACTGCATGAAACATCCTTGCTAGCTCATGGTCATTACATTTGTTAGCACCTAAAAAAAAATTAAACATTATTTTATTGTATTTATTATGACTAATTGCATTACTAGGCTAGCCCAGGGCTCAGTGGATATATGATACGCTATGATGTGATATGATACATAACACTCTGGTCTGATGTTCAGGTTTAAAATGTTTATTTTAAAGTTTATGCCATAGCACCACTCCCATCATGTGCTGGGGCCACATGTACTGGTTGCTGGCATCACTTTTGGAAACAGAGGTTCCAAAACTTGAGAAAAATGAAGGAAAAGAAGAAATTCCCACACTACTCTGAGACTTTTTGAGTATGACAAAAATGCATGCTGTGTTTCTTAGAGGCTGCAGTCACATTAGAGCTTAATTACATTAACATTTAATGCTTAAAAATGTCAGGAAAGGACTCGGGGGGAAAAATAAATCAGAACTCGGGGACAGAGACAGATGAGATGCACACAAGTTTAAATGCTGGATTTGTATTCCCAGTGAGGAACTGTTACCATTATTTTTGCCTCATGCCAAACTGTAAAAAACTTAGTGTGTTTAATCTTAAAATGCCCCCACCTCCAACTTGCTAAGCTAGTTGAAGCTAACCAAATTGAACTACCACTTGAAAATGACTTTGTTCCCTGAAATGTTGTTTCATAATGAAAATTGTGATGGGGATAAAACAGATCATGCTCTTCTGAGGTCTCAGGGCTATCAGCCACGCTCCATTTAGCCTTAGCAGTCATCTGAGCAGGAGCTTCAATCTCTTTCACAGGGAGTAGATGTGCTCAGAGCTGACTTGGCAACTGATGCTGTGCCTGCACAACAAGGAGTGAGTCTAGAAGGCTGCTGCTCATGCTCAGCACTTTGTTTCTTGAGCCATGTAGCTCAGAACCTTGTGACTTTGGGGGACTGGTGCCTGTCAGGCTGAGGGGAGACTGAGCATACAGCCAGTGCATCCAGCTGAGAGAATACAGAAGCTCTACATGGGGACAGTCCCTGCTAATGGAAGAGGTTCTATGCTGCCATTCTTTTAGTCATGAGATTTCTTGTCACCATGGTATTTTCTGAAAAATCCTCTTTGCCCAGGATTTTTTTCTGGGAAGCTGAGAGGCCTCAGAAAAGAATGAAAACAATAATTAGCTGATTGCTTGGGAATGTGGTCTGGAGATCATTTACCAACAGGTGCATCTTTGATTGGTTCCATGTGAATTTTTAAAATTAATTAATGACCAATCACCATCAGCTGTGTCAGACTCTGAGGCGTCAGTCACCAGCTTTCATTATCATTCTTGTTTAGCCTTCTGATGTACCCTTTCTCTTTCTTTAGTATAGTTTTAGTATATCATGAATAGAATAGAATAGAATAGAATAGAATAGAATAGAATAGAATAGAATAGAATAGAATAGAATAGAATAATAAATCAGCCTTCTGAGAACATGGAGTCAAATTCTCATCTCTCACCTCATCCTGGGGACCTCACAACACCACAATTTCTCCTATCAGCTGCTGTACAGAAGACTGATCCTGGTTATCTACTTCATAAAAGCCAGATGGAGTATTTTTCAAGCTCTTATTGAGGAACAACTTGGGATTTTTTGGTTTTTTGTTATTGTTTCAGTTTTTTTAATTATCATCCCCTCAAATATTAGTGAGGATTCCTACAAAGTATAAGTTGTGCAGTCCTAGAAAGTCCAGTAAAAGCCTGTGCTTTGTGTTATTTGCTGAATGATTCTCCAGTGGGATCACATTGCCAAGAACTTGGGATTTCATAGCAAAGTGAAATTACACATTAGAAGAAAATGCCCATAAAATATGTTCATTTTTAATGAAGACATTAAAAAGCCACTCAGAGATTTGTCTCCTCACTTCTGTGCCCAGTCTACTGCTACTGTAATGATCCCAAGGGTGGGAACCTGAAGAAGAGAGAGGCCTCAGTGTCTCTATGTTAGTGAGATTTAAGGGTTTTGATCTCTTCATTTAAGAAATGACTTTACAGTAATGGAAAATAATGAAAGTAAAGTGCCTGAAAGATTTGAGCATAAATGTTTTTGAGTGGGGCCAAGGACTGTATGGCTCATGAGTCTTCTCACCTAAGAAGGTTCTCTCTCAGACTTTGGCAAGCAGGGCAGTGGCCTGAGGTCCGAGGCAAATGAAGTAAAGGATCATGAATCTCTGAACACAGCCAGAGGGGTTGTAGAGCAGCACACAGAGTATTTAATCTTTCCTCTCTTCTAACAGCAAGGTTCAGACACAATATGTGGGTATCCTGTGTGTCCAGGATAGGACACGCAGGGGAAAACCCTTTTGGAAACTACCGGGGAAGGTATTTTCCTGGAGGTTTCTGATGATCTCAAGCCACATTAACAAACTGCTCAGAGGCACTTGCTCTGCATGATCCAAAAGGAGCAGGTCTGAAAAATTAAAAACTAACCATGTGGGATTGGGAATCATTTGCTGAGGTCCTTTGCCCAATCTTTCTAATCTACGTGCTTAAGGAACATCACAGAAATATTTCCTCATAGCATCTTTGTTGCAATGGAAGTGCCATTAAGCTCTTTTTACCACTGAAAAACAGGGGAATAAAATAAAATGCCTGAAGTCTCAGAGCTTGATCTGTCCCAGGCTTTCCCCTTGCCCCTGGAACTAATGCAACATACAAACAACCCTGTGAAGTCAAGCTGGGCAGCAATTTGTTTTGAGAAACATCATTTGGGCACTGCATTTATCCTGCATGAGTCAAAGCAAATATTTTCTTCCTTCAGTACCCTCTCCTGCCAGCTCACCAATTTTTCAAGACAATATCCATAGAAAGGTATTTCTGTATGCATGCGAAAATTAAATGTCATTGTACTGTAATGGCTGGTGGCATGGACATATATTGCATTTGAATCCTTGCTCATTATGGTTTTATTTCTGGACCGTGAAATCTTGGCCACCTGACTCTTAGATTCATATATTAACAAGATAAAATTATATACCACAAGGCTTCTTAGATAAAAAGCTTAGCTATGCAGGGGCTTCTCATTATCCCTTTTATCCTTTGCTGTGTCAGAATGAATTATAGCATCTAACTTCAGTTAAACCCCCTATTCAATACCTAATGCTCAACAGATAGGATAACATTTATTTTGTTTTGGAGTTTAACTTTAGATGAGGTGACATGCAACAGAATGGAGCACAGACACTGCAAAACAGTCTCCTGCAGTGTGACAAATTACAGAGTACAAAGGAGCAGTGCAGAGGCAATTAAAAATGGAATATGCCCCTGGAAGCTGGCATGCTGCAAACCCATGATTAACCCATGATTAAAACTCAACCAAGCTGAGTCTTCAGTAATGTTTGTGCTCACATCTAAGCATACAGCAGAGCATGAGGGGAAGAAGTCCAAACAAGGAGAACTTTGGTCTGGTTCTGTGGCAGTGGTTATTTTTCTGTAGAAGAAAAAGGGTCACCCTAAGCAACACCCTTCCCTTCCTGTGCCATTATTCATGCAGTCATTCAAAATCATGCAGTATAGCTGAATAAGCTGGAAGATCTTGCCTGTGCTGAGACCTCCTTCTCCATGCAATAAAGTTTCCAAGCAGCTGCTCATCTTGCAGAGTGTGCATAACCCCACTGGCTTTAGTGGCCTGATGATCCTGCATGCATGTTTGTGTTTCTTTAGCTGGAAAAGGGCCCCTTCACATTCCCCATTTGCCTGGCTTCTAAGAGGCTGCTTGACCTCAGGAACATGACCTACAGACTTACAGGAGCTGGGATTGTCAGCAGCGTCCTTTAAGCCTGGCAATGCATTCAGCAGTTGGCCCTGTCCTCTGGAAAAGGTGATCCATGCTGCAGCTACAAAAGGCAGCACAAGCAGGGGGACAGGTGGATTGAAATATATAAATTAAAACTTTAAAATGGCCATGATAATAGAGCAGGAAAAATGTTATTCCTCCTCCTAGCTTAGACTGGGGGGTGGAAAAGACAATTGGCAAAGTCCACTTCAAAAACATGCTAAGACAAAAAGTTAAGATGGGCCTAACTCAGAGTTTCACATCTGTTACCAAGGCATTGTATAGTCTTGTTCAGCAACTAAGTTATCACACCAAGGCACTGAAATTAGTCACACAACAGAACACTGTAATTCACACTGTCAAAGCTATTTTTATTCACTTGGAGCTGTTTTTATAGACTGACATAATTGGACAACAGGTATGACAAGCCTTTACTGTGATCTTATCTTTACCAAGCCTATTTTGTTGTCTTCACCTTATCTTCACCAAAATCTGTATTTTGTTGTAGGAGAGGTTGAAACACAGGGCTCTGACAAAAAACCCAGCACAAAGGAAGCCTACCTACCTCATTCATGGAAATCAGGGGCCACATTTTTCTTTCTCTGAAGCTAACACCAGTCCCACCAGAGCTACATTATTGTTAAGACAAGACCTATAGTGATGTTTCATACTGAACTGATTATCAGTTATAAACACAAGACATGAACAATAGGGAAGAAGAAAGAGGAGAAGAAAAAAAAAAGAACAGAAAAAATAATACAATATACTTTTTATCTAAATATTCACCTTTCTGCAAGCTCAGCAAGCTTTCTGCAAGACCCAGGCAGCTGGCTTTTGTTTCCAGATTCACCTTCAAATTCCATCTGCAGACCTGACCATACAGAGCCATAGATCTTCAGCACACACGTCATGTCAGTACAATAGGATGTAATTTCTTTACCTTACCACTTGTATGAGATTGGCCCGAGAAGTTGTGGATGCCCCAGCCCTGGCACTGTTCAAGGCCAGGTTGGATGGGATTTTGAGCAACCTGGTCTAGTGAAAAGTATCCCTGCCCTTAGCAGGCGATTTGAATTAGTTGATCTTTTAGGTCCCTTCCAACCCAAACCATTCTCTGATTCTGTGTTAGCCCACACAGCTCGTCTTTACTGAGCCAAGCACTACCCCAAAAGAGCAAGAATTTATCTGGACTCCATCATTATTAGCATGCTTAAATGGTGACTTCTTCACAGTGCTTCCCAACTTGCAGACAGACTGACTTCTTGCGTTGGCCTCATCATGGAAATTGTTAGGATTTAGCCTCATTTCACTCAATGAGCAATTCTAGTGGAGAAATTAAGTGAGAGTTCTGCAGCCACACAAGGCCACAAACACTGCTGCTTGGCACAATAGACTGTGCCTCAACAAAGCTGCACCTACAGGGGCATAAAGTCACCAAAATGAAATGAAATATTTACTTCCTCCTGATTTCAGCCTGGTCTGGAAAAGTAGAAAAGGGAACCTTTGCAAACCATTCCCAGATTTGCTCTGAGAGGCTCTGCTCAAAAGCAGCTGGCAGCCTGAGGCTTAAAATCCACATTGATTAGAGCTGACCTGTGCTGAGTTAGAAAACCTGATGCTTAAAAAAAGGCAGCAAGTAGCTGCATCCCGTGTCATTAGGAGATGTTTCCCCCATAGAGCGCTAATGAGCTGGCACAGCTTTGGCTTTCAGTGGGAGCTCCTCATCTTCCTGAGACTGCCTGACAAACTTCCCCAGACACAGGCTACTTCTTTGTCATCCTTTCTGCGGTGTTTAGCCCTGGCCAGGGATAACACAGGCTGCTTAACATGAATAAGGAAAAAAGAATATCCCACTGTGCTGCTGACACCGGGAGAACTCGCTGCCTTGTGGCGAACGAGGCGATAATAATTCTACCAGTCCTGATGGGGATCACCGAAATGTCAAGGCTGATAGCTGCCCTTTCCCTTCTGACATGATCATTAGCCCCTGGGAAGGAAATAAATTACTGAGCCACTTAACACCTCATTAGGAGTTAAAACTATGTATTCAGCATCTCCAAGTCGAGTTTTAAAGCAGCTTGGGTGTTTAACAGCCAGCTGTGAAGTTAGCTCTGAAAGTATACAGCTGGCTGTTTCCTTAAGGGAAGCTTCTCCTTTAAATGCCTCCAAACCCCAGGCAAACAATGTTTTCCATTCTCCCTGCTTAGCTGTACTGGTTTGGGATGTATAGTCTGTCTGTATTTATAAATAACCCTCTTTGTTTACCAATTCTTTTAAGTATTTTCAGGAAAGGAAGGGAAGGAAGAAAACTAGGAATATTGCAATTGCCTGTCTGCCCTCATTAACCCAGTAATTATTGCATTGTAATTCAATTATTTCTTGTACTCAGTTCCAGATAAGAAGACTGCAAAGGCAATAATAGCTTCAGAAGTTTCCTCTTATCTTTTTTTCTTTTTTGCTTTATTCTCTAAGGCTGTTTTTCTCTGCCTCTGCATCATTCCACGCTCCTCGTTATGTTATACAGGGAGCTTGCTGCTGTGCATTGAATCAGAGCTAAAAATAATTATCTTCCTTTTTTTGTAGCTTTAGATTGTTTTAAAACCCAGATCAGTTGGCGTTTGCATGGTGCATACACTTTGAAAGCTAAATAAGTTTTACCTTATTTTGTCCAAATTAATAAAATTGGCAAACATGTTGTGACCTATTACTGCAAACTATGATGCTTTAATACCCAAATCTGTGATGACTCCAGACAGTGTCAGAGCAAATGCTGTGAAGTATAAACCAGCTTTTGAAGCTCTTTGCTGTAGCAATGGAGGTAGGGGGCACAAACACAGGTCCCATGTATGGAACTCTTCCTACCAGAAGTATGAATGGTGCAAAATGATCAGGTAGGGCTGGAGTTTCTAGGTGGGAACAGCTTCCTTCTGCCAGGGGCAAAAATTACCTGTCAGTCTGGGCTGCTCTGTGGAGGTGCAGTGTTTTGGGCTGAACATCACCTGTCATCCTCATGGGTTTGTTGTGAACAGAGGTGCAACCACAGTGGCCTCCCTGAGGGTGAGGGCACAGAGCTCTTCCTCCCTGTGGTTTCACTGCAGTGTCTCATCTTCCCTCTCCTGTAACCCCAAGGCTATGGCTTGGTTATGAAAACACAGTTGTCATCTACCACAGGGTGTTTTTCTGTCACCCACAACATTCCCTGGCTCAAGAGGGTGTCATTTGCTCTCCATTCAACTTTACATGCAAGCTGGATCATATCCAAAGGCTGCCACCAGTTCATTTGCTAAGGGGTCTTCTTTTGCTGACAGATCCAAGAACAGATTTGAGTTGAAGAAAAGCGACTCTAATCTGCTACTAGGAAGGGGGATGAGGATGTGGTATTTGAATAGAGCTCCTCCTTTTTAAAAAAGCAAGCCTCAGGCTTAACTTGGTTGATGTAATTTCCTCAGTCAGTGTATGTTGGACCAAACTGGTTTAGAATTGTATCTTGAGCCCAGCTGTTAAGCAAAAATTATTAATCCTTCCACTGCTTGATACAGAACTGCATTTCAGAGCTTAAGAGCTTTCCTTACTTGGGGAAGAGTGGTATATTCCTCCTCCTGACACACATACTCCCACATAGCTCATCAGAGCAACTGTGTGGAACTGCTGCACCAAAATCCTGCTTTCTAAACCAAATGGCAGCCACCACCCTTCCTCTGCTTGGTGTTCAAGTCTGTGTCACTTAGATTTGGCAAGCTCCAGTGACATCTGTGTGTGCCAGATCCCACCACAACAGCCAGGTGCCGAGACTGGACCTGTGAAGGGCCATGCACCAGAGCAGATCATGCTCCACAGATCAGCTCCAAAAATGGGGAAAATATCTCTGGTTTCACCCAGAGGATCTGCATGTAATCTCAATGCATTTATCTTGTTCATAAGCTGGCCTCTTCTCAGGGAAGCCAGGATGTTTTGGGACCTCCATGAGAAGGGGGAACTTCCTATCTGATCTTGCTGATGTCTTTCAGATGGGAACAACCTGCATTTGGAGAGCCCAGCAGGGCTTTTTGGTCAGCCAAATGGCTACTGCCTTACCTCTTGTGAGCACTCCAGAGCCAAATGGATGGAGGAAGAAGAAAATGAAGAAAAAAATTTTTTGTTTTTTCCAAAAATAAGTCTGGGAGAACTCTCCAGCTTCCAAGAGTGATTAAGAACTGGTTTATAACAACTGTTCTCAAAGCCAAATCTTCCATTAGCCTCCCTCTCCCCAGAGGCTTTTCTGGGGGATTATTTTTGAGTCCCACCACAGTTACAAATGGGTAACCCATGTCCTTGCAAGCAGTGTTACCTGCCCCAGCAAGAGGGTGTGGGGGAAGCATAACCCAGAAGAGGAAGAGGGGGTGGTGGATTCTGCTGAGCTTGACTTAAGTCAGGCTGAGTCACCAGCAGGGATGACAAAAAGCAGATGGAAATGTCTCCTTCAGAAAGTTTTTGGAAACTACCAGGGTCCTCTGAGACAGCCTCAGGCCTAAGTCTGTGTCTTAATCCAACATCAAAGTCTGTTTCAGGCAGTGCACATCTTTGGGTGCAATGTGAAGTTCTCCTCAGTGCCATGTTTTTTCTCTAAGGGACACACAGGACCATGTTAGCATACTAATAAATGTCCTTTAGCATTGTGTTTCCAGAAGGTTTTAACACCCAGCATCAGGAATGGGAATGGCTTATCTTGCAAAGGAACAAGAGGGAAGGATGCCTGCTGCTGTCCTTGGGGTGGGGGGGGAGTCTGTTCCACTCCTTGCCTTCAGTCCTGCCTTGGTAACAGCAAAGGAAACTATTCTTCATGTTCTGAAACTGCAGACATTGACTTACTTTGCAGATTTTCCTTCATGCTTGGCAGCAAGCACCAAGGCCTGGTGTGAATAAGAGAAACTAGGTCTGGGGGCAGCAGCCTGAGCCTTTTAAATGGTGAGAGCTGCTTTTCCCAGAAAGTCACTGGTGACTTTCTAAATGACCTTGGCATGCAGCAGTGTGACAACCCAGCTGACTGGTTTGCTATAGCAATGTCATTTCCAGGTTTACTGCAAGGAAATCAGAGAAGTCCAACACCACATTCTTCCCAGTGAGGGGATGGCCAGACAGGACTCCGGCTGATTTTCCTGTGCATGATGGACTGTCTCCATTTAATACACCCCAGCTCTCTTATCAGTCCTGCAAGTGTGTCTGTAGCATTTGCAGTATATCCAGCAACACTGTAGTGCAGCAGGATTATCCTGTAGGGATGGCAAATTTCTCTGACCTCATTTCAGGTATTATGGATTGGAAAGTTTGTCTTAGATTCATGCATTTCTAGGGGTGGAATTAAAAACGGTAAACAGGAAGAAAATAATGCAGGGAGGGAATAGTAGTCAGCCTATGAAGCCAACAATATAAAAATTATTATGAAATTAGAAGCTGAGATGGGAAAGAGAAAGTTTAGTAAGTCCCTAGCAGGCTGTGCCTTATAGAAAATACATTGGCTCTCAAAGGAAGAGGGAAGATTACTTCATCTTTGGATCATCATCTGTTCCCTAGTTAGAGCACACTTTCAGTCTAGATTAATGGACCACCCTAGAAACCCTAATGTAACATTTTGAAAGGTGGGTAGATTTGCAAACCTCTTTAAAAAGCATACTGAACAGTTTGTAAACTCTGTGTTCCTCAATATCTACTTTCGGTACCAGAATTTTCAGAGACTGCAGCAAATGACACCAGGCTTTCACCATAGAAGACTCACTCCTTTTTTCCCTTTTATTAATGTTATTTTTAGAGTAGTTCTGAGACTATTGCTTATCAATATCTGCAGTCCTGGGCCAGCTTTCTCCCTCAAGGTGTGCTGACCCATGGCAGTGCTGCCTGCCTACCTGCTCTAAAGTCACATGTGCTTTCTGGGCACTCCTTCACCCTGACAAGGGAATGCAAAGCTCAGGCAGATAGGTTTTTCAGGTGGAAAACTGAGTTGTGGGGAACTGAAACATCTTTAGGATATTCAGCTAGTCAGGGATAGAAGTGGATGTCAAATCCCAGGCTTTTCAAGACCAGGTCAGTGTTTTCTGCTCCGAAATGGAACTTGCTTCTGGAGAGCCAGATGTACTCATTCCTCTGCTTGGGACCCTTCAGCAGCACAGCCCTTCCCATCTCACACCAATCCTGGGGCCACACAGGATGGAGAGGGACCTCAGACCTGCTTCTTTCTCCCAGTCTCTCCTCTGGTGAGTCTCTGGCCCAAACCCCTTCTCATCTACCAAAAAAAGAAAAATGCTGTTTTATGTTCCTGGATAGCAGGAAATGAGCATGCTGCCAAAATCACTGGTATGGTACAGCACCATCCCAGGAGGCAGCCAGCTCCTGTCAGGGGAAGTGCTCTGCAGACACAGAGGGATGTGCTGCCCAGGATTGCATGGTGGCTTTTGGCAAGGCTGCCAATGATGGGCTTTCCAAAATGATTTCCCAAAACTCCTCCTCTGAGGAGTGAACTGAGAAATAAACTCTCATTCTGTTCAAAGACATCCATTAAATTCCCATTTAAAAATGTCTTTGGATGTAATTCAGCATTAACTGTAAACATGGATTCTTGACTATGTGAATATTTTATTATTTCGATTAGTCATCTATATTTTTAGAAATAGAGGGCATAAATGATTGAAGCAATTTTGCTTCAGTTCTTCTATGCCAGAGATATTTTTCTCCAAAATATATTTTGTTAGAGCCTTGTGTTTCTGATGAAAGAAATTGAAGTTAAAAGGGAGACCTGTGCTCTAACACCGGGTCTACCTGGGCAGATGGCAGTGTGTAAAGTTTTATTTAGGCAGGTAGGAAATTCTCCTCTCCAGGTCTCTTCCCAGCACTGACTGTTTTTAATTCCTCCCTTATCACACAGTCATATCCCTAGGGCTTACCCCTTCCTAGATAAAAGCATACCTTTTAATTTTAAGCCACACAACATTTGTGCTCCACTATATTTAAAGACCTACGGTGGCTTTTCTAATGACCCATGGTGCTCTGATGGCTAAATCCTGCAGAAACCCATATCCTTATGCAGGCCCAAGGGCTCCTGATGCTGCTTTAGCCCCAAGGATCCTAGTCAAATACCATTTATCATGTTATAAAATATTCTAATTTTATATTCTAATATAAAATCTATCTAATATTCTAATTCTAACAGAGAGTTATAAAAATTTGGTGCCTTTTTGCCATCAGTGATCTGCTCAGTGGGATTTTTAAATTCCTTTACCCCCCCACCCCAGAGCCATTCCCCTGTAACTAGGGTTTGGTAATATATGGCTGTACATTTTCAGTACATCCTGCTAATTTCCAGCTGGTCCCTGGGTTATAGATGAAATTTTGGAGCTGCTGTAATTCGTACCATAGCTGTTCAAAAGCATGGTGCCACCCCAGGCAGGCTGGAACCCATTAGGCCAGGTTTTTTCACATATAATATTATTTCTCACAGCTGCTGGGGGAGCACACATGTTCTGACTTCTAAATATAGAGCTGGGTATCTTCCACCTCACTCCCATTTTTCCACAGCTTGTTTTATATCTTCCAGACATGCATTCTTCTTTGAGCTTTACATGACTTTCTGAACCCAACTGAAAGAGCCAGCAGGTCCTTGATGGAAAGTCACCACTTCTTAAGCTCAGCACGTGCAAGGTAAAGGAAGACTCAAACTATTGCCAGTTATTTCCCTGCAGTGTTCCTATTCTTTTTGTTTGCCACTGGTAGTCCAGTGAACGTGGCTGAAAGGGAAAATGTTTAACATAGGGACAAATGGAAATAAATCTTTGGAGGTGTTGCCCAACTTGGCAGATTCTCTCCTTTTTAAAACTCTTTACAGATTACACTGTTTTAAAGAGAACCTGATCAACAAACTGTGGAATCACAGACCTTAACCTCAGGGTGCAGCATGAGGGGATGAAAGACAGCCCAGAAAAATGTGTTGGTCAAGATCTCCAACCATGCATTTTTCCCTCCTGCAGCTCCAAGAACCAGACGCAGAAATGTGCCAAAAGGTGGAAACTTCTACACTGCTCATGTCCTTACAGCCCTTTTTCCTATGAAGCCACATCAAGTGACCTCTCAAGGCATATTGGTCCCTTTGTACTGCTAGGAGCCAGACAAGAAAGGGGAAAGTAATTTGGTCATTGACGTCAACACTGTGGAACAGATATTGTGGGACCAACCTCACAACCCTGGGTGCCTATTTCAACTCTCTCCTTGCTCTGCCATGCACTTATCTGTAGTCAGAAGGGATACAGGACAAGAAAGCTACTCTAATTTTTCTTTTTTTTAAAATATCCTGAGTACTTCCCCATGTATCTATGAACTAGATTTTAAAAATTCTCTTACATCTGACAGAAACTACACAAAAAATATTCCGGTGTTTAATGAGATGCCTGAATGCTGCTTTGACATCAGAACTGAAAAGTACCTGCTGGCTTTGCTGCACTGAAGTTTACTCCCCTAACTGGTGCACAAAGTCTAGTTTCAAGCCATTTAGCTTAGCTGGTCAAAGTCACAGGGTCAGTTCTTAAAGCCTCTATCACTCCAAATCTCTGCCAAGAAAGGTCAGTTGATAACAGGGTTTCTCCATGTTGTCCTTCTTTTCATCATTGTTTTGCTGGTGGCCCAAAACGTGTGTCAGCTTTGAATTAAAAAGAAAACACCACCAAAAATATCTCACACACCAAAACAAACAAAACTGAGGGGCAGTCTCAGGGAAGAATTACACCAAGGGCTCATCTTTCTGAGTAAATTTTGCCACTTCTATTAAATATGCTTAACTTTGATGATAGACATTTTACTCCTATTCCTGTGAAGGAACACACATTTTATGTGTTTCAGAACAGCCCATGATTAATTTGGGCCAATGGAGTGATCCTGCTCCCCAGACATTTTACTCCTTGAAACACTCTTCCTAAATTACTTGAGACCAAGTTAAAGGACCAAGCCTGTGACATGGCAAACTGCTGCTGTTGTGAGTCTGAAAACTCAAAGCTTTTTTCCTCCAAATCTGTTCATTGGAATATTTTTGTGTATGCTGGATGTGTCCTATGCCCATGCCCATGAACTGCATGGGATCCTGTTTCCTACCTGGCATGAGGCTCAGGAGGGAGCAGTAAGCCCTGCAATATTTGGCCCAAGGTTGTATTTTCCAGGTGTACATGATAGTCCTTTATGTGCCTGTGGGACTGTCCTTATTCTTACCCTTTCTTTCAATGTCTCAGAAAGCTGCACAATGGAAGCAAGAAGAATCTAACAGAGCTGTAGCTGCTTTGTTGGCCCCACTAAAATCATTTAGAGGCCCCTGGTCAAAATTCACTGCCTTGTCCTGCATAAAAGGAGACAGTATCAGGGAAAACACCTGTTCCCAATTCCTACATCTGCTCCATGACCTTAGCAAAGGCATTTCACCTTTTACTGCCTCTGTGGCCACATCTGTGAGGATAAATTGTGAAGAAACACATGGCATATGAGCAGGGAGAGCTGTAGGAAACTGGAATATCCCATCGGGAAGCACTAGTGATATCAATCAGCAAATGAAGGCTGAACAAGAACTGTCTCTGCAGGACTGCTACATTCTGCAATCCTGCTATGTTATTTTTCTTCTCTTTTCTCTGCATTTTCTCTCCCAGATGGTTCCACTTTTACAAGGGAAGTTTGCAGCTCTCCCCTCTCCTCCCCTTCCCCAGAGAGAAATTACAGGTCTCCTGCCCAGAGCTGCAATGGCAAGGATGCTCGTATTTCACTCTGTGCCTCTGTGACCTTTAAAAATATAACCTGCCAGTGATAGGAAAAAGGTAAAGCAGGAATGTGTCCAGCTTGAAGCACAGGTTTCCACAGCAGTACAGCCTTGTGGGGCACACCTGCATGGAGGGGCTACCAAGGCAAGAGATGAGAGCAGCTGTGCTGCGTGCCCAGCGCTGGAGAGACACCCTGGCACAGACTCTGCAGGTGCAGAGTGAAGAAGCCTCACTGCATTCCCCCCCCCGCAGCTCCCTGGCCACATCTGCTGTGACTGACAGCCCAGTACAAAAGAGGATCAGCAAAGGGTGGGGTGGCATTAGGCAGAAATTCCTGAGCGGGAACAGGGAACATTCAATCATGCACTGAAGTGGAGCCAGCTTGGGGACTGAGATTTACAGTTAATAACACCACATACTATTAATCCCCAGGCTGCATGGGACAGAAATCCACTATGCTGCAGGATTTTCATCCAATGCCTTCTCCTCTGTTTTCAGCAGCAGAGGATAAAAATAGGAAGGAGGTGTAAGAGATAATTAGCACTGTTAACTTCAGCTAAAATCAATTAGGATGAGCAACAGCTGCTTCATTCACTTGAAACAGTTTTTAGGAAAAAAACTCAAAGTCTGCCCAAGAAAGGAAAACAGAAGGAAAAGCAGATCGCAATGCTTCTGATGTCCTCCAAGCCACACTCAGGGAATTGGGATAAACAGCCACGTGGCCCAGTGCACAATTCCAGTGGTATCATCTATTTCAGTAAAAGAAGTTATAATACTTTTGAGAATCCCAGCAGCCACTGGGATTTTTGGTAAGCGAAAGATCCTCAAACCTCAGAGAAGCTGCCCTACAATCACAGGCTCCTGGTTTTCTATTGTCACTGTTGGGTGCTGTAGGAATTAATTTGGGGAAGTATGTGCAAAGAGCAGGGCAGCTGGATTGGCAATTTTATCCCAATGCATCATAGGAGAGGGATGTTAAAAAAAAATTAGTTCCATTTTGATCTGGCTCAGTATGTACCCATTTACACAGAAATGCTGGAGAAGTTTATTTCAAGAAGTGCAACGTTTTCCACATAACACAAAGATCCAATTTCACACTACAGGAAAAATTTTGGAAGAAAACTTAAAACAACTTGAGCATTTTCACAAATTATTTTGAGGGTTTTGATTTGAAAGGAGACATTTTTAAGAAGAAAGACATTGCGTGAAAAATTTAAATCGCCTGTAATTGAATCCAGCCGTGGACTGATATAAAACCCTGAAAAGAGCTTGCCAAATACATGTATCCCATTATTTCTTTCCAGTTTATTGCTAGCACATTTAAGAAATGGAAAGCAAGCAATTACAACGGTTGTATTTGACAAACAACACTTTTAAAATGTAAATTAACAATGCCTGTTTCTGGGATTCTGCCTCCTTCTTATGCCATTTTATAATGGTAGGGAAGGGCTGCTTGGGCAGTGCTGGCAATAAAATATTAAGATGCACCCAGCAAAAAATCGACTTGTCTCATATTTCAGCTTTGGCTTAGACACTACCAGGAGAAGCTAATTTTCCCATCAGGGCCAGCCTGGAGAGCAAAACTTGGTGACTGACAGCAGAAGAAAGCATTGCTTTGAAACCTGTTGAGCCACAGGACCCTTGCAGCCCCTTTGCTACCTTTTATTTTCTGGATATTAAGTGAAGGTGGTAGGTTTAAAATGAAGAAAAAAAGCAACCCTTTATGCAAAGCCTCATCAAGCTGTGTCACCTCATGGTACCGACCCCATCAGTTCACAAGGACTGCAAAGATGACGAGATAGCCCAGAAGACAGAGCACCTGAGGGCCAGGCAGTACCCAGAAAACACCAGTGTGTCCCCCATCCTTATACCTGTTGACAGGCTCTCACATGAGGGTAGGGCGGCACAAAAATGGGGACCACGCTGGTAGCCAGCCACTGGTGTGGGCACAAGGAGAGCAAGGCAAGCCCATCCCCAAAATGAACACAGCAAGATGTAAAGAGTTAAACATATGCTGAAAACAATGTGCAGATCAGCTCTGAGCTTATCAGGGGACAAGGGCTGCCAGGCAGCTGTGGCTCCAGGGTCTGTCCAGGCCACAGTGACACTGGCCGAAAAAACACTTGATTGAATTTTGCCTTGCTGACCTGATTACCTGGCTGCAGCCCAGCTTTTGACATCAGTCTTTCAAGCCAGAAGGGAAATGCTGACCCATGGCCAAAGAAAAAAACCAAACAGGGGGACAGATTGAGTTGGTCAGGCATTAATAACATTTTTTTAAAAAATACATTAAAAGTCCTAAAGTACAGGATTAGAGAGACTAGGGTCTTTCATATTTATTTGAAACTCTTATATATTTTCTTGTGATAAACAGGCAGCTGCTGGGTCAGGACTACCTTGTGATTTCCAGTCTAATTTCAATGTTTTACTGCTGCTTTCAGCTGGTAAAGAGATAAAGGCATCAGCCAAGCACTGGGCTCCTTTTCTACAGAAGTGGGTATTGAATCAGAGCTCAGGTTTGTAATAAAACAAAACAAAACAAAAGGTCTTCAATCTGAGTGTCTCTTTGCAAAGAAAGAAAGCTGACAAAGCAAAAACAATGTATTTTTTGTGCAAACCCCACTGCAAATGATACCTCTGCCTCCATACTGATTTCCCTCTCTGCAGGGGATCTTGATGTGGGCATGCCCTGAGCCCCAGTCGTTGCTTCAGGCACTGCTGTGAAACCATTAGTCCAGAACCAAGAATCCACCAAGTCCCCAAGACACATAATTTCTATACTCCAGAAAGCAGTACTTGAAGAAAACTTAGGGAAAACTTTTCCATTTCCTATAGCATTTACTCTGCACTCACTAGAATGAAACTTCTCAGGGCATTCATAGCTCTCTGCAGGTGACATTGCATATACCAATCAATTTTTACCCCCAGATAAGATCTTGATATAAGGTGCAAGCCATCTTTTTTTTCTGCTTGCTGAGGGCCCTGGCACAGTTCCCACATCCTACTGTGACACATGCAATAAATAGTAAACCTTTGAATTTTTAAGGGGTAATTTAGCACTGGCTTGGGAGTTTCCTCAGATCCTATGAAAAGGACTCAAATCCTACTGAACTGTCAGCTGTTGGATTATGAATGGATGTCAGCTGCAGTGTAGAATGCCCATCCCATGATGATGCCTTTGCCTCTACTGTAGGGCCCTCTGCAGAGTCTATGCCCCACACCAGTGTTGGGGCTCCTTGTCTCCCCTTTTTCTAACATAACTCCTTGTCAGCAAACACCAGAGAATATCTGAAAAGTGAGTTCAGCTTGGCTAGTCCTTCTTTTTTTCCTTTTTTGCTATTTTCCCCCTGCCCAATTATTTTAATTCCTCTAATTCAAGGGTACTAGGGATGCTCAGGTGAACAAAGGTGTGCTGCTAGAGAACAGACTTCAGCAGTGAAGAATAAAATAATGCCCAGCTAATGTCCCAACAGGTCCTTTCCTCACAAAGTGGTCATTGCAATTAGAAACCTCATCCTCAGAATATCCAGAGTTAAAGAGAGTTGCAAGTGTCAAGTTTCCTCCTGCACATGCCCTGAAGGACAATCTTTACTTCTCTTTCTATACAATTCACTTAACATACATTACATTTTGCCTCCTGATTTTTGCAGACCTTATGCAGATTCAAAATAAGAGTCTATTTAGAGAACAATGGATCTGTTGTGCTGGGTTTATAGATCAGTACTGATATGAGCAGTGAAGAGTACCAAATTCAGAAGTCAATTGTTCTTAGATGATGCACACACACAGAGCTATATTTTGCTCAAATAATTTATAAACTCCTAAGAGACATTTTTATCTGTGTGCATCTGCAGGTGTGTCTATATGTAGTTCTGTGCATATATTTGTCTACTTGGCACCTCCATTAGCCTCACCTTAGAAGCATGGTATGCAGCTCCAGCTTCCCCATTTTTTTTCTTTGTTTATCCTCCTACTCACATCTCCTTCCCTTTTGCTCCACCTGCCTATCCTCATTCCCCAGTTTCTCTCATTCCTGTCCTCCCTGCCTAGGCACCTCTCATACCCCTCTGAATACAACTCCCAGGGGTGCTGTGTGTCCCAAAGCAGCTCTCTACACCTGTAGCACAGGCAGCAGCCACAGAAGAAAGGGAAAATAAAGATTTATTCTCCTGCCAGCTCACTGCAGCAGCTAACCCACTTCTCACTGCTAGGAACAAAACACAGGCTCTTCCACCTGGCTCAGAACCCTTAGGGAAAACTACACTTTGTTATTATTTTTTCTCCCTATCTACAAAGCATGTATTCACAGGAAGGCCAACAAAAGCAGACCAGGCAAGCAAGAAATTTCTAAGCCAAGCCAAAAATACAGTTGAGCCAAATAAACTCCCAAATATAACAACAACAACATAAGGAACAGTTTTTTGGGGTTTTTTTTCAATCATTATAAGTTTGAAGTGCCTTCCATAAAATTTTTATAAAAAACACAGATCAACCTGCGTGGGTGAAGTAAAGGGAAAGAACATGTCTATTATTGGCAGACAGTTTGACTTCAGCTATAGAAGAGCTTGAATCTTTTAACATCTCCCAAAAAAAGTCACTGAGAGTACAGAGAAGGGGGGAGGGCAGTGAAACAGCTCTGGATTAGCTTCCTCATGACTCACTTGCCACTGAATTTCCCCCCTCCCTATCCTGCACCAGTACTGTGGGGATACACGGTCTCCCCTTCTGCCATGGGTTCCCTGTGATCCTCTTGAGACACCCAAAAAACACAAGCCAGGAAGAAGCAGGATGTGTAGGAGGACACCACAGCTCCAGCCTTTGCTTCTAAAACTAAAACTTGGCAACTAAAGTTTTAAATGTAACAGGCCCTTGCTGGCAGAGAGCAGCCAGAGCCAGCTGTGTGCAAGGATGAAGTCCTGGCACTTGATGGGAACAGATAGGGCTAAAACTTCCCTGCAGCTCGCTGGGAGGCCAGCATAGCTCAGCAGGCCAGGGGGAAAGGTCTGCCTCCTGGCTATAATTAGCAAGCATTCAGCATGCTAGGAACGGATCAGTGGACCAAAGCAGCTGGCGCCCTTGCGCTATAAGCAGTTCAAAGGTTTTATTTCAGAGGAGGTCTGGTCTCCCCAACAATGTCCCTGTCACAAGGACTTAGAATTGGTCTGGGCCACCCCAGATGGAGCCAGAGCAGTTTTGATGTGCACATGAAGGCAGCTTCTGGTTTGGCTTCCTTCCCAGGCACCTGGGTCAAATACGCCAAAGTACCCTGCAGGTGCATCCAGCCTCTCATCCCAGCACACAACTGTTCTGGGTGAGCAGGAGGCCAGCAGGCACAGACTCAGACTCTCAGACTTGCACCTCTGTGCTGGAGGAAAAGGAGGGTCAAGTACAAAGACAGTCGGCCTGGCTCTGTACTGTTGCTAATATGCAGCTTGGGCAGGTAATGGTTCCTGCAGACTTGGATCTGCCCTCTCCCAGGAGCTGGTCCCTCAGTCCCATCATCTCCCAGATAGAGCAGATCTTGTTGGGATGGTTCTGCAGTTCCTTGCATGCCTGAGACCAGCTGGTATCACTGGTACAGAGCTGGAGATTGCTATAGACCATCACATCCTTTAAACAGAAATGGGAGAAGGAAAAAGGAAAAGCAAGCAAATTTCACACCATGCTACAAACTCAGGACTTGCTATTGACTTCTACCAGGGAAATGTCAGAGCTCTGGATAGCCTCACACCCGAGGTGATAAATGGACACATTCATCACAGCTTGTGGCATAGCTTGACCTTTGGGGGAGGGTTCAAGGAATTTTCTTTCCTTTTTATTTTCCTTCTTGCTTGGGAAGCAAGCTATCTGCATGAGAGGGTTTTAATTAGCTCAAAAATGTCATTAAGAAATAAAGCAGGCCAAGTTTGTGAAGGGAGTAAGTCTCATGAAGTCAGAGTACTCATATTGTACTCTAGGGGTCAATGTTCTGTCTGCATATTTTGTAACTGTGTTATGAAATATTAACGGAAACATATTTTGACTGGAAATAGATTTCTCCAAAGAAGCATTTCCCCATTTTCACACGCACTTCACCCAGGACTAAGCCAGCAGCAGTTGTGGCTCCCCATCAGCTGCAGAGCAAATTCTTGTAGCAGTTTGCATAGCTGAGGCCCCAGATGGCCACTGCCATCCGTGGGCTATTAATAAGGACTGTTTTGGAACAAATGATCATTTCACAAGCAACCAGTCTATTTATTAGCCTTATTATCACTACTGCCAGCTGCAAGGTGTTTCGGCTCCATCATGCGTTGCAGATGTGGCCTGTCTGAGAGACACGATGGTGCCAGCGCAGGTGACGGGCTGGCCCCTGTGTGCAGCTTTGGGACCTGTCTGCCTGCTTGATTCTTTACAGTAATGACCTGCAGCAGCCATTCCTTGTTGCTAGAAGCAAAAGAGATGGTGCTGTTCAAATTATCTGGGTTAGTCCCCTCAGGTATTGCTCCTTCCTGGCACACACTCTGCAAACAGAGCTTGATAACTCGGAGTGGCAGAGCTGCTCCCAGCTGAGTCAAGGCTCCAACTTACTTGTTGCTTTTTATAGATTGAGCTCTCCAAAATATTGTATTCTGCATGTTGAAGAACAGAACCACATGAAACTATTAAAAAAGAAGGAAAAGCAGGAATGTATGATGAGGCAGCATCAGCCCAACACAGTACCTCAAGGGGATCCCTGCTTGGAATTCATCTTGAAACTTTTATTCTTTCAAATTCCTATCACATGAATAGATTGGGTGGGGTTTTTTTGCTATATGATTTTGGTTAAATGCTAATGCTGTCTTGAACTTTTGTAGGAGACACTTAATTCCCCATTTAGTGTCTTCTACAAAATGCTCTTTTGTCCCACCTGCCTCTCAATCCTCTTCACCAGCATTAGGAGGACAAAGGTAGGACAGAAAGATTTGCTAGGAGAAAGCCCAGTTTTCAGACAAGTGTTTCTGCCATCGTGGTTCTGCACAGTGAGGGCTGTAATGTGGGACAGGTAAAATCCACCCTTCATTGCAGTGACAATAAGCCTTTTCCAAGCCAAGGTGGCCAAGAGCAACTGCTCCCCATTCCAGTGGCCACCAGGAGAGCACACACCAGGGTGATGTTCCCAATATCTAGGCTGTTCCAGACACCCTACTTCAAAATTTTCTGGAGAAAGCAAAGCAACTCCCTTATATCTACCCCTTCATCCTAAAGGCTTCCTACCTATGGATTTTGCCTCCTTATATGAAGCCTTTCACAGTCTGGGGGAGAAGCCAGAAAGCAGACTTATAATAGAAACTCAACCGCAGCCTTTGGCATAGTTTGGCAGCTCTAATCCTGTAATAAAATCAAAGCACACGTGAGTCTGAAAAACAGCGTGGTGAATTCTCTATTCCTGTCCTCAGTATTTTTAGCAAGCAGGGTAATTTTTAGCCTGTGCTTTTCTGTTGGCTTTCTTCCCCCCTCCCTTTTGGTGTAAAGATGTTGTCAAAATACAGGCATTGCTCGCAGTGCAAGCTGCAGTCAGTTGATTCAGACAGACACGCCTGACATTTCAAAACACAAAGTGCTCAGCAACCAAATTCCTGGCATGCTATGAAATGCAAAAATGTGAAACTGTTACCTATGGCAAACATTTCTCCATTTAATGTATCACAGGACAGTGGTGAGGAAATCAATGGAAGAAAAGAGAAAAAGTCAGAGTTTATGTTTTGCAGATAGCTTAAAGGAAAGGAATCCTAAATCTTGAGCAAATGTTTGGTTTTGCACTGTGGCAAAAATGTTTGTTTCCTTAACATGGGGTGATTACAATGCAATCTGCATTTTTGTTTAAAAATACTTCTCCTGCTGTCTGGGCTGCACTGTAAACAGGATGCACTGAAATGTCAGCCCATCCGTGGGCTCTGCTGTGGCAGACACACAGAGATCCAACACACTCTCACTCAAATTTAACCTGCTTCCCCAAAATAGATCTTCAACACCCTTACAGAGCCATCATTGTCTAATTACACATCCCCAGGCATGGAAGAACATGGGGATGGGTAACTTGGTGGTTGTAGTTACTGTGGCCTGAGGGAAAGGCTGGGGAATGAGGGGGGGGACACATCCATAGCCAAGCTGTGCAAGAGAGGGTCCTCAGCAAGGAGCCCAAACCTCACTGTCCATGCTACCTCCTCACATCATGCCATTGGAATAAATCCATCCTGGCTGGCTACTAGCAGTTGCCTACCCCTGCAAGATTAGCTGACATGGCATGGGGCTGGATTTGCTCCATTTGCTCCTTGAACTCCCCACCACAAATGTCAGGAAGAGATCAAGATGTTTGCTTTTCACATTGGTACAAACTTAAGAAATAAAAATAAAAAAAAAAAAAAAAGTAAGACAAGGATCCTGCAAACCCCTCACAGGTCATGTCTTTGCCAGCCTCTAGGCAAAGCCGAGTTAAAGCACTAATAATTTGCTAGAATCATGGACATTAAAATCTGCACAGAGAAATACTGCTACTGCTGGAACCAGCCTTTCTATTCTGCTCTCTCCTCCATTGAAAGTTGCTCAAATCTAATCTTCTTTAAAAGACAGATATGTGAGATCAATAGGAAGCGTCAGCTAATAGACAATCAATATTGAACAGACTGCCTGTGACAAGGCCATTGCCCCTTAGGGGGCACCAGCACTTGGCCTGCAAGAAATAATATTTTCCTTGCCATAACCATGATTTACATACAACACACATTTCTCAGTGAAAGCAGCTTCCCCACAACAGCTCCTGCAATGGTCTTCAGTAATAAAAATGTTCTTTCCTTTGTGTCTCCCTGAGCCCTGATCCAAGACAACACTTCAACACAAGGCTACCTCTAAGAATGCCACTGATCAAGAGACTGTAACCAAGAGGATTGCAAGTCACCTCCCTGTGAAAGAGACTCTGGTTTCCAAAGCTCCATCATCAGATTTCTTAGAAATAAATGTTTCTTGGAGCCTGGACTCTAAACACAGCCTTGCATATCTTGACTAATAAGACTCGGGTCTATGAGTATGCTCAAGTGCTTCAGTACTCCAAGACCTTATTCAGTGCAGGAATTACACTCAGGTTGAAAAACCTCAAATATTTTCCTCCATCTCAAAGCTCTGACAAGAATAGCAGTAGGTAGTTCTGATGGGTGCAACCATGTTAAACTGACTCATTATCCCACAAGCTCAAGTCTGCAGAGATTCTTAAAACCACAATGACCAAACTTCTGGTCTCCAGCAGTGGTGTCCAACCAAGCTAAAGCTGGAAAAAAGGATTTGGAAAAATCTATTTCACTCAACTGCCATCTCTTCTCAAAACAAAATTCCCATAAGACCAGCTGAGTTTTTATTGAAAACCTATTTGCAATTTCCTTGGCTGTGGAAAGATATTTGTCAGCATGTCGCAACTACAAGGGGTAAGGATGAAACTAATTGCTTAGAAAATTACTTCACAAAATTAAATAAAGGCATTTGTTTCAACTCAGTGAGCACAAACTGCCTCTTGAACGAACTATCTTCTGTTTTCTTCTTTCTGGTTAATGACTGACCAAATAGGCTTGTTTTTCAGTATGTAGTCAACAATTGTAATCATCATGGTCCCTTGAACCAAGTCTTTGCTCTCTGTATTTCAGCCCAGAAATCAATGACAAATGTAAGGCTATCACCTGATTTGCAGGTGGCTACAAATCTTTTGACAAGACATTTGTCACTGAGATATTCTTGGTCTCTCTCTAAAGCTGCCTTGGACTCTAATGGTACAAGGGTCTGCTCAACAGATTATTGTGTGCTACTTGGTTCCATATGAAAAAGTGGTTTGTAACATGCAAATGCATCTGCTAAAATACAGCACACATGGAAGAAGGTGAAAATATCCACACAGAAACAGTTATAACATCAAAAAAGTTTTACAAGTGCAAGAGAGACACACTCCTTTTGGGAGCTGAGAGCCCTCCTGACTTGTCTTTGCTGGCAGGGAGTGGGAAGGGCTGATGACAGGCTCTGTTAACAACCCTGGGCTGGGGTCACAAATTTGACCATCCACATCTCTTCCAAATGGGGAGCACTGCAATGCTAGACTGTTCCTGGAATTACCAAGAAACCCCTTTCCTCCCAGTGGCCAACATGGGTTTAGGGGTTTTTCCTAATAATTTTAAGGTGTGCACAGATGACATAGACACCTTGTCATCAATAGAAAAAGACTTACCTGATCCAGTAAGCACTGTGTGAAAGTTGAGGAAAGCCAGCTGGGATGGCTAGGATGTTTTGGGTGGGCTGGCAAGTCAGGAAGTGCACTTGGACCTCTGCTGACAGATTTTGGCTGAGCTGACAGGTGTTAGCAACATAAGATGAGGAGGTGGCAGCAGTCAGGAACAGTTGATCAAGCAGTGTTTACTGCTTAGAAACAAAACACAATAGGGTAGGTAGGCCTAAACACTTGAAAACCCAATCTTCTTCTCTTTAACTTTCGTTGAGAACAAAGACAAATTTTAATGTAAAAACAAACCCACAACCCAGTCATAACTTGTGTTGGTGTTACTAACACAGAAGTGAGGCCACATTTCTCCCACTCAATCCCTGCTTGGAGTACATCTATACATGACAGGTGTTTTACCATACCAGACTTTTGGGTTGGGGTCATCCAAACCCAAAACATTCACACAAAGTGTGAGGGATCTGGACACTGATGGAACACACACTGCCTGAAATTTCTACTGCCTCCACAGCTGACAGGCAGCATCCCAGCAGTGGCAGCTCAGTCCCCATGACCAGTGTGGGAGGGCATCAGTTCTCACTCATCAGCTCTGCATTTCTGGCCTACCTGCTTGCAGCGCAGTGCTTGAAAACATGCTCTTACCCCCACCCCAAAAAGAGCCAGGCATTTAGTATTGCTTTCTTCCTGAGGAGATGAGGATGTTTTTATGGAGTAACAACAACTCATAGTTTCAGGCAAAGGATGGGCTGCCTCACGACTTTGAACTCCAGGAGCTGGCAAGGTGGCGAGGGTGAGGAAGCTGGCAGCTAACTCTGAGAAATCAGGCTGCCTTTTTCCCTCCTCCCCTCCCACTCATTCCCTGCACCAGATGTCAACTGCTACATGCTGAAATGCTTGCCATCCTCCCAACTGCCTGCCTGCTGGCTTATGGCACAGCCTTCCCAGCTTCCCAGCACTACCTGCCAGTAGGTCTTGTCCAGAGACAGCACTCGGTGCATGCAGAAAAGGCATCTGTGCTCATTCCTCTCCATCCTCCTCCTCCACCTGCCTGTTATATATTGCAGAGGTGACTTTCAGATGTGATAGCAGATATGCAAAGAGTGCATTAAAAACATGCTAAATGAAAATCCTTACAGGGAGGAAGAGCCCCAGAGGAGCTATAGCAACAAGGGAATATTAATCATTTCCAATTAAATAAAGCCTGGTGAAAGCCTGCCTTCCTTGCAAAGCAGCAGGGCTTCCCCTTTTCTCTTTCCTGCTTTAAACATTGCACAGTTGGGTTGCTTCCCTACCAATTGAAGTGCCATGCTCAAGGACACCTTCAAATCATCCCCAGCCCATGTGAAGATGGGCATGTTCAACCATTTTACAGGGCAACCCATGATAGCCTGATGTTAATTGAAAAGATTTCAGCCAAACAGCAAATCTTCCATGCTCTTTTGGACAGAGAGCCTCTGCAGCAGTTTTGGGCAGAGTCCATTCAGCCCCACCAGCCTTGCAGCATCCAGGGCTGAGCACATGCCATGCTTCATGGAGAGGAGCACATAACCCACCAGCCTCAAGCATTCCTGTACCATGGGACCACAGGTTCCTCACTGCTCTTAGACTGGGGAGGCTTGGAGGATTTTCCATGATGAACAGAGATGCCCACAACTGAGATAGTTTTAAAGGAGTGGGATTTTTCCAAAACTGCTGGGCACTGGCCTAGCACTGTCTCCAGAAAGGTCAGCTGGAGTTACACACCTGACTTTGGTGGAGCCTACCGATGGTTTGTGCTTTCCAAACTCTTTCTTTGAGGTTAGAAACACGCTATCCTCCTGCCTTAACACCCCAAATATGGGGTACCCTGCACAGTATGGCACTCAAGAGGATGGGATTTATTCCCTCCCTCCAAGGCAGGGAGAAGTTTAACTGCTGAATTCTTCTGGGACCAAAGCCTAGATTGAAGCTTTGGCTTGTGAACCAGCCCAAACCCAGTACTAGAAATACCAGCAAGGGAAAAGCGGAGTTTGACAGACACTATCCATGGTCCATGGCTGAGGAACTTCAGTTCCTTTGTCCTTTTGTCTTAAGGATCCTTTTATCCAGACTGTAGTGCACAGCTCTGAAGGGATAAGGGAAGAAAGTAACCTGAGCACGCTTCGTAACAGTGTTCTTTACACAGGGAATGAAAAAAAAAAAAAAAACCCAAACAAACCATCAAGCAGAGCAGGGAGAGAAAGTCCATCTCTGATCTTACCTGTGATGGGTGTTCTGCTAAGGCACTTCTCAGGATTTTGTCTAGGTTTCCTACTCACTCTGAATTAAGCTGGAAGTCCAAGCCTGGATAGCAACACAGAATGAAGAAATAGCTTCCCCGTCAGATGTCAGAGGGTGACAGAATTGCAGAGAAAGTCCAGCACTTTCTCTCCAGCTGTCATCACTGCCTAAAAACAAAACTTCCCTGCACTCTACAGGTTTCAGAGTTTACTGTCATACAACCTGTATCTCCACCTACAGCTTCTTCAGCCTTTCTTGCCATGCTGTTTTATAGCAAGGCAATTATTTAATCATTCTTGTTATAGATCAGTTTTAATAATTATATTTATTAAAGAATATAATTTCTGAAGAGAAAATAGACCAGAATGTGATTCTGAGCAGGAATCATGTTCAGTAGGAACATTTCTCCATCAGCTGCTGAAGTCACCTCGGTATGCCCTGTACCTGAAGGCAGCCTGAGACAAAACATTTGTCTGGCAAATGCTTGCATGGAATGAGGAGCAGCTCAATTCACTCACACACCTAAAGGGTCAACATCTGCCAGCCACAAAGCACCACCACACTGAAGGAATGCCATATGTACTGTTGGTTATCTAAATCCCTCACAAGGGAAAAATAACAGAGAGGGAGGGAGAAGGCCTCTCTGTGTTTTGCCATTCTGCTCAGAAATAAGTAGCACAGCCTTGCTGGGGTTGGTTTTCCCCACAAGCAGCAACTTAAAGGTTTTGCAGCACCTTGTGCCCAGCAAAAGCCTAGTTCTATCCATGCTGGATAGGGTGCAGGGATGTGGGACAGGGACATGGTGCATGGACAGAAAGGCCTTGCATTGCACAGCTCTTCCTTTTGCCAGGAGCAAATTGTCACTTCAGAGAGTCACTCTGAGCAAGGACAAAATATTAAATGGATCCCATCCAATTCTGCCTGCCTCCAGCCCATCCTGCAGAAGCTGGTGGAGAAGAGCAAGGAGAAAGTGGGAGAAGCAGAGGGGCTCTGGAGGAAGGCTGGTGTGCCTGCTGTCTCTGCCAACCACCACAGATTGGCCTTCTTGTTTCAAAGCTCTGATTTAAGATGATGCCATTTTGGGGGGTGCCCAGCATTAACACTGCAAAAAGATCAAAGTTTCAGGGGGCTCTTAATGTTTTGAGAAAGCCTCCAGATGGCTGCCCAAATGAGAAACTGCAGTGTTTTCTCATTTCTTACTTCATCTTCACTCCTGGCTACCCAGAAGATCATGCAAGGAACAGATGCACAGAAAAATGAAAAACAGTTGGGAAAACACATATAAAAATAGCAGCAGTGTCCATTTTGCAATGCAGAGAGCATAGCTATGTGAGGAATACATTTTGATGCCAGCAAAGAAACTCAGACAATCCTGTTAATTAAGAAACCTCAATACCCAACTCCACTCTCTTGCTCCCATGACAGGCAACAGCTGTTCTGGCTCTAGAGCAGCAGCCAGCAGAGGAGCCCACCCAGTGGAGCAGAGAGACACAGGAAAGATGAGTTTAGTGGCCCTTGAGCACCAGCACTGCTGCCTGCTTCAGCTTTCCCACCTGGGAGATGCTCCTCTGTGCACCTCTGAGCTCAGCTGCTGCACAGCTACACACAGCTAGTAACTCTGGAGGATCACTCTAGTAGCAGCAGCAACAATACAGGTAGGTCTGGTGAGTTCCTAGCTTATTTCTCAGACAGCATGCATTTTTTGAAATAAGGACTCCTGAAACACAATCTTGCTAAACTTTGCCACAGGCATCTGGCTTCTTTCATAGCTATGTCAGCTCAGAAGGGCCTTTGCTTCCCTGCATCATGTTTGTAGATCCAGTATCTCACTGCTTCTGATCCAGTCTGTTAGGAAGCACAAGCTGTCCCAGCTCTGCCAGCTGTGCTCACAAAGAAACCTCCTACAGGCAAAGGCAGCAGCTCTGCCTTTTGGGTCTGGCTGTCCCTGCACTTTTGGTAATGCCAGTCATGCACCACCTTGTGCAGGGCTGAGCTTTCCCTGCATAAATGGTAAATAATGCCCTGGCCAGTCACCAAATGGCACATTTATCTCCCTAACAGCTCATTCATCAGCTGAAGCTGAACACTGGCAATGCTCCAAACCAAGGACAACAACCTCCCTGCAAGAGGTACTGCAAGAGCACCAGTTCTCTGTAGGATATCTCAAGTGTGGGTATGTAGGAGGTAGGAAGACATCCCTGGCAAGCCCTGGGGCACTCATGATGGCCTGAGCAATCACCTCCATGGTCCCTGCCTCAGCCATTGATGGGGAACAAGGCCCAACACCTGGAGAGAGGGGACAGCATAGGCTGGCTTTTGCTGCTATCTCTGCAGGAACCAGATGAACCCCCCAGATGAATCATTACATTTCTTTTATTACTCTCTTAAAAGCGTGCAAGTTTTTCCTCTCTGAAGCTGCACTTTGGGATGCTGTTCCCTTTCCTACTCTGTAGAAGTAGTAAACCACACCATGGTGCTGGCTGGACACGAGCAGCTCTGCTCATGAAGAGGGGTTGGAATACTCCCTTGAGAAATGCCTCATTCCTCTTCCCAAATCACATCATAACTTGGGTTTGCCATATCCTTACACACAGGAAAATGTGAAGGATGAAATAACAGTTCATTTCACCACCATAGCCAAGGAGGTGACAAGGGCAGCAGGTAGAAGCAAAAAAAGCAAGTTTTCCTCAGCACAGCAAGTCTGGTGATGGCTGCTACTAAACCCCACACAATCAACGCAGCCTTACTGACAGCCCTGCCAGTGCATTGCCCCACACATCCCCCCACACCGACTGCCTGGGGTTGTGTGTGTCCCTGCATGGGGCTGGAGGTAGACAAGTGCACTCCAGCTTCCTCTCTCCTTTCCTAGAAAGGTTTTTAGAAGCCCCCAAATTTAGTTTTGTCTGGAATGATTGAGGGTATGATGTGAGTGAAACAATAAATGAGGTTTGTCAAGGAAAAGACAAGCTGGGACAACAGGAACAAAGGTCTTGGTGGGAATAAAGAGAAAGCCTCAGATCAAGCAATAAATTGGTAAATGAGGCACAAAGGACATGGGAGAACTACAACTAGCCTATTGCTGCTAATCCAGGCATAGTTTTCAAAGCAGGATCATGAGTCACCAGCACTGTCAAGGCTGGAACAGAAAGCCCAGCTTACCGCATGCAAGAGCAGAACATCCTTTCTTTGGCAAAGCCAAGGGTACCTCAAGTGTGGTCCTGTTCTTGGCATGTGAGAGGCTGAAGGTCTGGAGTCAAGTGCTGCAGGTACATGCATGTGCTATGGAGACAGCAGGAGGGCTGGCTGGACTAACTTGCATGGAGGGATGCTCTGGGGGATAGGGGCTCCCCTGCCAGTTCAGTGCCTGGCAATGTGCCAGGCTGGGGCTGTGCTATGCTTGTTAGGGTTTCAGTCTTACTAGAAAAAAATCCGGGGCTTTTTCTGGGGTTTTCAATGAGGTGAGTGCTCACATTGCTTCCTTCTTGCCCCAGCAAGATTCAGTGCAGCCTGACCTCCCACCCAGCCAGTGGTTTGGACTCTTTCCACAACCCCAAGTCATGCTGGAGGCTCTGATCCTGACACTGGTGGCATGGGGAGATCTGTAGCACCCCTGCTCTGTCAAGGGCAGCCCAAAGGAGCCAGCAACACCTCCCAAATTCTTCTTCGCCCATCACAGGCATCTTACAGGCAATTCCAGGGACCAAAGGGGGTGCAGCTTCTACCCTGTTTTGACACATCCTTATGGAAGTCTTGCCCCTGCTTTTGTGTTGCACCATGTGGAAAACCTAAAAACACATAGACCATCCCACTGCAGATGGTACAAAGAGGTGCCTGCAAAGATGTTGCCATTCCACTGCTTCATGAACCCAAAAGGAAGCTGTGAGCAGAGTGTTGGCCAGGCAGGAGGGCTGTACAGGCTTTGGGTTTGTTTCTCCCCTGCTGTGCACTGCACATTTTGGGTGGGAGCGGTGCTACCTGGCACAATGCAAAGCAGAAATTTTGGCTTGCTCCAACAAAAGCCAGAGGTCTGGCTCCAGGCTTTAAGAGCCCAGGCTGCTGGGGTGCTCGCTGTTGCAGCAGCAGATGTGTTCGTGTGCATGTGGAAGCGTAGGCGTCTGAGAAAGCAGCCACCACAAGGAAATGAAACCTTAGAGATGCACTGAAGATAATTTTGGGAAGCCCAACATCCTCTTGTCATGCAAATCAGTTGAGCAGCCTGGCAGTGGTCAGGGCAGGTAGTCTCTCACTTTTCAGCCATGGAGCACAACTCCCAATTTGGGCTCTGCAGTGTGGCTGGGGTGCACAGGGGCTGCCAACCTGGCAAAAACCTCTTGTCAGCCACCAAGCTGTACTGCACCAGCAAAGCTCTGGGGATGGCTGCCCAGCAGAGCCTGCCAGTTTCAGGTGAATCCCTTTTATTTTAAGTCCAGAAGTCATCATCATCAGGGCTCTGCTGGTTATAAACTAGAAGCAAACAGAAATCTTGGCTATGTGCTTTGAGAGATGCCTTTGTGCTCTTTTTGCAGTGAAGCAGCAGGACACCTCACCAGTCCTAAAGCTGCCTGACTCCTAGCAAGTAGCAAGAGTTCTCAGCCACATTATACATCTATAAAGAGTGAACACCCACCTGCTGGACATTTCCATTGCATGGATAAAGATGTTTCATTTGGTGTCTCACCCTGTGTCTCAGAAAAAGCCCTGACCAGAGTATCCCTACATACCAGGCAGAGGTTTTATTTCTGTCTTGGAGAATGGGATAAGAGAGACTTCCTCCAGATTTTAAAGGCTGCTGAGTGAGACAAGGAGAGCCACAAGACCCAGAAGGAATCAGTCTCAGCTAGGGAACAAGGAGAGAGATCCTCCAGTCATGGTTCTGGCACAAGCCTCTCCTGCCTGCAAGTTCCCAATGGTGCTGTTGGTCACCATCTCTAAAGCACCTTTATTTAGGATAAAAGCACCCAACTGTTACAGAGCCTCTGGAGACAGGGCACCACCACAAAACATGTCCTTCCCTGGCACCCCAGGGCCAAACTCTCTGCCCTATTGCAGCAGGGTAGGCATGGAGGCACAGCTCCTGATGCCTGGGGAATGGGCAGGACAGAGACCAGCTTTCTTTTTAGAAGTCACCCCGTATGTCAGGAGAGATGCAGGGTTCATTGACTCATTAAACAGGGAGAAGCTAAGCCCATCTTGCATCACCCACAGCTGGCCAATACCCTGTGGAGGCAAGAGTGGGGAGACTGATGTTTATTCTCCAGCCCCGCAGCTATTCAGCTTTGAACAAATGACCCCTCTGAGCGACAAGGCAGTAAATTGCTTAAACAAATGCAAAGTTCAGATAGTTGCAAAGAACTCGTCCCAGTTGCCAAAAAAATTACAAAACACCAGTGTTTTCTGAAAAGCAAGGCTGTGCAGCTCGCTCGTGAAAGAGGCAACAAGAAGCCAGGAGCCAGTGGGCAGGGCAGATGTGGAAGGTCTCTGGTTCTTGCCCAGACAAGACCTTTTGGAGTGGGGGCTGATTTTGCTGTTATTGCTCCTAAGAACAGGTGCAAGGTCCCCTGGAGCCCTGCACGTGTTTGTAGGGAGCAGGGCAGCAGAAGTTGTGTGGGCACAGCAGGTGAGGCAATGTTTGATCAGAGTCTCCCTGAGCAGATTTGAGGGATCTCATTTCATCACCCCATCAAGTCAGGAACTGACTCACCTCAGCCCAGGGTCTTTCAAAGTCCCTTGTCCTCAAATCAGTAACAACTTTCCATACAGTGATCCCAAACCACTTGAAGGAAAGGGCCAGTTATCTGGCCAGCATCTCCAACCTGTATGTGCCCTTGTTCCCCATGGGCAGGCACATGGGCATCTCCTACTGCAGCACCAAGCTCTGCCATAGCAATGTTTGAATAGAGAAACTGCTGCTCCCTTTTCTTTCCATGAAGACTGGACTTTTCTCCCCTCTGCACAACACCCCAAGCAGCTGGTAGCTGTTGGTGCTCCAAAAGCAGCTTAAAACCATCACCCCAAGCCAGAGTCTGGGAACTGTGCTGTGCACAAGCCTAGTAAGCAAAAACTTCAGTAGTCAGAGAGTCACAGCCATCAGCACAACTGCTTGTATTCAAAGGCTCAAACCAGTAAGAGAATTGCACCCCAAAATCTCACCCACCCTTCACCATTCAAACTGTTATGCTGGAAGATGTTCTTTTACTGGTTTAATGTGAGGAAAGAAATAAAGAAGGCAATGACGAAGCCTCCAGAGGCCAGAAGGCCACCAAGAGTTTGCACAGCTGCATGAATCAGCTGAGCCAGATTCAGGTGGCTTCCTGAGTTCAGCTGCATAGAATCAAGGATCCAGGTACACAGCTCTTGCACAGCCCTCACTCAGGAGTGCTGCACTCTTCAAGTGCTCCTCCAGTCAAACTGCATTCCTAGGGTTCCATACATCTCCCAAGGCTATTTTCTGAAAAGTTATTTTCAGCCTCTTTTGCATGCAGAAAATTGTCACCCTTTACATCTTTCTGAAATGGTTACCAGGTGAGCCATAAAGCATCTCATCACATCATCCTGCCCTCCCTCCCAATATCTGCCCAGACAAATTTCTAAGCCATGTGCCAGCTAACCCACAGCAGAGGAGATCTAAAACCTTAACCCTCACTGCTTCATTTTTCCACCAGATTTCATAATCTTCTTCTTTTTTGGTTTCCACTGCAGCAATAACAACCTACAGGCATATTTAGAAGGTAAAGCATGCTGTGAGAGGAGCTCTAACACAACAGCTTACAGCCCAAAGCTTTCACAAATAAGCACTGACAGTAAGAGCATGAGCACCTAAAATTTTAGGGTTTAATCTATAGGAAATAAAAATGGGAAATTGTATGCTTTTTTTAAAACCTTACTTTTCTTTCCTCTCTGGAGCCTGACTTACCTGCCACCCCTGCTCTCAGATACTGAAATGGCTTCTGAGGTCCCTGGCACATGAAACAGACCAGAACCACAGCAACAAAAACAACCTCAAACTCTTTACCTGGGAAAGGGCCTTCAGCTCCCTATATAACTTGGCCCCATAACTGGCAGCTGCTGGGGATTAAGCCCCAGCTGAAGGAAATCAGCAGTAACTCACTATTACTGCTCCAGGAAGGGGCTGGGATCTCTGTGCCAGGAGAGGATGGATGCACTGAGCCAGAAGGCAGCAGTAAAACACCCTGGCCCCACCAGGATGGAATGGGGCTGGGTTTCTCTATGCCCTAAGTCTGTCTGTTCCCTCTGTAGCCCCTAGAGCAAAGCCCACCAGGAGGCAAGGTCAGCCCTGCTTGATCAGTAAAACCAGGTAGATGGTAAAAGAGCAAATCATGACTGACATCATATTCTGAAAGGTCTGTGAGCTAGGCTGGGAGCCTGGCTGCCCTACTGCTGCCCTCATGGGATGAGGAGGGATTGGAATGTCCTGTTGTGCCAGGGATGGTATGCATGGGTTTTCTAAGCCCTGCCAGAAAGGGAGAAGGAAAACAGAAAGGGCTGGTAGGGGAGAAAGGCAAGGCTTGCTATTGTCTGCCAGTGCAGGGAAGCAGGAACATCATCCTGCTGCCTGGTGTGCTCCCTGCCAGCTCTTGGGTGTAAAGGCTTTGTGGAGCCCAGAAGAGGTGATGTGCAAGGCTTGTGAATGCCATCCCTTCCCACTGCTGAGCAGGTGGGCTAATTAAACAGGCTGTGCTGCTAAGTGGTACTGAAGTTGCACAATCTGGATCAGCGTGACATACACCCAGCAGGGCCCAACACATCATAAAATTGTGATTGCTTTTCCACTTCTGCCTGGAAATAGCATCTTCATGGAGCATCCCCTGTGGCCACCTGCCACCAGTGACTGAGGGCCAGTGCACGAGCAGCTCCTGCCACCAGCACTGCTTTGGCCCACTTCCCCTTACAGGCAGGTGGGGATGGAGATTTGGGAACATTTCCAGTTCCAGAGGGATGATTTGAACTCTTAGCAATGTCTGACTTAAGGAAAGTATCACCAAGGATTAAGCTACTCAGGCTGAGCATGGGCACATAAAAGATGGAAGCATCCCACACCAGCAACCACGGCAGAGCCCCTCATCCCACACCTCCCCACGGCCAGGACGGGCTTGCTGATTGCTTTGCATCTGTTGTAGGCCATGCTGACTGAAGCTGTAACACCACTGAGAAGGAAATCAACAGGAACACAGAGGACAAGGAGGAAATTCCCTTAAACACCACTGATACTGCTGCTAAAAATAGATGGGAAGGATGCTGGTTCCTGATTTACTATTCCTTCCTGTGACTTCCCATCCACCAGGCTCATTCCTGCACTGTGAGAGCTGGGATGGACAACTTTCCATAGCAGCTGTTCCAGGCCAGCAGCCCGCTGACATTGCACAGCCTGTAGATGGATGTTTTTAAAGCCATTTGGCTTCCCTTGTCCATGCATGCTAGTTAGGATAACCAGGGTGAGCACTGCTGAGAAACTTCATATCTAAGCACAGAGCAAGGCTGTGGTGCTCTCAGCCATGATGGTATCTCAGCTGTCTCCACTGGGCAAAGAGACCTTTTTCCCTGCATGAGGAGCAGGAAGCTGGGCTCCCAACAAGGTGATGGAGAGTAAAAGCAGCACTGCTGGGCGCTGGACACTCTGCAGCAGTGTCCCCAGCTCATTGGAAAGGGAGCTGTGCACCTGCTGGGTGAGCATGAGCAGTGGAGAGCAGTTCTGGTACTCAGCCGAAAGCTGCATCTTGCTTCACCCGATGACTATCTAGCAACTGGTTTTCAAATACATTTTTCACAGGCTGTTTCCTCCCTGAGGTAGCAACTCAGCATTCAGAGTTGCCAAGAAAATGGCATTCACCACATTATTCCTTTGGCTGCAGCCCTGCTGGCTGGGGAGAGGGACACACTCCTCTTCCAGGATTTGATGAGAAGCTGCCTACTTAAATAGCTCAGCCTTCCAATACTTCTCACTGCTCCCTGTCAAGCCTGAGAAGTGACCGTAGCAGGGCTTCAGCCATCACTGGTGTGGGGCAGCCCTGTCAAAAGGCACCTCTTGCCCATGTCCCAGCCACTGGGGTCTCAGCACAACCCAGCTCCTTCAGGGCTTATTTGGCTGCACACCTACCAAATCTGCTTGCATTTATACAGTGGGGAAGCCCAGCTGCAGGGCTCTGAGCAGCCACAGGCAGGGTTTGCAGGGCTGTGGAGAAAAACCCCAGCTTTTCCCCCATTATGTTATTGTCCTTGAGTATTTTCCTTTGCTACATGCACAGGGCAAATCTGTTCAGCCCATATCTGACCATTACAATGCCTTTTCTCCTATGATGTTCTAAACCAGTATGGGATGGTCCAGCCCTGCCTCTGTTCTGCTCCAGCTAGCCTTATGATTTCAGGGCATCAATTTTTTGGAAATGAAAGTCTTCTGTCAGAGTGAATTAAGGCAAAAAGAAAGTTGGGAAAAGGCTGCTCCACCCATGCATCCTCCAGCACGCAACCCCAGGGCAGCACTGCTTTCTCCAACCCTAATCCCCCACACCTCCATTTCGGTGCAAAGCCAGAAGGAAGACTAATTGCTGACAGCATTGCCAAGAAACCCACCATGTCCACAACCATTGTGCTGTTTTTAGCATCCTCCATCCAAGAATCTCGCAAGCGTGTGACTGAAGAGGTATTTTTACCTTCCTCCCTCAGCATTCCAGGCAGGACAGCTGGTGCCTCTGCAGTGTGAGCCAGTCACTGGTGGCTGCTGTGAGCCAGGACCAGCAGCTGCCAGGATTGCCAGCTTCCAGCTCCCAGCAGCCTGAGACCCCACAGCTGAACCAACCACCCCATTTCCATTTCCCCATGGGGTTTAGTCGTTGGGGTCAGAGGCACAGCAGTGTGCTTGAAATCCTCCCCCAGTTCTTCTGTAAACAACACCAGAGAAGATTAGGAACAGCAAATGTGAATTAAGAACCAAAACAGTGCAAAATTGAGTGGGTTTTTTTTCAGATAAACAGTAGGTGAAGGCTGGCCACAGCTCTCCTGCTGTGCAAAACACTTTCCCATACATGCCCAAGCTCCTGTACCCAGAGCTGGGCTCTTATGGACCCCTCCAGATGCAGAGCTGGCCAATAAAACAGCAAATGAGAGGCAGGGGGTCAGACCTCAACCAGCGCCCCAAATCCTCCAAATGCAGCCTCCCTGTCCCCATACCACTGCCCTTGGTGTGACAGAGAAAGCCATGCATTGCAAGCGTCCCTGCAAGGCTAATTCCTCACAGAAAAATCGGAATGGCGAGGCGGGCAGGAGCAGGGCAGTGACCACGGCCTGTACTCGGCACCGGTGAGGCCTCACCTTGAGTGCTGTGTCCATGTCTGGGCCTCGCACTTTACAAAGGACACTGAGGGGCTGGAGTGTGTCCAGTGAGGGCAACAAGGCTCTGAAAGGTTTAGAAAACATGTCTGTGAGAAATAGCTGAGCCAGCTGGGCTTCTTTAGTCTCAAAAAGAGGAGGCTCAGGGGGCTCCTCATGGCTCTCTACGAGCACCTGAAAGGAGGCTGTGGCCATGTGGGGCCGGTCTCTTCTACTGGGCCTGCAGTGAGAGGGCGAGAGGGAATGGCCTTAGGATGAGACAGGGGAGATTCAGATCAGAAAAAAAATCACTGTTGGAGTGGTCAGGCTTTGAACTACACCACCTCCCCCTGCCCAGGAAGGTGGTGGAGCCTCCATCCCTGGGGTGTTTACAGAGTACCTGGATCTGGCTCTGGGCGACGTGGGTTAGGTGTTACAGCGGCAGTGCTGGGTGGACACCTGGACTGAATGATCTTAAAGGTCTCTTCCAACCTCGACAATGATTCTGTGATTCTGGGAGAGTCTCTCTGCACACCTATTCCTTGGTAGGTACTGCCCAGCCCATGCTGGACACTTGTTCATTCAGACTGATGTGTGGGGGAACAGAGGGGTGTAACTCACTGGCTGTCTTGAGAGGCATCAAAATAAAGCCAAGGTCTGTGAAAACCCCTGGGGTTTCTATCAGCCCAAACCCTTCTTTGACAAAGCTATGATCCTGAGGAAAAGGATGCAGTCTCCTGACTCTCATTTGGACAAAGCCAAAGGCCAGCAAGGAAGGATGGGCTTCTTTCTTTCCTTAAGGCAGGAAGGATGATGCTTGGTGCAAGAGTGACTACATATTTTGCTGGAGAACAAGAACCTGTTCCCTCTTTGGGATATATTAATAAGGATATCTCTATTTTTAAGACATCAGCGAGAGCCACTCAAAGCACTCAGCTTGAAGCAGCAGGGAGTTAATATCCCTGACAGAAATCCCTCCTCTGGGAAATCAGCCTTCAATGAAAGCCCAGCACGCCATCCATCCTTTCACGGCACGCAGCAAATCGGCTCAGGGCGCTGGAAAGCACGGCGTGTGCCATCCTCCGGGGCCGGGCACGGCTGTCCCCGCAGCCGGGATGCTGCCGGCGGCACATTCCAGGGCTCAGCAGCGGTGCCCCGGGACAAGGTGCCCTGCAGGGACCTGAACCTGCGGTGATTGCTCCTGCTCTGGCAGCTGCCGCTCCGGGGAGCTGGGAGATGTGGCAGGAAGGGCAGGCGCCAGAGCCCAGATGCCGAATTAGGTCAATGGAATTGGAACATCTGGCCCCGTAGCTGCCTCTCTGCGGGGATTAGGCACAGGCGCCACGCAGGCACTGCGACATAAACACCCCGAGATGCAGCTTGTGGGGGTCGGACATCTGTGCTCTCCCTGTGGCCGAGGGGCCCGGGGCTCCCTCCCGGCAGGGACACTGCGTTCCCTGTCCCATGGTGCTGTCCCCGCCAGGTTGCTCGGAGGGCACTGCCCTTCCCCTGGCCGGCAGCTGGGTCAGTCACCTGTGAGCCACTGCAGCACCACGGGAGGAGTCGCAAACGTGAGCAAACATTCCCGGGAAACGGAGGGAAACCGCCAGAAAGGAGGCATTGTCCAAAAGAGCTACCCGGGAACTCAGGAAACCCGGCTTAATCATGGGACAAGGCCATGGGCAGGGGGGACACCAGCTGCTGAGGGACATTCCCATTCACCATGCAAAACCAGGGCTAACTTTCTACATCCCGTATATAAACACTGTGTCTCTATATAAACTCACATAAATAAAGATATACAGGACATTGCCCTTGATTAGCATTTTAAGCAGCATCAAATTTCCTCATTTCTCAGTCATGAGAAGGTAATTAGGTTTTTTGTGTGGTTTTGGGGTTTTTTGTTTGGTTGGTTTGGTTTTTTTGGTTTTTTTTTGGTTTTTTTTTTTTTGGGTTTTTTGTTTGTTTGTTTTTGGGGTTTTTTGGGTTTGTTTTTTTTGTTTTTTTTTTTTTTTTTTTTTTGGTTTTTTTTGTGTTTTGTTTTTTCTTGACTGCAGAGCAGCAGCAAGCAACACTGCCAGGTGGTCCCTTCCTGACATTCTGCAATGCTCTTGCCAGTTTGGGCTGCTCTGTGTGGCTGTGGATTTCGGGCCAGTTTAGTTCAGGGTTTTGTCTTTGCCACTTCCATTGGAGCAACCCAAGGGGCACAGAGTAAAACAAGCAGAAGGATCATGATTGTGTTTCAACCCCCTGCTCAAATCTCAGAGCAGGGTGCTTGGGATGCTGTATCCAGCTGGGCTGTAAAACCTCCAGGGATGGAGCCCTCCCAGCCCTCCCAACCTCCTGGGCACCTGCACAGCCACCGTGGGGCCCCTCTGAACTCACTGCAGTTCACTGGCATCCATCAGATATCAGAAAAATGTGAAATGTGGAATGCAGCATCCACATGTGGTCTAACAAAGGGCCAAGTGGAGGCAGACAACTCTTTCCCTCAACCTACAGGCCGTGTTTCTGACCACAGGGGTGGGAGGTGCCACTCTCCAAGCTGGGAGCTCACACTCAGCTCCTGTCCCACCTCCAGGACTTTCCACAGTGCTGCTCCCTGGGCAGTTCCACCTCAGGTATGCTCTCAGGAGTTAGTCCTTCCCCCTTGCTGCAAGTAGGAAGGAGCAGGTTAACACCTCTCTTTTCTGAATGTGAAAATTAAATTTCTAAGTACACAAGACCACTTTTTTGGCATGCTTTCTCCATGCAACTGTATTTCTCTAGCTTCATGTGGCTAGGGATTGTCCCTGTAAATAGAATGACAGGAAGACATATAAACTTGGAATTTAGGAAGAACAATGGTTAGAGGAGGTTTCAAAAAGGAAAAGTTTAAGGCAAATGGAAAAGAGCAGTATGAATCACACACCAGAAATACAACCACAACAAGAGCAGAAGGTGAAATAGAAAGTGGAAGCGGGTCTGTTGCCAATGCCCCTAGCAATCCTCACTGCTTACAGTCACTTTGTGACTTCATAAGCTGGCCTCCTCACCCAGATCAAATGAAATCCCCTGAGCTTCCAGGCATTTATTGTTGATCATCTGTCTTTACAGACAGAAATATTTTAGTATCTCTTAAATCAGTGTCATGTGTGTCTCTTCTGCAATTTCCAGGAATTTCTGGGCTGCCTTTACTGTCTGCACAGTTACAGACATAATCTTTGTTGTACCACAATCTTGTGATCTGACATAATTTTCTGGCTGCTTCTTTCTCCATAATAGACTCACTTCATTTGTTAGTTCCTCTGTGTTTAAAACAATATATAACCTTAGCTCTGGCCCTCAAGATTCTCTGTCAATAAGAAGAGTTTGAGAGCAGGGACCAAATATGCTTCATAAGAACACAGATGTAAGATGAAGACAGCACATAGAAGAAATTACTGAAGTTGTCTTTGATTCATTAGAAATCATACAATTAAACCACTTGGTCTGGACTCTGGGCCCTCCTATGCCCAGAATATCGTAATTTTAGGCTTCTTCAAGCAGCTTTCATTTAAAAATTAGCTTTAGCCTTACCCACTTGGAGATAAACACCAAATGTCTTTCCCCATCCCATCAGACTGAGACTGAGCAAGGCAGTGGATAAAGCACACAGAAACAGTGAATTGGGTCAGTGGGTCTACTGAAGCCTTTTTGAGAAGCCGAGGTTCAAAGATGCCTGAATTCGGGTGTGGGCTATTTATGAGTTGGTGGTTCCAAGGATTGCAATAAAGCCACCATATCTCAGGCCTTACCACTGTGATATCAGAGTGGGGCCAGGGTATTTCAAGTTAGGGTTTGAATTCATATTTACAAGTGTTTTGTTTGTGGCCCACTAAGGCCCACACAAGGCTTCAGGAGCATACTGAGATTTAGTGGGAGCAGAAAGAACAGCAGCAGCAGCAGCAACAATACCCTTTAAACAAGAAACTTGATGCTTCATTAAAGCTAGGATGAACAAGGCACATGGAGTCATGCTTTAAAACATCATCCAGAATGGGTGCCCAGCTTGCAATCAGATGCATCCCAAACACGTGGGACTGCAGCTCTGCTACCTCCCATCTCAGCTTCAGGACACCTCTCCCTGCAGGCCAGAGCCAGCCTTGGGACAGCTGAGCAGTCCCTGTGGCCCAACAGCTGAAAAAAAAGGTGGAGAGCTGGAGCATATGAGGAGCCATGAACAGGAGCACAGGAGGGCTGAGTGCTGCTTGTCCAGCACAGCAGCTCGTTCCCAAGTGGCTTTCCCTCATTATCCCCTTGCTCACTGGAGCAGCAAACCCCTCAGTACAAGGAGCTCTTGGAGGCACAGTGTGGAGAGGAAAGATGAGGTAATGGCAGGAGAGGACAGTAGGGAGGTGGAGGAGAAGAGCAGGATGTGTGGGGAGGAGGCAGCTCAGTGGGGTCTTTTTCCACAGACACATCAGTCATTGTAGGAGCAGAAGCAGAAGAGGCTGGGGCAGGAGAATAAGGGCATGACCACAGGGAAGGCAGCAGGAGGCTGGGGAAACAAGGGCAGGATGAGGAAAGTCCTGGGGCTCAAAGCTGCTCTGCAGGAAATGCTGAGAATAGGAAAGCAGAGATGTTTTTCTCAATTGCCGATTTGAGAAGCCGCTAAAACACATCCCTGCTCACATCCTTGTATTTAGGGAAATCTTTTTTTCTGCATCTTTCCCAAACCAACTAAAGCCAGCACGTAGAGAAAGCATTTGTCAGTACACATGGAGGCATTCCTCTGTGCTCTTGCACACATCACTGATTGACTGCAGGTTACGCTCAGTGAAGACCATTCAACCCACAGGGGAAGAAACACCTCCTCTAAACAGGAACTAGAGCACAAAAGTCAAGACACTTTCCTACTGTGCTTCTGCAGACCTTCCTTTGGAGGTACTGGCAAGGTGCTCCCAAGAAAGGCAGAGGCTGCAAGCAGAGCCTGAGGTTTCTCTTGTCCAAAAGAAGGAAAAATAAACCCTTCATAAAAACCTAAGATGAATTTCATCAGGCAGAGGATGTTGCCACCTGCTGCTTAAATAAGGACAGACATCAGTTCCCTATGGTTTGGGTCATTCCTGGGATTTGAATTTTTGTGCAGGGACTAATGGGTTATTTTTTTTCTGCTCATAACTCGGGTGCTCACTGTACTGCTGACAAACACAACAGACCACAAAACACTCCTTCCTCTGCACTCTTCACTGTAATCAGGTTTGCACATCAGGTGGGCTAACACAGCAAGCAAACATCACCTGAAAAGCCTTCAGATGAGCCCAGCTGTGTACTTAGCTGCCACTTTTTCCCTGGTGCAAACCTTTCCCTGGTGCAAATCTTGAGCACCGAAAAGCAAATTAAAGACAGAAGGGACTTTTAAAATTATTTTCAAAGAACTGTTGAAAAGTGTATGGCCTACACACACTAGGAATAGGAATGAAACTGCTGCTATTTGCAATTCAAAGGATTGGGTTCTAACGTTGAGAATTAGAGCATACATTCTTTGTGCAGGATTAAATAAAAATGCTGATGTTTCTGTGAGACAGTAGCTTGGCAGACAATGAGAAGTGAAATAAAATGAGCCTGGGTTGCTCTGCAGTCAGAGCTGATGAAACAGCAGCACTGAATTTCTATTCCCCCTAGTAAAATGCCTCTGGGGAAAAAATCTATTAATCACAACCATCTGGAAGGGAGCCTCAGCTGCAGATGCAGTTGGGATACTGGGGACAGTGGCTGTGGCCAGGGAGGAACAGCAGGGACTGTGCTACACCATCTGTGGGGACAAGGGAGGAACCCCACCAAGGGTCTGGTGCACAGGAATGGAAATGCAAAGCCTTGGGAATCCCACTGATTTAATCTGAATTTAATTTCTGTAAGGTTTCCAGACATGATGAAATTACTCTGCAACTGGTTCATTTTCTGGAGGCTCAGCCAGTTCCATGCAGGGTCTAAAATCACCAACACAGCAGCAGAAAGGCTGGCTCATGCCATGCCAGGTGACCCAACACTCATTCACTGGAGCTGGCTAAATTAGCTTCATCTACTTTGCCAAGACCCCATTGCCCTGCCTACATCTCCTGCCAGTAAAGAAAACTTTGCCTCTGTAGGGAGGCGTAAATCTCTGTTTCCAGAGGGAAAATTGAGGAAAACTACAATTTTTGGTGACCTTCCAAAGTTCTCAGAGGCATTTACTAGTCATGTGAAGGCCTGAATGCTGTCAACACAGCTCTCAGGCATGGCACATATAAAGTAAGCGTTCCTCTTCACCAGGAACCATAGAATGGTTTGGGTTGGAAGGAAACTTAAAGCCCATTAGCCCCACCCCCCTTCCACAGGAAGGGCCACCTTCCACAAGGCCAGGTTGCTCAGAGCCCCATCCAGCCTGGCCTTGAACACTTCCAGAGATGGAGTACTTTTCTGGGCAACCTGTGACAGTGCCTCACCATCCTCACAGCAAAGAATTTCTTCCTAATCTAAACCTACTGTCTGTCAGTTAAAAAACATTATTCTCCCTTCTCCTGTCACTCCATGCCCTTGTTAAAAACCCCTCTCCAGCTCTCTTGCAGGGCCCCTATGGGTACTGGAAGTTGATCTTCAGGTCTCCCTGGAACCTTCTTCAGGCTGAGCATCCCAAACTCCCTCAGCCTGTCTTGACAGGAGAGGGGCTCCATCCCTCTGATCATCTTTGTGGCATCCTCTGGACTTCCTCCAGTAGGTCCATTTTCTTCCTCTGCTGGCATCCCAGAGCTGGATGCAACACTGCAGGTGGGGTCTCACCAGAGCTAAGGGCCAGAATCCTCTCCCTCTCCCTGCTGGTCACACTGCTTTGGATGCAGCCCAGGACACATTTGTTTTCTGGGTTGCAAAGGCACATTGCTGGATCACACCCAGCTTCTCACCCATCAGCACCCCCAAATCCTTCTCCTTAGGGCTGCTCCTCTGCCCAGCCTGAATTTTGCTTGGGACTGCTGCAACACATGCAGGACCTCTGATGTATCAGCAGTTGCTCAGATGAGTCAAGTCTGGGGAGAAGTAATTCAGCAGCTCCCCAAGGAGAGAAGGAAATTCTTAATGTTTCCAAATGAGAAAGTCTTGAGAGCAGAAAAAGGATTCCTCTTGCCTCTGTAATCTTGCTGCACTACAAAAATCTGGTCACTGTGACATGACTGCTTTTTCCATTTCCCTTCATTGTGAAAGGCAGACTGGGCTAGGGGGTATCTGAAAAGTCAGAGGAATTATATTCCCTTAGTAAAGCAAAAGCACAAGTTTTATCTCAACCTATGTGGTCGAGCTGTCCCAGGGCAAGCTGAAATACGATCGCCTTCATTAAAAAACTGCCCTGTCTGCACAAAGCAAACATCTTGGCTGCCTCAGAAACCTCCCCAGATGACAGTGCAGAAGTGATATGTTACAGAACCAGAGCTGCTTTTTCAACCAGGAGGGGAATGGATAAAAATTTTGGACTTGTTTTCCTGTCAGTCAGCAGTTCCTTCTGATACTGCTCAAAAATCTGTTCCGCTGGTCATCCCCTTTTAATAGTGCAAGGGAGGAGAACAGGGTGGAGCATGCAGCTGCAGCCACCACAGCAGCACTGCCTGGCACCCCAGGCCACTTGCAGGTCCCCCAGTGCTGCTGCTGGGTTCCCACCTGTAGTCTCAGATGCCCTCCTGCATCCCGTCCTGCTCATGCAGAGACACCCCAGGCAGCTGTGGATACCCAGTGAATCAAACTCTCCAGGCTCACAGCTATGTATTCCTGGGACCACAGCAAGGGAAAGCCTTCTGTTCATTGGGCTTCCTCTCTGCTGCCCAGAGCCAAAGACAGCCAATGATCTCCATCAAGCCAATAGGATGGGAACAGTGTTTTTTTCCACCACCAGCAGGCACTTAGATCTGGGTGTGGGGGAGGAATCCAATTGGCACCCTCTGAAGGTGACCTGTGCCATTTTTACCAGGATATAACACACACTTCTAACAAGGAACACTTGTGACTAGTTAGAAGCAAGGGAAGCTGCCAAGAGGAACAAGCTGAGTAGTTCCAGGGAGAAGTAACCATGTGGCAACAGGAGGGCAGGCTGGGCAAACCCACAGCATGGAGCAAAGCTTCAGAAATGCTTCATTCCTGAGGGTGCTGGCAGGGGCAGCCCATTTTCAGGAAGAGTAGCACAGCAGAACCTGGTGTGAAGAGCAGGCTATCCTGATGGCTTGCCACCAAACCCACCAGGCACCCAGCAGAACAGGATACTCACCAGAATGTGGGATGAGGCAGGTGTGGGTTGTGGGGAAGAGAGCAACTGCCTTTGCTGAGCCTTGAACAGCTTAATGTCAGGAAACACAGATGCTGGCAGTGGAGAAACATCAGCAGCATTGAGAGAGGCTTGGAAGCCCAAGAACTGTGTGCAAAAACAACCTCATCAGGTAGTCTGCAGGGAAAAGTACATCCTTTCCTTGGGCACTAACACAGCCTACCCTCACCACCCTCAGAAAAATCAGCCTGACAATGCTGCACAGACAGGAAAATGAACCCTCCATGTATTGGCTTGCTCCACAACTTCAGCTACTTTCTGCTTATTGTCAAAGCATGAACCAGGGATCCAGCCCAATTCTTGACACCTATATTTATCTGTATTGAAACCTGATTTATCTGTATTGAAACCTTTGAAAGCATTATTTTAAGCCATTTATGTTTAAATCACATTGAGGGGTTTCTTGAATCAATGAAGACAAACGCAATCCTTTAACGATTAAGAATCTCTTAAGCTACTGTGGAAATTATGAAGGGGAAATGTAGATTTGCCTCATTCCCTGAGGTGCCCAACTGAGGAATGGTTTTGGCAGCCTGACCACAAGAGTACTCTGGTGTCACCCGAATCAAAGATGTCCAACATGTGGCCTTTCAAGGAGTCAGGGCATCAGCAGCTCACTGCCTATCAAATGGGGAAACTGCAGTGAGAGCCAAAAGAACTACATCACACTCTCAAAACTTTGTTTCATGCTGGAAGCAGCAATTTCAGCATCCTGAGTATCAGGATGCTGAATCTCCATTGCAGTCAACCAGATAAGCTACTCAATGTGGGAATGTATTTTATACAAGAAGAAAATCCCAAGTTTGCAGTCTTTACTCAATTCTTCATATATAAAAATATAAATGCATTTTCCCACCTATATCTATCTAAAATGGAATATACCTATCCCCCATATTTAAGTTGCAATTGCACATTCAACAGGGCTGTTTGCAGTGCCACATTTGGCAGGAACAGGATTATTTTTTCACCCTCACTACCTCTTTCACAGAACATACACTATGCTGAATGGAGATCTTCATTCTCACATGAAAGCAGCAAAACTTCCAGCCCCACAGCTACCTGGGACTGTGTTATTGGAGCAAGTCCTGGTACAGAAACACCCAACAGATGCTCAGAACTGCTCCTTAACAGCTCTTGTCCTGTGCCTCTGCAGAGTAGGTGGTATTTCCTGCACACTTTAAAAGAAACAGGAGACAAGTCCAGTACTATCCAGTGGCACCTGGATACAACAGGTTTCTGGCTGATCCTCAAAAACACCACAAAACCTCTGCTGCACGTGCTCAGAGTTCTGACACTACTTCAGGGAAATTTTAGTACCCAGATATTAGCAAGTGAAATGAGTTTTGGCTTTGCAGAAATAACACATTTAAATGATTTGTCAGTGGAAGAAAAAAAAATACAAACCTGGGCTGACTCATAGTGCTTCTTTAGCTTACAGATTTTGTACTGGCTACACAGCTACTGTTGCAGAGGTTCACACATCATTCTCAATTTTACTTTTTTAATACAAAAGCCCAAACTCACCATGAAAAGCCAAAGCATTTAAAAAAACAGCTGAAGTGACCGAAGTCTTCCCCAAAAGGTCAATACTTCAGAAGAGAAATCCAAACACATATACAAGTGCAAAGGCCGTGTAATAATTACATTGCCTAGAGGAACTGTGGATGCTTCATCCCTGGCAGTGTTCAAGGCCAGGCTGGATGGGGTTTTGAGCAACCTGGTATAGTGGAAGCTCCCTATCCATGATGTGGGAGCTGGAACTAAACTTAGAGAACCCTTCCAACCCAAACTATTCCATGATTCTATGATTAATACAGGAGATGTAACAAGCTTACACAAGTTTCTGATCACCCTGAGTGTGTGTCAGAGGCCAGAGTGTAACAGTGAGGAGAATGATGACCAGCACAGTGAAACCAAGTTTCCTGATGAAAGACATCTCTACTGCAGAGCAATGGGGATGCTAAAGTACCAGCATATACCCACATAGAGTGCATCCTCAGTTTTGTTGAGTCCAAAAAGCAGTTCAGAATTCTGTCCTATATGGTAACTGTTGCCTTGTTATTAAATTATTCAATTTACTGAATTAAAATGAAACTTGAGGGGCAGATGCAGGCAGCGTACATCCTCTGAGACTCATCACAATAGATTTTGCAATTCTAGTTACTTGCAAGGGAAAGAAATGTCCACTTACTGATACTCAGTGTCTTCTCTGAAAAAGACAGGCAGAATATCTGAAATTAGTTACAAGGAGGCCTTTATGCAGGCTACTGAAAATGCAATTTCTTTGAGAAGCTAGCTGAATAAATCATATTTCTGTAATCGTAATTCATGTAAAAAAATGAGCAGAAACAGAGTGATAACAGGGATAATACAGGGAACATTGCAAAAAAATGAGATATTCTTCATTATTCCATAGTCAAATAGACATAAGAAATCCCCATCAATTTTTAACAACTTACAAATGTTTTGTTTCCCACCCATCCACCAGATCCTCCTAAAAGCTTGCAGAAGGCAGTAAGAACAGCAGGAAAAGCAGGACTGCCAGAAGGGGAGCTGGTAGGACCCAGCACAGGGTGTGCAGGCACTTGGTGCCCTCTCCTGGGCATGACAGAAAGATCCTTGTTTAGCCAGTTCACAGTATGGCCATGGAAAATGGTATCTTCTACATCTTAAACTGATTCCTCAGATGAAATAAAAGGCACGGGTAATCAGAGAGAAAGTTCACACATTTCCAGAGAAGTACTCAGCTGTTCAACTCCATTACAACTCCTGACAAAGCAGCATGTTACATCACAACATTGTTTATTATGTAACTTTTTACAATACAAACAAAAATACAGAAATGCAGTATATGAATACAGCTAAATGCAAAATGGTGATGTTTTTCTCGAGGCCATATTCCCATTTCTAGTAAAATAAAGAAAGACTGCACACAGGTAGAAACAGGTTGGTAGTTAACTCCACAATTTTGCCTAGAAATGACCTATAAATGCGTTTTCCTGCTACTTACCATAAAATGTAAAAAGGGAGTTAAAGGAAAGTTTTACTCACTGGTTCCTACCATATGAAAGAAGCTATATTCTATTTAGGAGGGCCAATATATGGAAAAATATCTAAATTAAATGTTATTACAAAAAATGAAGCAGTAATGAGATCCTTCTGGCTAAAGAAGTTACTAAATGAGAATAGCATATATTTAAAGAATCCAAAACATAAAAGGGTTGTTATAAAAAGCTTAGGTGCACTGTAAGCTTACAACTTTTTGTTTTTCCATGTGTCCTTTTAAACAATGGAAGTGTCAAAAATAGGGTCAACTGTGTTAGACTAAATTACATTATTGTATATGCTGCACTGAATGGAATTTTTATTATAATAATAGAGAAGCATTGTTTGCATCATATTATGGCAATTTATCCTCACTAAAAACCGTCTAGAGTCCTGCATTTTTTGATATCCTGTAAACCGTTAAACCACCAGAACATGATTGTACAACAGTAAAATGTTTTCTTTTGCATTAAAATGACACCTGTTTAAAAAAAAAAGAATGAAAAAAGGTACTTAGAGCTGTTATTTTTCCAAGTACACAACACCCTAGACAATTCAAGGCATCTCATTCTCCATCAAAATTAACAAAAATTTGTCATGCTGTTAAATCCATTACTATGGATACGACTGGTGCAAAATTGGTCAAACGGATCCAACAAACACTGATGTCCAGGCTGGCATATTGGCAACTAATACATAACTGGTGGTCAAAATGATGCATTTAAAATATCTTCCCTTTCTTCTTATTCTTTTCCAAGGTTCTAAAATGACATTAAAAAAAAAGTTTGTTAAATAATGCATTTAAGTTCTGTTTTTTTAAAAAAATATATAGACCTTTTAAAACAGGCATTTTAATAAGGCTTTTACTGGTTATAACACAGTGGATGAAACTTACTGAGTACACAGTATTTGTACTATGTGAATCAAGCAGTGCAGTTATCACCAGATTTCCCCTCCCAAGGACTGAAGGAATTAAACATTTCAATTCTCAGAACTTTAATTCCTCATCCCCCCAGAAATCTGATGCAATCTATCAATATAAACATTTGTTTATTTACATAGATAAATTTATGTGTAGGTACCATGTTTTTGCAGGTTAAAACCTGTTTTAGAAGCTAATAATTTTCCCACTATCGCTGAAATATGGTCATTTGTAACTAAAAGCAGTTCAAGATTTTTCTTGGCTTTAAAGTGAGACCTCCATAGTGGTCTACAACCATGGATGGACCACTACTGCCTCAGAAAGCTACAGAGCTTTTACTGCAGGACAAGACTCCAATTTACCTGGAAGAATTCTGTTGTTCCAAAATACGTTGTTGAGCCTCCCAGTTTGCTTTCTCATCCTCAAACTGACGACGCTTTTCCTCCAATTCTTTGTGCTGTGCCTCCAAATTCTTTTTCATTTGCTCATGGCGTCGCTGCAGCTGTAGGAGATTACGAACAGGGTCAGTAAGTGCAGAAAACACAGCAACTTCTGGAACTAACAAATATCACAACTAAACTTACTAATGCAACAAAATTACGTGTTTTATTTTTCTTCAGAGAAAGTAGCTCAGACTAAAACATTAAGGTGATAGGTACAGCCAGTAACAAAAACCAAAAGGTTACTAATCCCACAGCTTCATTTTACAGTTAACAGAAAATGCCCCAAATGCTGCTCAGTTTACAAACAGAATTTGTAAGCAGCTACGTTTGGCAAATAAAAGGAAATTAAAAAATACTTTGGTATTTGATGCAAACACTAAGCAGCAAATTTCAGAGCATTGAGTATCACTAATGCATAAAAGAGCAACATCTTTGACTTTCTGTGGCCAAAATATTGATTTCATCCTATAGCATTAACTAGATTGTGGATCTATTTGAAAAAAAATATTAAGTGGAATTATTTAATCACTAATTAAATTAATTAGTATTATTGAGAAAATGAATTGTCTACATTCCAAAAGAGAATAAGAATTCTCTCCTGCCAGTTGATGGGACAGACTGATAATCAAATGTGTTGTATGTAAGGATGGAAATACTTGTCAGGAGACATGATTGCTTTAATGTGGTATAGAGCTTTTTAAGTCATAGAATGGTTTGGGTTGGAAGGGACCTTAAAGATCATTTAATTCCATCCCTTCTGCCAAGGGGCAGGGACGTGGATGCTCAAAATCCCATCCAGCCTGGCCTTGAGCATGTCCAGGGTTGGGGTTCCTACAACTTCTCTGGACAACCTGTTCCAGTGCCTCATCACTCTCATAATAAAGAACATTCTCCTAATATCTGACCTAAACCTACTTAGTTTCAGTTTAGAGCCATTCCCCTTGTCCTGTCACTCCATACCCCTGTAAATAATCCCTCTCCATCTTTCTTGTTGGGTCCCTTCAATACTGGAAGGCCACAATTAGGCCACCATGAAGCCTCCTCTTTTCCAGGCTGAACAATCCCAATTCTCTTGGCATTCACTCATGCAAGAGCTGCTCCATCCCTCTAATTGCCTTGGTGGCCTCTTCTGGACTCAACAGTCCCGTGTCCTTCCTATGCTGGGACCCCAGAGCTGATGCAGCCCTGCAGGCAGGATCTCACCACAGAGAAGTAAAGGGGTAGAATCCCCTCCCTTGACCTGAAGTCCACACTTCAGAGAAAGTGATATAAAACTCCCTCTTGCCTTATTCTCTTGCATAATCCCGTTCTACACAGCCCTTGAAAACCTATTTCCTTTTACACATTTTTACATGGCACTGTCTGTTGCCTACTTTTCTACATTTACATAAATACAACAGAAGCTTACAAAGCCATGAATGGTGAAGAAAAAAGAAGAATTAATTGCAATGAACATAAAAAACTGGTATCACAGGATACAGTCAAAAAGTCATGAGATAGTACATGAAAACCAGAAGTAGTTTTGTATTTCACATAACAAGGAAAATGTGGACACCAGAAGTATTAAAGGGTTCAAAAAGATTCAAGACAGAAATTGAAAAAAGGATAAATCAAGTGGCAACAAAAACCATGATCCAGATAGAGCATATAGCTTTAAAATCCTCAAACTGCTGACTGGCATATCTTACTATTCATATCCTTGTCTATTCAGTTCTCAAAAAAAAAAAAACCAAAAAATCTAGATTAATTTTTTTCCATTTGATGCAGTATGCCTTGGCACCTTACAGAGCCTAGGCTGCCAAGCATTTCAACTACCCTTCCAAGTTTCCTCATTTTTCCTCACATTTGGAGACAAACTTTCTTAAGGAACTTTGACAGTTCTGAACTTCTCTATTAGGCTTCTTGTGAGAAACTGTTTTCCCAAAACTTTAAAAATTACTTAATTTTTTACTTTTACTTCAGAAGTTTTAAGTAAAACTTCTAATTATAATAGTCCCTTAAAAAGATCATTTTCAGAGCCCCTTGAAGCCTGTAAAAAACTGATTTCAACTATGAGGACTTCATCTGGAGATGACAGAAATTAGAGTTGGGTATCCATAAAATTTGTTTAAATGGTACCAGAACACTGACAAAAACAAATCCCTGACTCTTCCTTAGCCTAGTAGTTCTCATTTAGGTGAGATCCCTATAGGCATTGTATCCAATTCCTGAAATGCTTTTTCAATACACACAACAAATGATCATGATTGCATTAGCTTATGTAAGCCATAAAAGTCTCAAGAACTTTTAAAATCACATGGAAGAATAAGCACAAAATATTCCAAAGAAAAGGGAGAAGAAGAGGGTAAGGAAGTTATGGAGTATTTTAATATGCTATGACTGAAAATAAAAATAGAATGCATGTGAACCTTAAACTCTATTTTAAGTTTAGATTTATACCATTCCAGCAAAGGCAACAAGCTGAGGAAGAAGAATGGTGTTGTCTTTACACATATTAACAAACTATGGAATCAATTATGTTGCAAAATCTTGGCAAAAAGTCCCACCTCTACACTTGTTCAGCCTCAAATTATATTTGTGTTTAAAACATTTTGATTACCTCAGCTTCAGAGTCCTTCAGTTTCTGAACTTTTTCTTTGACTTTCATCTCAAACACCTGTTCCATTTCCATTTCCATTTTCTTCATTTTGGCTACATGCTCCCTCCTTTCCTCCTCCATCTGTGCCAATGGGCTCCTGCCATAAATCCAGAAGAAGCAGTTAGCTAGTAAGAACTTTTTTCTCTGTCTGTTACATTAGGACATCTGGAAAAAGCAAGATAAAAATGCTGAAGCAGTAACATAAACACACTGCTGTAGGCACTGCTAGCTTAAATTCAATTTACATTATTATATTAACTGTTTAGATAAGCTTTACTCAAAAAGATATTTCATACAATATCTTTTCCTCCCCCAGTACAATTGATTTATACTACTTTTAAGTTAACAGAAACTCTTGACTTTCTACATGTAGAACCACCTGGTCATGGGAAGAGAGGAAATGTTAAAACAAGAAAAAGAAAATTAGCGTCTTCCAAGTGATCTTCAAGCATCTTTTTCTGCCCCATAATTCAAATATATTAAAAAAATAATGGACATAATAAGAAAATTAGGAGCACTGCAGACTAAAGTTCTATTTTCTCTCTAAATCTTCATTGTTCCCAAGTGAGCCCAAAGAGACACTTAACATTGCAACTGTGTTGAAAGCTCTGGTCATAGTTTTAAAGAGAGATCAGCTTTGAAAAAAAGGTCTGGGCAACTGAACATCAATATTTCAAGTATCAGTAGGAAGGTTTTCCTTTAGAAAGCTATTAATAAATGTAATGTATAAAAACAAGGTACATTATTTTTAATTTTTTCCATATACTTTATGGTATACTTTCCTGGATTGTACAGATTTTTTAAAGCTGTATAAGCCTGCTATCCATGTTCTGGTGATATGGGTTTTAAATAGTAAATTTCACTGTAAACATCAAATAAAACAGGATGATTGAGATCTAGTGATGATCACTACAGAGTTTTGTTAAGACTCTGCTGTTCCACAAGGAGCAATCAAGCCAAATCATTGGCCTCTTATTTCAGTTTTGAGTATCTAAGGGTTAAATCGACAAAGTTTTAACTATTGTGTTGGTGAAAATGAAGAACTGATTATATTTGGAATTGTTACAATCAATCAGCAGAGGACATCTAATCTATATATTAAACCAAATCTGAATTAATAGCTGCAATGCTTGGACTTGTGAATAAAATGCTGTATAATATACAGAGCTGAAATGCATCTTCAGTTTAATTTTTACTTTAGTCCTTCAAAAGGCCAACTGCTAGCAATCTTTTACAAGGAAAAAAATTAATGGTTAAACACAGGTGAGATAATAATGCAGAAAAATACTAAAGAAGTGAAAGAAGAGGTAAGTAGCAGTACTTGTGGAAGCTAAGCAGCTGTCAAAACAATACTATTTTATTCTACAGATGTAAAGCTCTCAAATGCATCTGCTCTTCAAAAATTAATCTACAAAGTAGAATAAATATTGAGGAATCATTGCTGCAGTTTTAACTTGAAAGGGACGCAGAACTGTCCTTTGATTGAAAACTTAGTAAATCCAATGGGGATGCCATGCAAGCTGTATTTGAGAAAGTGGTACAAATCAGTCTGCACAGAAGATCAGATTAACTGACAGGTGAGCATTTACAGCTGAGAGCTTTACAACATAGGTCACAACTGGTTTTATTAGGTCCTAAGTATGTGACACGGGTAAAAGCACATCACTCTCTATTTCAGGACAAAATGACACAAGGATTTAAACAAAAACAAACAAACAAAAAATGAGACACAAACAAAAAAAAAAAAAAGAGCTGAAGGGGAAAAAAACCCCCACAAACCACTAAACAAAGATGTAAAACACTTAACTGATTTCAGAGGACATGCTCTAATAACAGTCCTCTAAGTTATTCTGCAAAAATTAAAAATTATTCTAGATATGTGCAAAGTAGAATCTCTGCAAACAGGTAATGAGATAAAATCGTGGTAAGAAATTACTGAAGTTACTAAATCCCCAATTCAATGAAGAATTGTAAATTTACAGGTAAGGATAAAAATTCCACTAATTCTTTATAAGCATCTATATAAAGATGACTCAGTCATGGATAGAAATGGGGGGAATTCCATAATTTATGCACTTCTACTGATTTCTGAAATTTGACCAAATTTGACTTGAATCTTAGCCAAAAGGTTTCTAAAGAGATGGGTTTTTACAGAGGTATCTGTCACTGTAAGCATTTACAAATGCCTAAAATTTACAGTAGCACAGCTTTAGGAAAAAAAAAAATGAAACCAACTGCTAGTGGAAAAAACAATGCCAAGAGCAGGATACCAGGAATCTGTTTAAAATTTTAAACATCAAACAGTGAAATCCTTTTTGTGCTTATAGAATTTTTGTCTTAAGTTTTTTGGAAAAATTTAAATCACCACTTACATGCCTTCAACTGTGTCAAATCTAAAAAACAAAAAATACAGAGGCTTAGCTTAGCATGCTTAAATAAAACCACAAAACCAAAAAGCAATAATTTAAAAAAGTAAATTCAATATTATTAGATTCCTAAAGCTAATTATGTGCTCCCCCAAAAGCAAATTTTTCATACTAAAAGGAAGAAATTGTTAGTTCAAGCTTGTTATATTTATTTCAAATTCAGTTAGTTGATCACTACATCATGTCAATACTAACGCAGGTTTGATGTGCGCAGATGCTTTCAGGAACAGTTTTCCTACAACATATATGCTTTTAAAATATTTTAGTGACACCAAGCACCACGTGCTCTATACAAGTTTTTGGAAACCAATGCCACCTGGGTTAGAATTTGTCAGCCAGCAGAGAGAGCCGTGTATGGAGCAGCCGGGAATGCTCCGACACTGCGGGAAGAGCACTGGGCTCCCACGGCCACCAGGGGTCTCAGCGGCGGCAGTGCCACCTCCCCGGGCCCCGGGATGCTGCAGCAGCGCCCGGCCCAGCGGAACCGGGGCTGCAAACGGGCTCTGGGCTCACCGAGCTCCCACACGGGCTCCAGGGCACTGCGCTCTTCCACAGAACCCGCCAACAAAGAGGAGATGGAAGTGGTCGGGCTTAGCAGTCACAGGGACTCGAGCATTGTGTCTTTTGTTACCCTGGATAAGACCCATCTTCACGATGTACAGTATGACTCGCAATAAAAATAAGATTTTACTTTTAAATTCACTAAAGATAGCAGCTTCATACAGCAAACCAAAAAGATTTCTCTAATTAAAACAACTCAATTTCAGAGCAAATGCCAATTTTCTCACATGTCACATAGTACACATGTGAAACTACCATTACCACATGATTTAGAGACAAGTTATCTACACAAGTGAAGACTACCTTGACATTTTTATTTTTTCAATGGTTAGGATGATATTGAAAATTTGACAAATCAGACTAAACCTAAAATACAAAAAACCCCTCCATAACCATGAAAAATACATGCTTTGGATTGCTCCTAAGTTAACAGGTTACTTACAGAACAGTCAAGTTTCACCAAATCTGAGTTAAGATTATTAACTGGACAGAAAAATGCTTCAATTAATCTGCACAGTATTATTAGAACTTGTAGCACATACTTCTATTTGTTTTCACATGAGCATTTTTGTCTAAAGAAATATGTTAACAGCTGCATGAAAAACTGAGATCTGCTAGGATCATAAAAATACAGCTGTTTTAAAGCTACAAAAGGTCAGTCCAACAGCTCCAACAGCTGCCAGCAGGAGATACTTTTGGAAAAGTACAAACACCACTGCATGTCTCCTGGTATGTCTGCCCCCCAGTATCTCAAAAACCAGCAGCTTAGGAGTTTCCAGAGCCAGGGGGTGTTTCTGTGTTTAACCATATGCTTGTAATAACCACCAGACAGCATCAGAGCACGTCTCCGTTCTCACACAGAGATACAGGATCTGTCTCCCATGCAAGAATCAATATTGCCCCAATTTGAGACACAGGCACTGCTTTCAAAAGGCCAGCAGGCAAGCATAAAATTCCTAAGGGGAGGCACAGATAAACTGTTAATTTCTGTTCCTCCCATCAGTTTCCAGGAGGCACATGGTTATTAGCAAGATTCCTTCTATGCTGCTTCAACTATACTAGATTAAAAAATCAAAAGTTACAAAACCACACTGAAGTAAAAAATGCATGTTAAAGCATAAAAAAACACCCCAAAAATTGCAACTCAACATATGGTTAAGGTAAAAACAGAAAAATAGCATCATCTGCTTCATAACCAGCACATGCATTCAAGAATTTAATGTATTTACTTATTAAGTCACCCTGTGCTCTGGGGAACAAACTCTTACAAAATGTTCAAAATAGTCTTTGTAAGTTTGATTCAGGTAGCTGAATCAAACTGCAATTTTTACTCATTCTCTTGAACAAAAAAAACCCTGATAGCAAAGAGCACCAATTATAAATGTATTAAATAAATTGTATTTATTAATCTCTGTGCTCCAGTACTGCAGTGCTCCAAGCAACAGATTTCTAAAGGAGAAAATAGTTCCAGAAAGCACATTCACCTGGAAATATTCAGGTGGGACAGCACAGTGATCTGAAGTGACAGGAGAGGCAAAGTGAGCATGCTTCAGAAAGCAAAGTAATTCCAGACCCTGGTAGTGTATGTAGGTTCTGGCTCAAAAAGAAGTATCAGGAATGCTATCAGAAACTGAGTGGGGTGGAGGGGTGAATGAAGGTCACAAAGAGTTCTGAAACCTACTCATAGATGTATTTTTGTATAAAATAACGTCTTACTGTGTTTGCAATATGGGAACAAAAAATAATTTTAAATAGTGATTCTGTTGTTATTTTTAAGAATGCAGAATAACCAGTCCTCTTACATGGATGAGGTAACAGACTGAGTTTGTAGGTGGAGACTAACACAAATCTAAGCAAGCACAAAACAAAAATGGTAAAAGTACTTTCACTAAAATTCAGATTTTCCAAAATCTAAGAAAAACATACTAAGATTTTGAAAGGTATATAAGAAACCCCAGTATTTAACAACACACACAGGAAAATGCAAACAACTTCCTTTGATATCCCAAATAACAATGGGGGGGGGGAAGTTTCACTTTTCAGTACAGTAATAGCAAATAATAATACAGTAAAAAGCACAGTAATAGCAAGTTAGAAGTCCTGAAGAAAATGCAGGATTTTCTCTTCTGCACTTCTATTACTACATGTTCATCTGGCATACTTGCTATGTGCACTCAGAAGCCTTGAGCTACGAGTCAGGAATAACATGATGGCAGAAACATGACAGTGAGAGGAAACCACGGTGTGATGGACACATATATTTGGAAACTAGTATTTTTAAGACTTGACCTCATTAGAAACGCTGCTTAAGTACAAGTACACTTCTGAAGAGTTGCTATAACTGACATAAACTATTACATTTTTTGTCAGTGCCATGCAGGGAAGTCTCATGTAGACTCACACTAGATGAAACTAAATCATGTCCATTTAAATCATTCCCTCACAACTTTTAAAGCATTAAGAGAGTGTAGAATAGACATTTCTTTAGTAAAAAATGGCTTTGTAACTGTCATATGGGTGCAAATAGCAGGTATTTCCAACTATTTTCAGGGATCTTTTTCAAGAAGAACAGCTGTAACTTTGCATACCATTAGCTGAAAAGAACAGTACCCTCTATTTTGATTGAGAAATTTGTACTTAAATATAGTACTAAATAAGAGCACCATTAATTAATAATTATTTAATCACTAATTACTGTTGATGCAGTTACTACATGCAGAGCAGAATATTTGAATGTAGCTATTCTCAAATAGCATTATACAATTCCGTATACAGTAGAGCCTACTTTTAAATCTTTGACTAACTTCATCTGGTTGGCAAGTAACTTCTTGTCAGAGGTAATAAAAATGAGTTTGAAAAACCAGCTACAAAAGCCACCAAACACTGCATTGCAACTCCCTTCTCACGAGAGATAATGATGTTGCAATAATTCCCCTGCCATGATAGGCAGCCATATGAGTTGCTAGAGCAGCATTTCAAAGATGACAGTACCAGTCTGCTTTTTCAGAGTTTCTAAATAAATATTAACCCATTCTTCTCAAAAACATCCCTGACACAAAAGTATTGATCATTCACGCAGAAGAACCAAAAATTCCACAAGTAACATATAAACCAAAATAGAAATTAATGCACAAGAACTTTGCAGTATCAGTGAAATAAAACTCTGAGTAAATGTAACAATTCCCTTCAAAACTGAATATACTATTTAGCATGTTCAGTGAAAGTAGTGTCAATCTTAGTGAAAGAGGAAAAAACCCCAAATTACAAGTAAACAAGAGGCTCTTTCCAAACACAGCAAAGAGACAACTGACTGAAGGCTATATGCATACAAACCCACCAGCACCCCTCCCCAAGAAACCCAAAACACCACCACACATTCATAAAACCAGCCAACCAAAAATAAAGAAAGTAAAAAGACTGAAGTGCAATTCAGCCTTAACAGGAACTTACTTTGTTAGCTGCCCTTTATTTTTGTTGTTGTCAACACCGTTGTATGTAACAGCTGCCAGTTTTCTGCTTCTGTAGTTCTCATAATGTACATTGTTAGTAACATCCTTCAGGTCCTGCATATGAGTTCTGTCAATAAGTGTAATTTATCAGCTTAGTGCACAAATACAAAATACTACCTGAAAAATCAGTCCCTGTTCATTTTGCAGATTGACTTGAATTAAATTATATCCCTCCAATAATGTCCCATTTCTCACAATGTTTTTACTCTACCACTTAAACTGGAGCTCTCAAGACAGCAGAGGCACAGAAATACCAGGTTATTTTGCACCAAACTATCTAAAGCTTGCAATATCTCAAACACTAACTTACAAGACCAGTCTTTGGAAAGTTTGAGTTCTGTGGATAAACTTGCAGGTAATTTGACAGGCAGATAAGAAAAGTGTATATTACTACGGTAGTAGGTAGGAAAAAGCATGTCAGGCAAGAAGCAACAAGCCAAAACTTCCTGGTTTCCATCTTTTAATTCTACAAAAGCTAAATGTTAAGTTCAAGACTAAGCTGAAAGAATTCACTTCTTTTCATAATTTTCCATTGTCAGCCAGGAGAAAAGCAAAGCTTAGGAATCAAACTAACAGTTTTTACAGCAGATGTCACCTAGTGGACTGCTGGAAGCACCGGACTCAGCACCTAACATAACAAAGCACAGGCAGTCTTGTTTTAGCTAAATTTTCAGTGCTAAAGTTTTTAGAAAATGCCTACAACTACGTACACATCAGCACTAAGAGATAATCAGGCTCCTCTGGACTAGTAACAGAATAAACTAGTAACAGAAAAAGCAATCACAAAAAATTCACTATCAACATCACTGCTTGCTAAGTATGTGGTTAAACAAGTGATCATAAAATGTAAGATAACTGTTTACAATTTAAAAAATATGGAAATTCGTATGAACTCACTATCTCAAATTCATTTTTCTCCAATATATGACTTTCCAATCTCTCAGATATACCAGAAAACTTAATGTTACCTATCAGTTACTCACCTTATCAACATGTTCCTCAGAATTGTGAAGTCACAGTGTTCACCATTTTCAACTGCAAGAAGAAGTAAGCTTTTGTTGAGATGTCAACCAAAATCTGTGCTTTACACAGAGGTAAAATGTCACCCGTTTACATTCATTCCAACAACAAATTACTCCCACAGCCTTTCCTTACTCAAACAACATGTGTGTTAGCAGAAGGAAAGCATTAACATAACTATAATAATGTGTCTTACTAGCAGAGTTCCTGTGCTCCCCTAAGCCTTACTGGCAAACTGTTCTGAGTCAGTGCAGCAGAATAAGCTACCACAACAGAAGCACAATTTTGCCAGTTTAACTGTTTCATCCTTTGGCTGCCTCATAGCACAGTTGTGTAAGGAACAGACACTAAGGGAAGACTTCAGTCTAGATCCAGCTATATCCAAAAACCTTTAAACGACAGACTCAACCTGTTTGTCCCTGCCCAATAAGCTGCAGAAGTCTCCATTTTAATTTTAATATGGATTTAGTTCTTCATTACTGAAGCAAAGGTTGTGTACTGAATTTGATGCACCAACCTACAGAGGAAGAGTGAGCTGGCAGCTGTCATTATGATGTCATTACAGATGCCACCTATTCCACTGTGCCCATCACCCCACAGAAGTAGAAGAGGCTGATGCTGTGAGTGGCATTTCCCTGAGAGATCATGAAATGACACTGGAGAAAAATGCACACTCCAGAACTCTCAGATGTGCAGACAGAGAAGGCAACACACAAAGCTCTTATCACACACAAAAGAAAGGAATAGGGCAGCTTCCAATGTGCTTCTGAAGTAAAAACAGACATTATCATGGCAAGGAGGGAAAAAAACCAAGACGAAGGAATTAAAATAGCCCAAGTAAATTCAGTGAATCCTACAGAAAAATACAGAACATTGCCACTTTGTGTGTTCATTCTTGTATCTGCACTCCTGCATTATTTTATTCCATGGTTTTACACAGACTGGTAAATTCCGCTCAGATGGTACATGAAGTCATACTCCCAAAAAAGCATCATCTCTGTCCTGACAGACTGAAAGCCACTCCAAGAGGCTCCTTTTAGTTAGGCTAGCTCTTCCTTTCCAAGAGTCATAGCACTGTGAACATGAAACCTTTCAGAAATTTGTTTTAAAATAAAGAAAAGCAGCACAATTTTGCACATCTCCAAATGCCAACAGAAGAGCCTGAAATAAAGCTTGATCTTCTCTGATGCAGCTGGTTTTTACTTTCTGCCAAACCTCATTTCCTGCCAGACAGGCACTTCAAAGTGCTGCAGCATTCCTTTTTAAATATTGGTCCATACACTGCTTGTTGGCTGAGGTTTTTTTGTCTGTTTTACACTGCATCCAATTTATAGTCCATTGCCCTTGGAAGGCAGAAATAGTGAGAGAAAAGAAATTCCTCTTTATTCAATACATGCACACCAAAGTAAAAAACTCAATGATCATGGAAAAACAGTCTAATAGTGATTGTTTTACTACAGAGCATGGTGCAAGTCATGCCATGTGGCATTTGAAATATAAGAACAGCATTAAAGCACAAGAAATGGCTGCCAGAAGAATCTGCAATTATCTTCAAGTCTCTATAGCAGTAGAAAGTAAGTTTTAAACAAATTTTTTAAAAAAGTACTCTATTCATTACCAGGTAACCTTCTATTGCTACATCCCAGTACTTAAGACTCAGATGTTTTGGGAAAAATTTTATTTATAGCAATTGAACTGATCAAATTAATATTATTAATGTGAATGCTCTAGAAAGAAGAATTTAATACACAGGTTTTATATGAAGATAATTAAGGTAAAAAAGCTAGAAAACAACTGTAATTTAAGTCACATCATCACCTGCAATAAATTACTACAGGTTTGACAATTTCTCACTGAGGCTTCAAGAAAAATCTGCTAGCAAAGTTACATGTTGAAACCTTTACCTTGTTCCAATATTGTCAAAATAACAAAATGGTATATTCAAAAGATCATTGAAATTAAGCATTTCAAACATTTCAAATACAGACTCATGTCTAGTAAGTTTTAAATGGATTAAAAAAAATCACAAGAAAGCCTTACCTTCTGCAACACCCCATGGGTACTGCCTTCCTCTAACTCTCTTGCCATTGACTTCAATGATCGTATTACTACCTACCACAGCAAGAGGTAAACGGTCCTACAAGATAAAGTATGACTTTAAAAATCAAAATCTGCTGCCAAAAGATACTGAAAGCATGCCCATGTATCAACTTAACATAAGCTAGGTCAGTGCTGTAACACTGCAATGCAGCTAACCCAAAAGTGCAAGAATAGTGATGTTTATTGACCTCTGCCCAGTTTAATGACTTATATATACACACACTCCTCCTGAATTCCTTATGCTGCTGCATTCTGTAAATCTAGTTAAGCAGCAGACACTACTGTTACTCAGTAAGCTATGCAAGAGGCAAACCATTTCCTATTTATGTAACTGCACAATTATTTACCAAGTCATATACCCACTGGCTACAAGGGCTGTTACTTTGACTGGATCTTGTACCCAGTTTTCAATGGTTTGGCAAAGAACTACATCAAGTTCTTGTTTTCAACTGAACTGAGAATGCCTCCAGTGTAACAAGCAACAAAGGAGCCAAGAGCAGCTTCCAGGGGCAGAAAGGGACACAGTACTAAGCTCAGTATTTTGCACTTTTGTCTTTGTTTTTATTCTGCTCTTCTCAAGGCTTAGTCCCAGAATATCTTCCATTTTTTGTCCTGTTTGTGTTTATCTATCCTAGGAGATTTCCCCAGTAACAAAAAAATTTAAAAGCTCTTACAAGCTGTTACAGCTACTGAACAAACAGAAGCAAGGCTCAAGAAACATACACAAGATGGACTCCTACATGAAAGAACAAACTGAAAACATGAGTAAACTAAGAAAAGGCCTTTCAACAGCCTCACAGTCCTTTTGATTTTCTTTAGTCATTTATCTCCATTAAGGTTTCAGTGTATCAATCAGCCAGAGAGCTATTAGCTGTAATGCACACACTTTATGCCACTGCACGCCTCTGTCTGAAATAAAACCCTTGCCTCCTTCAAAGCTCAGAACCAAAAAAATAAGTGGTAAGCTGTGGAGGGTGGATAGAAGTCAAATAAGGATGAATTTTAAAAAGTCATCTTTAAGAGTTCATTAATGAACATGTGATCTAGTGCTCTCATTCTGAATTTTAGCCACTGAAGGACTTAGATGACTTAATAATGTCATTCATTGCTTCTGATAAGGAACACTGACCCTCAGGACAGCTTTACATGTGATTTCTATATTCTAAACACTTTGGTGGGCTCTTCGTTAGTGACAGAATGCTTTTCAAACTCAAATTCCCCCTTGCCCCTCCATAAGCACTTTTTCAAAAGAAAATTAGTTTACCTTTATCTTTTTAACAATCTTATTTTCTTCTTCATCATCTGTTTCTGGAAATTCATATATTTTAATTTTGTGTTCTTGGATTTCTTTCATTATCTAGAAACAAAATTATTATATGTTTGAGGATTTCATACTTTATAACAGCCTGATTTTTTGCTGATTCTCCTCCTTTTGTTAGAAACATAAAATCCTTTGGATTACCCTGACTTAAATTACAACATAACTTGCACATTTAACACCCTCAGGTGACCTCAGGTTAATAGTGTGATCATCTCTCTTTAGCCAAGAGAAGACACAATCAGAGCTAGAGCTCCCAGCTACCAGAATATCATCCACCAACACAAGACAGCAAAAATTAATACCAGATTTCTACAACAGGACAAATAAGAGGTTTACTGTAAAGGAAATTCTGTCTGCATAGAGTTAGGTGCAAAACCTAATACAACAAATTTTCAGACTAGTTTTGCAATTGGGTTCTTTAAAAACCAGATATTTGAATAGATAATTGCAGTCACACTTTATCCCTTTGAGTTCCCACAACAGCTACTGCTGTCACTCCTATTCTTTTCTGTTTCCATCATACCTGAGCAGCACTTGCTTGAAGCAGGATCACCTGCTTATTTTAATAGAGCTTGTGACTGATGGACTAACTCTAGCAGGTAGTACTGTTGAAAAACATTCACAAGCAATAATAAAGTGACTGTCCTGTTTTGATGCTACATTTGTCTGAAGGGTATTTTTAAAAACAAGCTGATTAGTTTTGCAGAATTTTAGGATGGAAAAATATTAGACCATTTAGCTGACAGCTGCACTGCAGAGCTCTGGGGAATATTTCTGGCTCATGGGTTTGCAGCCTTAGGAGAAGTTAAATTTCCAAATCATGCAAGGACTTATTTTCAAAGTTTGGTTTGGGAAAGTCCCTCCTGTTTAACACCCACTCATTCATAAAGCTACTTATATATTTAGAAATATTCTGTGCTCTACCATTTTTTCCTTTCTGTCATTGAATTTTTAATTTTATCAGTTTAGATCAAGAGTTTTACACACAACACCTCTTAATGCCACCTTTTCAGAACTCTGTGTTCTTCTAAACTGGGACTGGACAGAGTTCAATAAAAAAAAAAAACTTTATGCCTTGTCTTGTTCTGGGTCCTCCTTGTCCTCTTCCTACAATACTACAAAGCTCAACTGTTCTACTCTGATAATGTAGCTGAAAATAAAACATAAACCACTTGTAGACACTCACAGCAAATACATTCTACAAATACAAAGACATTGTATCAGTTGTATCAATGCTAGAATTATCTCACCATCTTTAAAATGCATTACCACACCCAAGAGTAAACAAGTTTACTGATTCTCATATAATACCTGAGGTATCTATAATAATTACAGTGCATCAACATAGAAGTGGTGCACATAGTGTTGAATACCTTATTTTTTTAACACACTTCTGTCAGGCACCTAAAGCCTGAAAGCTTCTTTCCTCCCTTACTGATTTTTATCTCAGCAGTGAATTATTTTACTTGCCAAGAAACATACTATACTTGAAACCTCTTCCCCTGAGGACAGAAACAAGATTATTTCACCAAGAATTATAATTAAATCTAGAGATATAAATTACTTAGCTTTGCTGTCTCAAGTTATTGCTTCAGGGTTTAAACTCTGCATATAAGTTAAATCTCACCATTTCCATAGGGACCAACTTACTAAATTATCCTATGTTGTAAATATTAATTTTTCAACTCACCTGTTTTTTAAATTGTTGGCATTCCTCGGGTGTAAGTGTGTCTGCTTTGGCAATAAGTGGAATAATATTCACTTTTTCATGCAGGCGCTTCATAAACTCTATATCCAAAGGCTTAAGTCTGAAATACAGCATTAGAGCTTTGCAATTTACATTAATTAAACAAGACTGTACAAATGATGAGATTTGTCCCGACAACTACTCTTAAGACACTGATTTATGAGTGACAGATGACTGAAAATGAAAAGGTTACCTGCAATTATTACAGCAAATCCCCTAAATTGTATAATACAAGAGGAATAAGTGTTAAATTAGTATTACTAGCTGTCATGAGTCTTCTGCTAGCTGAAAGTACAGTCATTTAAGCAAGAGGTAAGAACTCTATGAAGGTAGTAAAGTTTGTGTTATTAGCTGGAAGATAATCCCACTTCAAGTCTGACTGATAAGAGCTCACAGTTGTGAATTATGCTCTGTTCACACAGAGTTGCAGGTTCTGAAAGTCTCTGTATGCTTCCTCTTGAGAGTGGGCTAGGAGACTTTTTATTTTAAGACCTTAAGATTGCTGAAGATGGTAACCCCTGTAGCCTACGTACAAATGAATTAGAAATATCTCACCTCTAAACTGATATGTAAAACAAAAAGACAGTTATGAAAGTGGATGACAGTGATAAAAACTAAACCATCATATGGGTATAGGCTGGCTGTGTGGTTGTATATTCACCATCTATGTGGATCAAAGTGGTCAGTATTTCCTGTTTCCTGAAGTAAAACTACAGAGGTTTTGATGCATTAATGACAGCAAGTTTAGTCAGGCTTAAAGGATTCACTCAGAGGATTTAACAAGATTATTTTTCATCCTAAAAAAATTAGTATTAGGAACATTAAAACCAGATTAATTTGGTACTGAAATTTCTGAAAACCATACATAAAAAAAGAATGAAGAAAATGTTCAAGAATACATATTTAACTTCATTTTTACATTTTCTACCTGTCACTGATTTCACCAGTTCTCAACATGTGCCCATTAAATAGCTAACATTAAAACACATCTATATTATAAGCACTCTTTTGGTTATCCATTCACCTTAATATGCTTTCCTCCAACTTGCTTCAAAAAGCTACCTAGGGCAGCAACACTGGGTTGAAGAGCAGCTGCCAAAGCAGAGTTGTTCAAGAGGTCTGCTCAATTAAGGACTTGAGTGTTCACAGAGGAGACTGAAGCAGGAAAGCTTTATATAAAGATTCCAAAATTGCAGAAAGATTGCGAATTCCTCCATCATCACCCATTCACTTACCTGGAAGGCTCCTCCTGCCCCTCCACTCTCTCCCCCTGCTTCCACAGAAACCAATTCAATCATTTCAGGTGTTTATGGGAATACTAGCTAAAATGGTGGGATGTATTAAATAGGACTTTAACTGTTATTTTTTTATAATCTCTAAATTTCTAAAGCAGGCTTTTACAGATGTATTAAAATGACAAGCAGAAGCAAGCTCACCCACAAATGCTTAAATTCAACATAAATATAATCATGCATTAAGAGTAAAGAGGACACTACTTGGTGGGTTAGATGTGCTGCTGTCTGCAGAGGGAACAGGAGTAAAGACTGCATCACCACAAAAACCAGGTAGGAAGTGAGCTCTGTCCTTTCAGAGAGGGCAGCATCTTAAAAGAGGAAACGAATGCTAAAAGCAGCACCAATTTTCTTCATTAACTTCCTTACTGAGATGACAATTTTAAGCATTTATTCCAGGAATTGAAAAACAGCATGAAAACCCAGCATAATTGTACACCTTTTTCTCCCCTAAAAATAACATTAAATATCTGTACAAGGAATATAATTTTACAGCTTTTAGCCTCACAAATTTAGTGACCAAATTTTAATCCATTGGAAACATTGCTTTTCTTTTTCCTTAAGAACAACTTGTACCTCCCACTGATTTAGGAAGGTCTAACAGACATGGGGGTGTGCAGGCAAGACATGCTTTTGGAAAATTAGCTCAGAAATAATTGACTAACACAAGGGATCATCTTCCTGTTATTTAAATTACATTTTGGATTTTGCACACTACTGAAACAGCATGTCAAGAATTGAAGTGTTTGCATTTAAAACTGACATGCATGTTGAGCAAAACTGGCATCACAAACATGCCTGTTGAACAATAACAAAATAGTTAATAAAGACAAGTCTACATAAAAAAACCTCCACCCTCTGGCATTTCTTTCCATATTTGGAAGTATCTGTACAGTTCAAAATTATTAGACCAATTCCAGTGCTAGCTACAGAAGCTAAGTATAATAGCTGGCAGTTTTTACTGCCTGAGGAATACTCTTTAAATTCCTTCATCACTCCCTTCAACAAGTTTTACTACTTTTGACCAACACATTAGAATAGGCTTAAACTTCTCTTCGCCTCCTTCTGGTTTTGAAGGTGTAACTCAAGAGTCTGACAAATTTAATAATGATACCATGATAAAAAGATAAACAACCAGTTTCAGATAGTTAATCTGTACCTAATACACCCTGGAAATGCAGTTCTCCCTGTCTACCACTAGATAGAAGCCTGATCTAGTAAAAACTATGCAGGGGTGGAAGATCACATAACAACTGAAAAATAATCTGCAATGCCTATACTGGAAGTGCCACTAGACAAAATACTACACACCAAGTGAATTATTGGTGTGCTTACAAGGAGGCATGAAACTTTCCATCTTCAATTTACACTAAGGGGAGGGAGGAAGAATGGAAAGGAAAAATCCTTTTGCTTGACACGTGAACCACTTTCTCCTAATGTGATCTAAGGACATACAGATCACAAACAGACCTGGCATCTGTGAACGTCTCTGCATTTTTCATTGCTAGAATTCTATCTCTCTTGTTATGCAATTAATGTGTAATTGTACTGTCTGGTGTTTGGCTTGCTAATGTTTGACAAGCCAAAGTAAACTCATCTTTGAAATTAAGCATGATCTGCACGCCATTGAGAAAATTCGATTTAGAACTCAGATTGACAAATTTTTATCTGAGATAAGAGAATGAAAACATAAAATACACTAATACAAACCCATGTCCTGAAGGAGCAATGAAGTATAAACAACACTGCACTCTATTATCTGGCATCTGGCGTCTGTTCACTCGAGATTCTGCATTCAGGTAGTCCTCAAATTTACTGTCAATGTAGTCAATAACTGGCTGCCAGCTGCAGAGATTACATGAATAAAAACCTGTAAGTTACATTATTTACATAAAGAAACCTCTTTTTGCTAAGAAATAGACGTTCACAATTTCCCCACAGCTTGGGGTGGGTTTTTTTGCTTTTCATTTGCTTTTTTTTAATTAAGGTACTTCAACACTGCAACTGATCAACTCTTCAACCTAAAATTGAGTTACATAGTTCTGAAGATACAATGTGTGAGTCCACTGAGAAAAACCTTTCAAACACAGTCACCTCCACTGTAAAAGCACAAAAAGAGAATACTTAAGAACTGTAGCTAAAGGGATATGCTTCACTGATCACATCTTGTGACAGCACAGAAGGTGGTTCTGCACACTGCATGTGTGGATAAAGAGACAAATGCACCATTCAGTTTAAGGGGAAAGGCTGACTGCACTTCAGTCAAGCTATAAAGGCACTTGGAATTACAGTAGTTAGAAGTTTTCAGCTAAATGAAAAGTTTAAAAGTGTTAGTATTTTAACTGAATATTGAAACCTGCATTTTAAAATATGTCACAAGGTATTCTCACACACACACAAAACGCAATGCAGAATTATCATGGGAGAACATACAAAGAATGTCTTACCAATTACTATTATCCACAGCATCTCCAAATCCTGGTGTGTCAACTATTGTAAGTAGTAACTGAACACCACCTTCTTTGATTAAAACTTTTGACTGCTCAACCTGTAAAATGAATACAGTAAGATTAAACTTCTAGCAGTTTAGTCAACTATCTTAAACACTGGGAAAGGCATTCAATGAATAAGAAGCCTGGCAAAGAATTGCTAACTTTTCTGCTTCAGAGGTACGCTGTGTCTGTGTTCTGCTTATAAAATCCCAATAATTTTACAACAATGAATATTTTTTTAAAGAAAAAGATCATTATTTAAATAAAATCAGTGATAAAAGAATTCTCTAAGTATATGGGATATCTTAATACTTAAATTCCTGATTCCTGATAAACAGGAAAAACCTTAACCAGGCATTAAACTTGATAAAGTTTTCCAAGAAAATTATACTTTTCAAAACTAATCCTCCCCATAAGCATCTTAGACATTTCTAGTCGTGTTAATGTATTTTTAAGAATACATTTATTTTTCAGCTATCATAATGGTTCAGAATGGAATCTCAAAGTGATGGTTTCCTATTACCTACAGAATTATACTGGAAAGTAATACAATCTGGCTGCAATCTGCTGAGCTAGACCTCATGACTGTAATGGATTGGGTTCTGTTAGCTCAAGCCACTGATGGAAACCCTCCTCAGAAGGCAACTGCATCAGCACAAGGAATGATGCAAGATCGGGGTGTGGGAGTTCCTGCCTCCAGTTGTGACCACCCACCCACAGCACAGCTCAGGAGCTTGCACTGAACATCTCACCCAACAGATTAGGCATGTCACGACAGAGAAGAACTAGGCTAAGCAGCACATGGACTGCTACCCTCTTCTCCCTACTAATATTTCAGTAATCATTGATATTGCCAATGTCAGTCCATCTGTCTGAGAAAGTGCTGTACACCACTGTACTATCAATGAGATGCACAGCAGTATGAAATGACAAACCCATGTTGGCCTCTTTCCAATTGCTCAAACACTTAATCATCCTTTTTTTTTCCCTGATATTAAAACAATTCCTGTTAAATCACAAGTTGGACCATTTTCTAGATATGATTCAAGAAATCAGCCATGTAAGCCATTTATCCAGAAACACATGAGAGCTGGAAGACTCAAGGTAATGCCATCTTGTTGCTCATTGCTTAACATTCCTTTAACCTCACAAACCCTAACTGGGGAGAGAAAACAAAGTTCGATTTCTAATAAACCCTATCTGGATGTCTCTTGACCAGTTCAAGATTTGAGAAATATCATATTAATGCTTCTTAAGCTCTTGCACATCTCTGATTGTTATGCAAGTGAAGCAGACTCCCACAGCCACACCTGAACATTATTGCAAATGCTCTGCAATCACTGCTTATGTGATGCAGTATAAGCCCACAAGATAAACTACCACTGCAGAAAGTCAAACTAAATCCCTCTTGCACAAGTGTAACACTGATTCCAATTCAGAAGAGAATATCCAGAATCACAGAAAACAGTAACTACCTACAAAGAAAGCTTCCTATTTAATCTCTGAGTATGCAGGATGCTATTTTTATCTACTCATCAGTAAGGATCCTACCCAAATGGGATCAGTCCCTTTCGCTGCTAGTTCTCAAACAGTTAATGGCTACCAGGATACTGGTCAGAGAAGTATCCAGGTTGGGCTGGACTTCCAAGACCACCCAATTCAAGCTCCAACATGAACAGGCCTTACAACAAGGTTAGGAAGGTGTAAAACAAACAAACAGGAATTAAAACCAACCAAACAAAACTACACATACCAGCCTATGTCACCACCAAGTTACTCTTTGACAAACTATACAACTCTCATCCTTCCAAGAGCATGCAGCTGAAAGCCATGAGAGCCTAGGAATACATGCACTGCTTTAGAAATGTACATTTTAATTATGGTGAGTGTATTTCCCCCATACTCTAGAGTTCTATCAAGAAATTTTATTGCCCACAATTGATACCAGAACTCAAGACAGTAATCCCCTGCCATAGTCAACTCAGCCAAGAGTTTACTACTCACAAGCTTTAGCACACAAGAGATTAACTTCTGATTCCTTGCATTCTTTTGGCTATCTTGCATATAGTAACCACACAGCCCTCCTATTACCAACCTCTCTGCAAGTATACAAAATCCACAACACTTGCAAAATACTAGAGATGATAATGTTAAGAGATGCACTCTTGCCAAGAGTACAAGGTATCAGCTTTATTCTCCAGCACAAAAATTCCCAGCAAGAACCATTAAATTATTATGGGCTCACAGTGGAATGCCTTTACAAAAGAAGCAATTAATAAAACATTATCTTGAACATATGTTTATAACAAAGGAAAAGAAAGGTCAGGAGATCTCAGAAGGGTCACGCCAAGCATTTTCCCTGATTCTGCATGCTTGTAAAATCTAAGTGTGGTTGAATTTGTCAAGTCACCTTCTGACAAACGGTGTGCAGCAACTGAATCTCTGCAGACAGTGCTAATACATTACTGGGTTGTGAGGGTTTAAATTTTTTTCTTACTTTTCATAAATTTCTGTAGGTATCTCGCTATCAGAGCAGGATTTTCACAAACCTACAGAACAAGAGACATTAGCTGATGAATTAAAAGTCCTGTGCTTGTGCTGTGGAAAATCAGACCACATTCAGGATATATTGTAAGCAGTAGATTCTACTGGTAGGAAACAGTAGACAAAGACCCTGCCACAAAGCCTCTGCAAAGTTGCATTTTTCTAACCTAAATGGATGTGTCCATACATGGTCAAAGTCAAAGAAAGCAGCAACATCTGGAAAAGATCCAGAAAATCACTGTAAACTAGTGTCATTCACAGTTAAGCATCCAACTGCATCCCATCATATGATTTACAAGTATTCCCAAGGGATTCATGGAAAACATTAGTTCAAGTCTTGGAATTTAAGACTTTTAAAGAAAAGTCTCCTCCAAAGAGCCATTTTCCCATGCACTCCAGTCAACTGGGTCACACGGGTCTCCTTGGCAGCTACTACACAGCGTTCATCACTTGGTGCTTGTTACAGCTTGATTGCTTTTTATTGGATGAAACATGCCTTTGCCATCCTGCAGTTAAGGCAGTCAGATAATGATCAGAGAAAACACATTTAATACCCTCTCATTTCTCAGTGTGTTTCCTTTGAATTCATCTGACACCAAATCACTTACTCTTAACCGTTTTTCTGCATTTTCTATGAGATTAATGCAAAAGAGCTGCCAACAACTCCAAACTGCAAAAGCCCAAACCACAGTTTGTGTTTATCTATGTGAGAGCCTCATACACAATTCCTGATAAGTAAGTTGTTCCCACCATATAAGAACAGGTGATTATTACAACCAAGATCTGAGGATGCTCAAGTGAGGTGGTTTCTCTCATCCCTACCCTACAAAACCCTTTTATCAGTCCTCAACTTAAAAAGGTTTTCACTGGCAGAGTACAAATCCAGTGGATCCAAACAGCAACTCCCACTGCTTATTCTTTAATATTTGACAGAAACACCTCCACATCATAGACACTGCTACCACACACTATTTTCAAGCTTGTAGGGGGAAACAATTTTATCCTCACTTACACTGACAATGAAATAAGATAGTTTCACTTTCTTTCTTAAAATGCTACACTGACTTTTCATTCATCCCAAGAAACTGAAAGCAAAGCTGCACTGGTAAGTATATTAAAAAAAAAAAAAATACTTATTAGATGAAGTCAAAATATTAGTTTCTGGAGGGCAAGACGGTCTTTAAATCTACTTCATTCCCACCATATTATTTTCTAAGTCATGTCAGACTCCAGTTCACTATTGAATATAGCTTTGGCAAGCTCTTGCCCTCAAGCTTTAGCCCACATAGTGGAAGTAAGAAGAAAACGCAATGACTTTTCAGCCTGAGCTCTGTTCAAACCCTTTTCTTCCCCTCTCCAGCTTTACATACAAAAAAAAAATCATTAAGCGAGGCTTTCTCGAAAGTATGTTTCTTTTACTTAAACCAGTAAATCAATACACCTCGATGGTCAGAATGAACAACAGACCATCTAATCCTGCCCCCTAACAGATGAAAGTACTTAACTCAAATTCCAGAAATTCCACACAGATTTTCATATTTTTTCTTACAGTGATGCACCTTTAACTAGGGGGGGAGTGAGTTCTCTGGAAGATGTCTTGGTTTGGGCTTTTTTGTTACCTAAGTACAAATTCTTCCAAAGATTTTTCCCAACTGAAAAAACCAAAAATCTTCCAATGACAGGGAATACATCCCACAGTTATTTAAACTAAAATTCAATGAACATAACCTGAATTGGTTTAGCTTCTGCTAAACTAAGATGTAATCATCAGTAATGAAATCATGCTACATCTCTCTTCCAATAAAAAAGTCACCAATCTACTCAGTTTTCCAGCAGTCTCTGATTGGCTCAGTAATAAGTACATTATATGAGAGTTTAACTCCCTGCATACCTCTTCCATCCCACTTAACATCTCTTTGAAACAAGTAAGCTGTTTCAAGACCTTATTCAAATAACGGTCTGATGCTCCTGATAACAAGCTTTGAAGTCCATTCTGTCAGCCACTATGGTTTTACATTAAACTGATAAAGCAGCATAACAGATATGAACAAAGCTAAGACACTATTAATATATTGTTAATCAAACCCTGGATGTTCAAAAGCTTTTCTCAAATAAGACAAAAATTATATTCTGCAATGAATTCATTTTGTAATGGTATTCAAGCTTTAATGTTGAGCTAACTGATAAGCAATGCAATTTAAACTTCTCGATATGGACATAATAACTAACTTTTTCCTTCTACTGTGGTAATGATTCTGTGTTCTGATACTGGATTTAAAAATGTCTTGCCCAAAACCCCAAACAAAAAAAACCCTGAAGTCCCACAAAGCAATAAGGACAGTGGTTCATGACACTGGAGCCTAATTACTTGATTCCAATGAGTAAAAAAGCACTCTATTTTACAGCTTCTGTTTAGCACCTTGCATACCTTCCTAACACAACAAAGGGCTTAATCACTTTATGACAACTCTACAATTGCTCAGTCCCTTCAGCCACAGCTGAATTTTGCAGCTGGAGGAACTCTGTTGGACAACAGCAGCAATGGTGAGCACCTACGGCCCTCACCTGTACAAAGTTAGATTATCACAAGCTATCTTCACCAAAGTCTTAAGCAAGTGCACATCAAGAGAGGTAAACAGAGCTCATGCATCCTTACTCAGCTGCTCAGCTGTGGAGGCAGAAAGTACCTCACAAACACAATGATTCCTAAACTACCCATAGCACTATTATTTCTTAGCATTAGGTAGCTGTCATTTTTAGTAATCTTTTTATAAGACAGAAAACATGCTCCTTTTCTTAAAGGAAAGTAGCAAGTAGCAAGTTATTACACACACACAAAAAAAAAAAAAAAAGGATCAGCTTCAGTTTTCCAGTCTTTGGCTTAATATTTTATGTGGATCATGCACTTGCAGCAACATCATCTTTGCCTAGGTCTAGTGCTTAAAGTCAGGTAGATTCGCCCTAGTCCCTGACATTTTAGAGTAACAACTTGTAACAGGTAAACAAACAAGGAACCACTATATACCACTAAAGATACAGTCTGCACAAGACTCACAGATACTTTTATACCCAGGTCCCTGCCCTTCTGTCAAATCATTTACTATTTGGTCTCTAAAAGCCTGTCTTTAACAGACAGGTTTTACTATGTGTTTCTACAGATTTCCTCACTATTTTAATTGATAATAAAAAATACATTTTCAAAGAGTTTTGCACATATATGTGCATTTTAATCTACAGGCAAAACACAAAACACTTCAGGGCTCCCACATTTCTACAGGCTACAGGTTTGAGAACCTGAAAGTTTTGCTGTTCAGAGACACTGAAAGACACACTGAATATTTCTTAGTGGTTCATATAATGACTAAATGTATCTTGAAACTCAGGTGCTAGTGTGACAACTTATATCACTTTACATTACTAAATTGAAAGTTAAAATATTCAGGCTGTACCATTTTCCCCCCAGACATACCTGTACAGTCTTTTTAATTCTGTGTGAAGGACCTGGATACTCTGGGGAATACAATTCTGTTAAGAATAATGAGTTGATTAATGTTGATTTTCCCAGTCCAGATTCACCTAGAAGAAAACAGAACAGTTTCAGTAAAACCAGGAGTATAATGTCAAAAATGTCAAATATAAACATTTAGATCCACATTTCAAACGCTCTTTAAACATAGCACCTGAAAACATGCACTACACTCTAAGACCTTGAGAATCTATAATATTTTCCAGTTTCAAGGGAAACCTTTCAAATCCAATTGCGACTGTTGAGCTCTATAGACATTAATTTTTCTGATCATATTAAGAATTAAGTGCATTGAGCACTTTTGTCCGTTTCTCCCATTACAAGATTCAGAGATTATATTACATTGAATTTTATACACAAGCTATCTTCCTGGTATAACTCATCATAATGCCAAAGCAGATTAAGTTGTCTCCTTTATTTCAAATATTATTTATTTGAGAGTCTTTATTATCAGGGTCAGGGTGGGAGTAGGGGTGGAGGGAGAAAGACTGAGGTTAGCTGGCTATAACTATTAAAGCCACAAGAGATAGAATGAGGTTTCAAGCTACATGGTTTGCCTGGGAATTTTGTTGTTATTGGGGTACAGAAGGGGGCTGGATTTTATTAGGCATTTTTGGATAATTTCTTCATGACCAACAGTAAATCAGCCTTGCTAAACAATGAACTGCCATGACAATCCAAGCAAATACAGCTAAAGACATCACAGCATAGGTTATCCTCCATTTACAGCTCTACAGAGACAAGGGCAGGAATTTCAGATCAACTACTTATTCTAAAAGAAAAGTCTTTTGCTTAGTGTTTTTTTTCTTTTTTTTGTTAAGAAACTATTTCAACACAACAATTCACAATGGCATTAGAGCTAAGGACAAAGGTATAAAAAAATTTTTTTTTTCTGTTTAAATTTCATATGCAGTCTGTCAGTTCATTCACCTAAACAGAAACGGGGACACAGAGAAATTTGCTTTCAAGCCAACAAATTTGAGGGCAAACCATGTACTTTCACTACAGTAAAGGGGAGGGGGAAAACTAGCTGAACTGGGCCCATAATTGAAAAGTAATACTTAACTAAAGCACTAATCACTCCAGTCCCAACAAACATTGTGCTGATTTAGAGACTGAACTGAGAAAACCTCCAACCGTGTCTTGAGATAAGTGTCCTGGGTTAATGCAAGAGAGTTCTGTAGCAGGGAGCAGTCAGGAGCTGTCTCCCCTGTAATGGGTATCTGGGTTTCCTGCAGGAGCTGCCTCACACACAGCAGCCATCTCGATTACAGCGCCGAGCAGCACGATCTCATTAGCTGCGCTGTAAAGGGATTAGCAGCTGATGAGCCGCTGCAAGCAGAGCTCCTGCCGGCTGTCCGCGCTCTCAGCAGCGCCTGCTCCTCAAACCGCACCCTCTCGGACAGACGAGCTGAGCCGTGCTGCCACAGAGCAGCGGCTGCCCACGGCCAGGCTGATGGAAAGGGAGATAGGAACTCCAGGTATGGGCGTCAAAAGAGCAATGAACACTAACCCCACCAGGCCAGGTTTAGGCAAGCCAGCAGGGACGTGCTTGCTGACAATATTTCATCACTGCCCTGCACATTTTGCCTTTTTCCGTGGTCAGATGCAGGAGACACCTACGAACTATGCCTCCAAGCCTGGTTATAAAAGATACCCGTTTGCTACTCTGCATCTGCAAGCCTTAAAGGGCAGGGACAGCTGCAGCCGAGGGGCCTCCCCACCAATTCTGCAACAGAAAGAAGCTTCTGAAATGCTCAACTTTCCATTCTCATAGATACATCCTGGTTAAAGCTTAACCTCCATCTTGCAACCCTGCTCAAGAGATAGACATCATTCCAGTTCAACTGAAGGTTTTTATCCACCCTACTGAAGCCCCCAAGAGGGTGGCTCTGGTTTTGAAATGTACAATTCATATCCTTTCAGTAACCTTTGCTTTTTAACTTGACCATAATCTTGTAAAAGGCATCCTACTACAGTACTGAAGAAAGATTTTAGCATCAGAATCTACTTGAGTATACAAAAAGGGCTGCTCCTTCTTTCTCCCTTCTATTAGGGTTACTGCCAATCTTAATATACTGAAGAATTTCAGGTGAAAAACACTGACAACTACGACTTCTCCTGAAAACGAGTGCCTGTCAAGTTGTCATTGAAATTCAACATATGGAAATAAGATTTTCAGTTTCAAAAGAGTGTAATGGAAAAGCAGCAGCTTGCCCTAGACGGCTTGGGCAGCTGTGGCACTCCATACCAAGCAGTCTCTGAACTGCTGAAGCATTACACCCTGAGAGAGCTGAGGTTTGTTACCCTCCTCACCCTTCACTGCCCTCGCAGCTGCAAGGATGTGAAGACAATTTTGAGTGAAAAGAAAGTATGCTAAAGATATTTATGCTCAATCTTGTTCCCAAAGGTGCCCAGCATCCTGAATATCCTTACCCGTCATGCTAACTTTAATCAGCCAGTGCAGATTATAACAGTTTAAACTGCTTAACTGCTAGCAGTAATTGAAGTATCACATGTAAGAGTCTGCATCAATGCACCATTCCTGGATGCAGTTGTGCCTTAGACCATGTAAAGGGTCAACATCTACAACAGCAGTAAGAGGCTGTAACATTAAATAAAACAATTACACTGAAACTGTAGGTAAAAACTCTAAATGGAACATTTAATATTGTATTATAGGAAGTCGTACTGCTTCCACTGTAATAAAACAAGTTTCTCTGATAACTGCAGTGAAAACAGAATTAGTGAGATCAACTGTAAGTGAACATTCTATCAGCCTTTCTGGACACACTAAAATATTCTAATTTTCATTAGAAATACAGTAAAAAAGAAAAAATCAAACCCCAACCAAAACAACCTCCCCAAATTCCCCAAACACACACACACAAAACACCCTGAACTCCACAGCCAAACAAAACCCTCTGTCCTTCCTAAAATTACCTCAAAGGATGGCTTACTGGAAAGGCTGGGAAATTGGCTTCCATGGATGAAACAGGCTTTGAATATGACTAACAATACCACAAAGGAGAAGGGAAAACAAGTGAAATTTAATTTGCCTTTACAGAAAAAAAAGATACATCCCAAATAAAATGCATCCTCCCACTTTCAGTGGGCATGTCTGATGAGATTTTGCCCTTTGACCATTGCATGAACTGGTGAAACAATGCAATGTAATAGAAACTTTTCAACAGCAATAATTTCCAATCACTTAATGAATTATGATGTGGTTAGACCTAGGTAACTAATTTAGAGTGAGCAATTTTTAGAAATTTGTTTTAAAAAGAAGACAAAAAGGAAAACATTTTTCAGGGTAATCCTGAATCCACAGTGTTAATGATTTCTACTATTGAGGTACTGCTTTAACCTTGCCCTCACTCTCCCAATTAATATTTCACATAGGCTTCAAATTCTTCTGAATATTGTTCTTTTTCTTCATTATTTTGTGTCCCATATTTATGAACAGCTGAGTGTTTCCAAATGTTAACATTTTATCAGGCTGTTTTTACAGCCACATTCAAACACATGAAGCTGGCCACTCTTGTTGGCAGAAATAAGCACATACTTTTACTAACATACTTTTGTGAAGGAACACCTTTTGTGAGTCCTCACAGGACTAGCAGAAGTTCCAGCTCTTCTCAAGTCCATGAATTTCTAAATGGCTGTACAAATAGAGTGGAACTCTTCTTATACATGTGGATTAACAATTACCTTTGGACCATTAGCACACTTCTAAAGATGGCTCATAGCACATCACTTTACTAACCCTGGATAGCAAAATTTTTTCTCCTGTGAACAAACACTGACCAAGTACCTTCCTTTCTTCCTGCACATATAAGACCAGCTGTTAACATGAGAAAACAGACCAAGGAAAAAACCCCAAAAACAACACATTCAGTCTCCTCTTTTATATCTGAAGCATAGAGATCTCAAACATTCTGCTAGGGATCAGAGAAGACCACTAGGAAACCACTGGGATGGTTTGCAAACCATGTAAATAGTGTCCAGAATAGTACTAAAGCAAGTTAGCAAAGGAAATTGATAATAAAAATACTGGAACAACACTGTACAATCCCTGTGAATAGAGGAAAACAGTGCTCAGGTAAAAAAATAAGTAACTAGCTCAACTGAACTACATAAATCTTTCACCTTCATTTCCAAATCCCTCCTCATAAATGAACCAGAAATCCTAATCTGTGACAATCAGCTAGAAAATCTACTCACAGCTAACTTGTTTTCATCAGTTCTTGCTAAGACTTTATTACTACAAAAAGCCTCAAATTGCCAGCCTCTGCTCCCTATGATAACAGAAGTGAATTGTTACCTTTAATGATGCTTTTTCACGGTTCATTGCTGTGGCACATTGAGCATGTAGCATATTTTCAAGCTCCTCCAACTTTCTAACCTCTGTCATTCACACTCAAATATCTATGAGAAAAATGGACAAGAAGTCCAACCTAGGTTTCTTTCTTCCAGCTGTATTTGTAACTTCTGGTGGAGACTACAGTTTTCTCATTCATATATTGCCCCTCTCAATAGTGCATCACACTACATTTTCTAGATACCACATCATTCTAAAAATCCAGGATAGGTTTTCTTCTATATCTTTAGAATTTTGTTTCCAAAACTCAAACACCAAAAAAAGCATGACTTGCATTCTTAGATTTATGACCTCACTCACATGAGAGCTCATTAAACATATCAAGTGATTAAGGTGAGTAACCAATCTTGAACATTCTCAGCTCGCTCTCTGCATGACTTCTACCTCTTCATTTTAAGTTACTCTTGCAGAAATAACCAAAGATTTCTACTCTTCACTAACAATTACTTGGCTATCTACCATTGAAACAGTATTTCATGCTTATGCCCTGTGACAGTCAACTGCACCACTGGGAACATGACCACAAGTGTTATGTGTATTTAGGAATTTCAAGTTGCTTTCCCAAGCTCCAGGTGGGACTACAAGACTGCCAAGGAACCACCCACCAGCAAGAAAAATGTTTTGCAGCACTGGAAGCTGAGACTTCAGTTAAACTGCTCAAGTGATATATATTTGCTTCATATATCACCACCAAGAAGATGGCCCAGTCTCTCTGTCACTGTCTCTATTAACCAGACACAGCAAGAACTGCAGATTGAAAAGAAGCATTAACTGCTAGTTCTCATGGCTGAGAGAAGGTAACTCATCTCAGGGGGACTTGCAGCTCAATAAGTCCCATGGTAACCAGGTTTCCACAGACTGCACAGGGTTTTTGGAAGCTTCCACAGCATTTTAAGTAGACATCTGTATTTCGAGTTCCTTGATACAGTCAAGCATAAGCTGCAGTTACTTCACTGCTTTTTCAGAATGAAGATATCCAACAACATGTTTCTTCTGTGATGAAGTGCATTTGATAGCACATTTGACAGCCACAAAGAGTTATCACAAGGGGATCAAATTCAACAGAAAAATGCTGTACTTCTCCACAACCTACTTACATGGAATGTTTACACCAAAGTATATTTTATTTTTAGCTGGTGAGCAAGTTTTCTCCTGGAATTTTTCAATTTTATAAATTCTAATTATTGTGACAGTTTTTGCTTAAAATATAATCTCATTAGTTTGATGCTGGTGACTCAAAGAAGGGCAAAAAGCTTGTCAGAAGGCATAAAAAATAACGCATTTCATCTTCTTTCATCCTTGTATATTCACAGTTTATGTGCACAGCAGCACCTGCAGCTTTATGCAAATGCGCAATGGCTTTGATGGCACTGTAACATGCAGGCTTCTGCTTTCATACAGAAGGGAAGCTACAGGAATAATCAGAGAGCCTGAACTACAGCAAGTGGTATGACAGAACTCTCCTCTTGCCAGGGGGAAATGATGCTCTGCCATGTCATTATAGACAACCACAAAAATGGAGACTACAAGATGCTTTTCATTTCAAGTCTGATTTTAGAAGCTTTTATAAAGGCTAGTTCCTGCCTTCAGTGCTCTACAAAATACAAACATGTAAGAACATCCAAATGAAACCTGTCAGAGGGAGGATGGGAGCAGGACCATGCTGCTACCACATATCTGCTTTTCCATGTAGGATGGTGTCATGTGAAATCTTGCAAATTATCAACTCTGTCTTTTACAGACATTTATAAGGGGAAGAAAGTCAAAGCTCAACCATTTAACAACTTGAATGTGAAGCATAAATTATGGAAGCAACATATGTTAGAGCCACAAAGATGCTCCTAACAAAACAGAAGAACAAGGAAGTCTAGCAGCAATAAATCCATTTCTGCCTGTCAGCAACTGCATCAACAGCAGGATAATTTCAGCATTTAGGATACAGCAAGACAATTTAATCAATTTTCTTAGAGCAGAATTTGAAGTGCAACAACTGAGGGCAGACTCTTAGTATATCATTCTTGTCAGAGATGACATTTAAATAACTCAGAAAAGCCATTAGCAGAGATGGGAAATACCTCAGAAGAATATTGCCACAGATCCTACACAGCATTTTCCAAGTCCTATTGCTTCTTCTCAAAGCAGAAGCAGGTCTAGCTTTCTACAACTGACAGAATAAAGCTGCCATGAAACAGTGGTTCAACTTCACAGGTGAAATTTTGACTACTGCCAAGAAAAATGGTCCCCTACTCCCAGTCCAACTCTTGCACTAGAATTCACAATGCAACAGGGGAAGCAAGAAGCAATCCAGCAAACTAGGGCAAAGAGGGCTTCAGGATGGGGAAATGAGGGGGAGATGACACCAGACAGATGAGGTAAGTCAAATACTCTCCTCTCTTTCTGGTAACAAGGATAAGTGTAAAAATCTGCATTTAAAACTAGACCTCTTCTCTGTCACAAAAGAATTACCAGCAATTCGCAAGTCAAAGAATTTGTGGCACTTCCTGAAGAAAGTCTTATTTCCTCTTATTGCATATACAGGCTTTGCTCCTGATAAGCAGCATGTCTGCAAAGCAGCCATTTAAAATAGGACATGTTCCCTAATTTAACATGAGGCATGGAAAGAAATCTTTCAGCATCTTTGACAAAAATCTGCAGCTCAGTAAAAACCAAGGAACCAAAACCACAAGTTTCTCTTCACTTCCAGTTCTTCAGCATTACTGCAGATGACAAAAACACTGCATGGCATTGGTCCCCTCTTACCCAGTACCTACAACAGCTGAAATGTAACAATCTGAGCTTCAGAGTTCCAAGCCCAATATCAGCAGTCCAGTCCTGCCATAGCTTACCTTGCTTTGTTTTCTGCGTTAGGCGAAATAAAACTCCCATGACTGATTAAGCTGTAGTCATACTGCAATGCAGCTTTAGAGACATTACAAGCAGCAAGAAGTTGTAAAAACTGACCTACATGGGCAATCTCAATGCACAAGCTCTTTGTGAAGTAATTGGGTTAAAGAATTCAATTGGAAATGACAGAAGCTGAAGAGTTCCAGGACAAATTTTCTATGGTGAAATCTCACAACCAGGATATACCTTCAATTTTCACAGGCTTTGACAAAGCAAAAATAAAGAGCCTTCATAAGAGAAGAAAAAAAACCTTATTGCTTCAAAAATAAAATCAAGAGGAACAGAAACTGCTGTGAAAAATGATAAAGCAGGATAGTCTGTTTAAGGCAAGAGTGCAAACATCTGGGACCACCACTGCTGCAGAGCTGGACTTATTCTCTGGAGGCAAATACAGGGATAAATAGAATTGAATTCCCTGATTATACAAATTATTAATAAAAAAAAAAAGAGGGGAAGATTATAGGAACATGAGATTTGTCATCTCCACATTACTGCTGACAGCCAATTGTACAGCATTTCCAGTACATAACTGCTAACATTTGCTGACTAAGGAATAAAAAATATATTAATGAACAGAGATTGCAGATTAGTCACATTAGGCTCTTTCTGTATTGGACAGAAACAAAACTGACACAGCCATCAAAATGCTAATGAAGAAATAAGAAAGAGTGATGGGGTTTACTTAATCTTTAAGATTAAAACACTTGGTAGAGATACAGGGTCAACATCTGAATGTAACATGCATGTAACTCAAGAACAAGAAGCTCTAGACATCAACCTCAGCAAAAGGAGAAAAATGTGAAGCACTTTAGGCAGCATCTTCCTCAAAACGCCATCAAACTGATACATCTAAGGCATAAGTATCACAGAAAATTTCAGAAGGACAAAAACCAAAATTGTTTTTATTTACATGGAACCTAGTAAGTTTCTACAGAACAGTACAAAGAGCACTTATACTGACTTACTCAAATCATCATCATATCTTCCCTTGAAAATTTACACTATAACAGAATAAAAGCTACTGGAAGTATATTGAGTGCTCTCAAAATATCAAAAGATGAGACACTCTGCTATTAACCAAATCCACCAAACTTTATCAGAGGACTTAGAATATTTCTTGCGGTAGAATATTTAGAATATTTTCTTTCAATACCTTCTACCCTCCCTCTTACTGCCTTCTCTCTTTAATATGCTTGGAAGGATATTTTATAACAGGAAACTATGTTATGACAAACCCCTTAACTGGCACAAGTGGCAAGAGGAAGATACAGACAGCTAGACAGAATTCTGAAAATGCACCCCAGTGCTACGATTCTTGTGGCAATAAGGAACAGGAAATTAGGGCAATGTTACTTGCAAATTAGGATAATTCTGTTTCTTTGGTCTGGTGTTAGCCAACCAAGGAGCAAGAGGATCACAGAGATGTGCTCTCCTGGATACACTGCTGCCACTTCTAAGCAACCTTGGCAAGATGTGCTTTTGTTTCCCTAAGACAGCCTCCACTGTCATATTTTTACTGGAATTGTAAAAATGGGTATTTTAGCTCTAAAAAAGGGTGTGGAATAAGCTTGTGTTGTCAAGGCTACACCCTTTTTTATATGGTAACAACTGTTCTGCTTAAGTGCTAAACCATTGTTTCCAAACTGCTGCCACCACTGTTCAGTTTTCTAATAATGACTCAGAAGAAAACTGAGCTGCTTTTGTAGCCAACAGAAGCATCCCCTTACAAAGTGGAAAGGAAAACGGCCAGGTCTGATAAGGTCATGTCCTAAGACCTGTCTAGAACACTTGCTATGTTTTGCAGTGGATAAGTCTGAAGGACAGACATGGGAGGTGGACCAGGAATCCTTCTGGAATTCCTGCCAGCTACAGAGGACACAGCCCAGAGCCAAGGACGCTGAATCTGCTAAGTGATAGGCTTGTCCTTTACAGAAGGTGAGAATGATACTCTCTTTTGAGTTTGGTCAAAAGAGATACAAATCATAATTCTTAAAATATTTTTCACATAAATTCTTATATAAATCACATAAATTCTTAAATCATTCAGTCAAATAAAATGCAAAAAAACCCCCTAATATATAAGTAAGTGAAAATCTGACATACTCTTTTCTGTCTCAATGCGTGCTGAGTTGCAGCTATTGTTTTCTGCTCTGCCTGGCACTGATGTAGCAGAAAAGTGGTGAACAAATACTTGTCAATAGCCAATTTCCTTAAAGTTAGCAACTTCATATATATTCCACACTTTTGCCAGCAGTGTATATCTCTAAAACCTCAAAAATAAAGAAACCTTGCAATTTCTTCTCCATAACAATGTAATGGTATCTCTCTAAATTAACCTTTTTTATACAAAACATCGGTTTCACCTCATCTTTTATTTCAATATTTATGCTACACTAAGGCCAAGTTGCACTGTAGATCTCAAAGCTATTTGCCTCTATAGGGCTAGAAGGACATGAAACAGCCTCATAATTTCTATATTCCATAAATTAGAATACAACAATACCACTTTTGCAGCACTATGTATTTTTGTTTTATCCAGACTTCAAAATCTGAATTGAAGAAGTCTAATGTTGCTCTCTCATAGCAAAAATATTCCCACACCTCAGGTGCCATCCTTAATTTGTGCAATTATCATATTTCTATTCAAGTTTGTTGTCCAAAATGATATCAGATACACATTTCTCCTGAAATAGTCATTTTAGTAATAAGACTTTAAAAAAGAAAGGAAATTAAATTAAACTTCAGTGAGGCATGGAAGTCCAAGTGAGATAGACCTGACTAACATGTAGTTACTTATTTATAGTTTATATGTGAAAGCTCCCCATTTGGGGAGCCATCTGAAAATGCATACTACTAAGATTTCCATATTCCACAAATGTTTCATTTGGAAACAGACATCCTGATTTGGAAACACGCAACTAATTTAAAGCCAAGACTGCACTATGCTAAAGGATGTGTCATTTACAAACATTTAAGTTGTACTTTTAAAACCAAGAACAAATATTTGCCTTCATCCTACACCACACCGAGCAGCAGCTGCAACAACCAGTGCTTAAAAGAAGTGTCAACTCAAAAGGATGTTGCCAAAGTTACGTACATCCACTAATATCAGCTGATCTGATGTGTGACTTAAGCTGAACAGTGCTACAGGTTCTGCTCTTCCCCTGAGCTCTGAAAAATTTCAGATGCATACAGAATTCAAAACATAGTTTTTAAACATTTATCTAGTAATATTTTTCAATTCCACGCTACAGACTTCTGTATAGCCTCATTTAGTATTTTTAGTAGGAAGATTATCCATAGGATACAGTACTCTTCCAATTAGAGAATTCAAAATTCTTCAAGGAAAAAAATCTCAGACATAAACACAGACCCTTTGTTACAACCACAACATTACATAATGCTCAAGATTTTTAGTCAAAACATCAGTTCAATTCAACCAAGGCTCAGTTTGACAACTTTCTGAAACAAATGCCTCATATGACTGTCATATCAACCAGTACTGCCACTGAAAAAAAAATTAAATCCCAGCCTCGAAGCCATTGCTCCTTTGTGCTGACCCAAGATTTTCCTTTGCTGTGCTGCAAGCAGACTGAAGACTAATGTTCCTTGCAGCTCCCAGAAAACACTCCAGCTGGATTTGCACACTAATCCAATTCAGGCCAAGTGCTATTAGTTCTTCCAGCAGCAGCACAGACTTAGGCCAGGTTAAAATCTGAACTTCAGCCTAAAGGAACAGCTGCTATCGCTGGATCACAGCTTTTCTAATTAAACCAGAAGGACACTTTATAAATGCCACTGAGGATATTATGATTTTTCCAGTACTTAAAAATTATGAAGAATCATTTCCATTCTCTTACTCATGCCACTGACACCCTCTACATCAACTACATTTTCCCATCCAGGCATCTTTAAACAGTTGTCCACTGCATTAATAAACGGCATAAAAAGAAAATTCCAGCATCTGTAAAAAAAAATCAGGGACTTGGAAAAAAAAAGCTCTACAGAAGAACTAGTCAAAAGGAGGCTGACCACATATGGAATGTATAGTATAATTTTTTCCCCCCTTCATTTTGTTCTGGTTTTAATTAAACAAGCAAACCTTTTATGTTTTGGGGTGGTTTTATGTGGGTTTGTTTTTGTTTTGTGTGTGGTGTTTGTATATTTTTGTTGTTTTGTTTTGGTTTTATAGTTTGGCAAGGAAAGTACACAAGTCTCATTTTCCTAAAAGCACCATAACGTCTAGGAAAAGCAGCTGACAAGCACATGATACTTAAATGAAAATATGCATCCAAGTTTTATAGTTTTTTAAGATGTGCAATAATTGAAAAGCTAGAAGAAACTGAGAAGAACACAGACCTTGAAATAAACAAGTGAGCCCAGTGCCACAATAAAAAAGTGGTTTTGTTTCTTCACAGTGTTTTATCCATTAACATCTGTGATGCTCAACATCCTTGCCACGTTCTGATGGGAAACCTCTCAAAGGACCCAGCAGCTCTGGTTGTTTGATTTTCCAGTGGTAACTTCATGCTGGTCATATTACAGATTTACCAACATTGAAGTGATTGAAGGAAGCCTTTTCCACCATCCCATTAGTTGGTGGAAAAAACAGCCATGCCAAAGAAATCCATAGGTATTGATACTAAAAAGAAAAAAGCAGCCAGATGGCACAGAGAACTTCCAAACAGAGTTGCACCTAAAGCACTGACTGACAAGGAATTTCTGCTGAATTTAATATTTTTGAAAAGGAAGGTCCAGTTCTGGGTTTTTCCTAGCCATTTTCAAATGTTATCAACTAGTAGTGTAACAGCCTTATAAAAAGAGTGGGGAATAGGGAGGCTTTTACCATTTCAGTAACATCAGGTATTGATCATATTTACTATGATGAAAAAAACAACGCAGTTTCTTGTACTTGAATACCTATATTGCTATTGGGAACTCCATTCTCAAAAGTACAGGCAAAACAACAGCCAAGTCAGCATCACAAAAATGAAAATGTAACTAAGCACCCTAAAGGATAGGGAATTAAAAGGATGAAGCCAGTAGATTCAGTCATTGTGCTGCACTGTAAGGTGCCTCAAACACAGATACCCATCCAAAGGTAAACCAGCATGCTGGCAAATACCAGAATCAACAGAAAACCTGGGGCTGGAATGAGGAGAATGGCGAGAAGAGAAAGTTGCTAAGTGTTGAAAAAGTACAAGACAGTTTGAATAAAACTGAAAAATAAACTGCTGACTATATCTGAAAACAGTAGTGGCACATAGGCAGCCCAAATCTATCTGCTTCTGAACAAGACTTCTCAACAGTGAAGCACCCAAGTCATGCACAGTGGTCAGAGAAAAAACATGGACAGAGTCCCAAATCGAATATAATACTGGGAGATCAGCATCAGTCACTCCAGCATCCAGTTACATGCTGCAGTGAGACAGTCTTGCAGAAAAATCAATTGGAAAGCTGTGGAAAATGGTTTTAGGCAAGATTCAAACTGCAGCAAAAATATGTTGTGCTGAGCTGTGTACATCAGTGTGCATCAATAACCCCTCTCCTCCCAAAAGCATTCTTCCCAAAAATAAACTCACCATAAACAACCTCAACAAATTTCCTCTTTCTATAATGTGTTTCAGGTTAACTACTTTTTACAGTTAGAACGTAATTCTTCTAGTCTATAAAATAAAGACCAAGGTTGTCACTATGACCCCTGCAAAACATAGTATTTTCTTCCAAATTTCCATTAGGATTTATTTTTTCCTCCCCATTAATCTGCAATAATGCTTCATTTGAATTATAGGCCTAAATTGCTCCAGAAGTACTTGAGGCACTGAAGTGACTGCTAGAAGTTATTTGTAATGGGACCCAACTTGCTACCTGTACACCAGAGTTACATTTCACAACATGTTCTACCCCCTCAGTCAGAGATGCAGGGCTGTCATCTCTATCAGGATGCTGCACTGTTTCTTCCAAACATACCAGTTAAATCAAAAAGAAGTAAAAATTATCCTTCTCTGTTATTTGACTGCCCAATTACTGGAAAAGGAGCATCCAGGGGGTCCCTAGCTCCCTACAAAAACAATATGAGATGTGTATTCCTGTCTTCCCCATCACGACCACAAGCTGTGCCTCTTCTGCTGCTTGAAGCAATTTTGAAGGACTGGATGCAATGCTGGCATATTCCTGCATCAAATGTTTTCCTAAAACTTACCCAGCTCTGACTCTGAAAGGAGCCTTTTAAAAGATAAGCAATGAAGATTTAAACCGAAATATTTTTTGAAAAATAAAGTACTTCAATTACTACTTCTGGAGTCCTTGTACCAAGTGTACTAAAGGTACTCCAACAAAATACATTTTCCCAGGTGGGGTATACTTTGGGTTTGTTTTTTGGTGAGAGTGTTTTTTAACTTGAAAAGCTTCATTTCAATGATTAAAAGAGATAATTACCATGACTGGGGGAAACCACAAAGTGACCTTTCAGTCCCAAGGTATGTCTTTTTTAAACTTCTTATTTAAGTATAAATAGCCCACAATAAGCTACATTAAGATGTCTAATGTGATAAACAACAGTGATGTCTGCAGCACAGGAAGAAATGGAAAAGTCATTTTCTGCTATAGTGACTCTGATACAAGATACTCTTTTAGCATTAAATTTGTTATTTCAAATCAGATCAGATCTGCTCCAAGCTACATTCATTTCGCAGCATTTGTACAGTAGCACAAAGTAAACTGGTCTTATTTTTAATACCAACTAAACTTTTAAGAGCTTTTTACTGGCTTTTTTTTCTCTCAAAATCAATTTCTTTATCTTAAAGATCATTATGACTATACAAATATTACTTAACAAATATTTGTAAACTCCTCAAGCCTACTACAGACACACCACACCTATGTTCCTGCATCTGTCTTCATGCTTACTCAACCGTCTTGAAACGTCACAAAAGGGAACAACCTGGGATTGGGGCAATCATTAAAATCCCACCATCCATCTGAGAGACTAGCTCCTGATTTCCTCACTAGGAACAGCAAATGCAGCAAACCCACAGTAAACCTTGAAGTGTTAACCTGTTTTATCTAAGCACCTTGACACTTACTGAATTAAGATGAACAAGCTTGAAGCTTTTACCACTGAGAGGTTTGCAACACTTGACAAAGTAAGCTATTAATAAAATGCAGTCAGAACTGCATTGGTTAATTCAATCTAACTTAAATTGTTCAAGTTATAGCTTACACCCTGCATGTTAAACATGTCACATGCTTTTATGCTTTCTCAGAGTTTTTACACATAAAAATCCCCCAGACTTCTAAAGCTTGTACTAGACATCTTATTTCCTTATATCCTTTCAAAGAAATCACCCTCACCTAACAGAAAATACAAACTACTTCCTACAAACAAGAAAAGCCAAACACTGCAAAATTTGCATGAAAAGTTGTACTACAGGAACTAAGACTTTACTACTACACCTAAGGCCACATTTACACTTTTACTGGAAATAGCTATGCCCAGAAAAATTGCCCTCATTTGTAAGCACTTATTATGGGCTTAACTGCAAATACAGACTTATAAAAAGGTTTATAAATTCTATTATTGCCCCTGTTATTCCACAACTGACAAAACCAAGTTTGGTTTTCTAGACATCAGTGGCCATCCCTTCCTCCCAGGCAGTTAGCACAGGTTCCTCTTTAAGCCCTCTTAACTCTTTCTCTTTCTGGATGAAAGCCTCAAGGCAGATGGACTGAACTCTAATCAGCAAACTGACCCTGTTACCTGTAATCCTTGACAGGACCTTCTGATTTAAGATTTTTTCTGAAAGAAACTGAGTTCACATGCTGCCAGACTGCCCCATGATATGAATGAAATCCCAGTAAATGGGAACAAAGGGGAAATCTACTTAAAAGATAAATTTACATCTTAGCTAAAAACGAATTGCATGCATTGCAACCATCTAGCACACAAGTGAGACTTGCTAGCTCATTACACTTGTGCTAATTGTCCAACTAACATCAGGTGTAGAATAGAAAAAGCTTATTTATATTCTCTCCCAGGGAGAGAAAGTCACACAATTCTACAAAAAAAAAGTGCAGTAACATGATCTATGTAATTATCTGATATTTCTAATCTTCAGCACCTTTTTAAATACTCTGAGAGTATTTAAATATTTAAAATATTTAAGTATTTCAAGTATTTAAGTATTTTAAATACTCTGAGAGTCATCAAGAGGCAACAGAATAGAAGGGATCTGAGAACAGGCAGCTTGACCACTGACTTCCACCCACAAGGAATAAGGAGTAACATAATAATAACAAGTATTCTGGTACCAGACAAAAGCTACAGGGAGAACACAGCTCCAATACTTCATACAAACATCTATAATCCTAAACTAGGCAATCAAAGCAGTAATTTTAAAACCTGAATGCAGAATACTTCCCCAGTCTCAAGGAGCTGTTTAGCATGACCACTGTTGCTGGCCTTAGTTATCTCAAAGTTTTTTCACATATAAAGTATCTAATTATAGGGGCATAATTTATATACAATCCAGAAAGGAAACAAACCTCCCTTCTCCCCTCTTCCTCGAAACTTTAGGGTCTGTCTTCCCACACCCAGAATTGGGAGAGAGGAAGTTAGCTTTATTCAACCCAACAGGAACACACCCAAAACAGTTTTTTCCTTATATTCTATTTCATATATATCTGTATTAATGCTTTTGACTGAAGCTTCCTTGCATGGAGCCTTGCTGCTGCTGTTTACTTCTTTTCCCTACAGGTGCAGAAGCATTGTTTCATCTAAAGCAGAACAGCACTTTTTAGTCCTCAACCCTCAGACAGCCTAAAGCAGCCACCAGTGAGTCAAAAGATATTTGACTGACCCCACCAAAGCCAGCGCTGGTTTGCCAACCAAAGCAGCAGCATTGACACAAAATAGCAGAGATTCTCTCCCTTCCAGAGCCAAAGCTGAGAACTCCAATATTAGTGCCTTGGAATATCATTACTGGGAGCAACCCATTGACTCTGCAATTAGGGAGGGATGAGAAATTAGTTCTATTCCATTCTATTAATGAATCCCACTCAAGAAAATAAACCTGAAAGAGTCTACGTAAAATTATGCATTTTTTGCAACCACACTTTTACCCTCAGAGATTTCATAGCCCACTGAATACATTTTATTTACAATTCTAACATTGGTCCATTGACCCAGGCAGCAATATGCTGCAGAATATGGTTAGGCTATTTTCAGTAGTATTTTGGCAATAACACATGAATGTCTTAAAAGAAAATGAATTTAGTACCTCTGGATCTTAAAATTTGGAAAAAGAAGGATGACAGAGTATATAGCAAACATACTCCTACATGAAATGCATCATTATATAACAGATCTCATGAAACTTCCTAACAAACAACATGTTTGAGTATTCTTTTGCATACAAGTTTTATATAAAAGTAAATATATCAGTACTACTGAAAAAAAATAAAAAATTCTCACAACAGTGAAGCTTTTAAGTCATCTATCTTTTTCACTTGATTCTTTCCATAATCACTGTTGGACTTAGAGCATAGGAGAAACACTGTTTTACAACTTCAGTGCATTTAACTGAGAAGGATCAACATTAAACAGCTAATACATTTGGTATATCCTCAAACAAGAAGTGCCAAGAAAAACATGCCTGTAACAAGGCAGAAAGCTCTTTTACTTCATCTTGTTTAGAGCCTACACAATAGTGCTTAGTTTTGATTTATGGTCAACACTGACTACTAATTAGCAGGATTAGAACAGAGATATTAAAAAGCCTGTTCTGAAAGGCAAACTAGAGTAGTTTCGACAAGCTTGAGTAGATAAATTATCAACATAGTACAAGTCATAGTCATTATGCATAAACTCAAATATGCCCAAGAGCAAATGGAGTCATGCTGAAAAAAATCCTAAAAACTACCCAAAAACAGCATTACACAACAACTTATATAAGCAAGTAAAAAAGGAAAGATTTTACTGCATTTGAGTAAAACTTTATATTAAAAAGGTTACCGAGTATTTAAAATTTTCTTTGCCACTTTGTTACTCTTAAAAAACAGCCAAAACACAGAACCATAATTTCCATATCCAGGTGTTGTTTATTAAAAAAAAAATACAAAATCCAGATCCTGCTCTCAGGGACTTTATTTATAAATGAGATTGGGATTACACATATCAAGAGAGCTAATGAGGGCAAAGAGCTTCAGAAGAGCTTCTATACATTCTTTTGCATTCTTTTCAGCCATCTGTAGTTTTAGACAGACTTCAGATCCAGGCACCCTTTGAAAGCAGTAAACTGAACCAACTTGTGAGTTACAAGGCAAAAAGTGAGAAAGCCCTTCAGAACAGCAGCAGCCAACACATCCATAGAACGACCATGAGCCAATAGATCACTCAGTCTGTGCAAGAAACAATTCTGCACTTTACCTTTTACAGGGCCTGTCTTTGTGAGACGTGAATCACATGAGTCAGATGAAGAGCTACCCCAAGGATTACTGAGTGGATTTAGTGATGCTTGATGACACAAAGGGCAGGACCAAAACTCATCTAAAGCTTCAACAGCAAACACCCACCAGCTCACATGTAACAAAGGCAGCAAAAAAAGCTTCTGATGAAAGGGGTAGAGAGAACTCATGCTTTCAAAAGTTCCCCGTGATACAATATTCAGAGCATTTCCAAAAAACTCAAGTACAATATAGGGAATTGCACTAATTCTGAACAGTGTCTATGCACAATGTCCCAGGCACACCTGACTGAAGACAGTTCACAAGCCTCCCATTCTTGCTTTGTAACAACCTGTTAAGTGGCAACTGATTATTCCTAATCTTTTAGGGAAACATGGAACATACCACCTCTATTTCACACAATTCTGTGATTCCAAAATCAAAGTTTGATGAAAAAATGCTGTGGTATTCAGCAGATTCAAGATAGGAGAAATCCTTGTGGGGCATGGGGTACCATCTGACAACCTCTTTTGGCAAATTGCCAGAGGCTGAGCAGAAATTCCTGTTAGCAGATTCAGCCAAGGAAGAAGGCTCTCCATGAGCCACAGCTCTCTGCTGCTCCTGCCCACCTTATCACCAGCCAGGCACATGGTTTCCAGCTCTTCAGCAGCACCCAGTGCTAAATTTGAATCACAGGATTCAAAACAAGAGAGCAGCACACAGCAGGTATATCTGTCCCAGTCACATTTTTCCACCTTTTTATCCATGGCAATTGAATTACTAATTATTTTTGCAAATCAAAATTTACATCTCAAAAACAATACAGAAAGTTTCCTATGTCTCCTGTTTTCACCTTCCCCTTCGGTACTTTCCCACCTTCACACCCAGCATATAACATCCTCACTTTCTCCAAGAATAGCTCAAAGAACCACAGCTTTTGCTTGCTGCTAGAAGCAGATAGCTCTGAAGCTATACATATGTTTTGACATATGCAGTCACTTTGTCAGAAGATGTGGAAAAAGCTAAAAATGGTTTTTGAACAGTAAGTAATAAAAAGCCTTCCAGAAAAGGTTCAAAGTGCATCAACAAAAAAGCTGCAGCCAGAAACATCAGAAACAAGAGCACTACAATTTATTGGGCATAAAAGAAAGCTAAATACACTCAACAGTACTGCTATGACACAGCAGCTTGAACCAAACAGGTAGAAATGCACACAAGAGACAGCCCTTGATCTTCCATCTCAGAAGCATAAACATATTCAAGATACAACTTAACAAAGAAGTCACATGTGAATATCTGCAGAAACAAAAACTGTCTCTATAGTTATCTTAGTCTTAGCTGAAAAATAAAAATTACTCCATTCTTTTAGGTTTATTTTTAATAATTATTTCAACGACATTTCATTTAAAAGCTTCTCACTGTATCAAGAAAACCCATCTGAGTTTACATCTTTTTGCACCTCCACATAGCAGAATTCACCACAGAACTTAATCTACAAAGAGACTTTATACAGAAGCCAAAAAAGGCCAATCAGCAAATTGAGGCTGCAGATTATTACAAGCAAGAGAAACTGCATGTTTATGCCTCTTTGTAATAAACAGGTAACATTAACTGAGATGTCCATGTCACTCACATAATACCATTCATATAGTAATGAATAGCACTATGACAGCAATATCTGACATGAAAAAACCCAGGTGTTTTAACAGGATAGATACTTAATGGGGAAATATGCAGCAATTACTGCCAATCTAAATTGGGCATATACACCCACTTCTCTAAAAGACATCTCAATCTGCAGTATTTCTGTGTCAAAGTTCATCTTTTATCTTTCAGTTGAGTTAAAAGTGCTAAGACTCTCTCTTCTTACCCAAGAAAAGCCAGCCTCAAGCTTCATCTGAAGCACATGGATGGTAGGTTTGTTAGAACAGTACACTTGGGGGGTTTTTTCTATGAACAAAACCAAGCAGATTAAGGTGTGACAATTCTCTAGGATGTGACTCTTCTACTTTACTTGCAGAGGTGTAGTTCCCAGCAGCTGGACAATCAGGAAGCAGTATCCTGCTCCATATTAAAAACCTACAAATAACAACATGATAAAAGCAAAGAAAAAAAAGAATCCCATCACTTTATTAATGTTTGGATATGGGCACTTTCTCAAGAAGGAGCACAATCCATAAAAGTGTTCTGTAAAGCACAAACATGAAGAGCACATAGAAGTTAAGAAAAGTCTCCCCAAACCCACTGAATGCAGTAAGAAAATAATCATCTTTACTGAGGCTAGAGATTGAACCTGAGTGCTTATTTTTGCATTTGGCAAATTGAGGATATCCTGACCTTAATGTGATATATCTACATCAAACCACTAAGAAATATGCAAACAAGTAAAAAACACAACTCGTTTATTGAAGTAGTGAAGCATGGCTACTGGGTTTTTTAAATATTATTAATCTTTCATTGTAGTAATTTACTTATTTAAATATTAATCACATTCAACATGCACGAAATGGATTTTTTTAAGCTGACAGCAGGAATTTTAAGGAAACTGGTAAGTACACATATTGACAAACAGTCTTATTTGAGTAAGCAGAAAAAGTTCTGTGTATCTTCCAGCAGTTAATCTTGCTAGTAACAGGGAAGCCTTTGTCTCCCTGCTTTTCAGCAACACAAAAAAAAAATAAATCCAAGAAAAGATGCAACAACATATCAGTTTTAAGATGCTAGAAGAATAAGATAATCAACTGAAAGATCTTCACAATCTGCATATTCAAATTAGTGCCATTCAAATAAGAATTGTCATTTTATGCTATTTAATCAAATGATAATTTCTATTAATTTTCATCTATTTCGAGGCAATTCAATTTCATCTTTGGCTAAAAAAATCTACTTTTGGGTTAAATATTTTCACTTTCTCATTAACCCAGTACTGTGAGTGGCCTAACTTCACCTGATTAGCAACTGCAAAGCATGTCAGGACACAAATTTAACTACAGACCAAATCTAAAAGGTATTAGATTCACAGAGACTTCAGAGTCCTATCAAACTATCAACATCTTCCATCTTCCGGAGCTCTGCTTCTGGTTGAAATGGTATAAAAGCATTTTTGCAGTTCAGCCTTTTTTGAGCCAAAACAAACCACCTCCGTGGTAAAATGACAAAGCTGAATGGCAAAGATACCTTTGCAACATCTCACCCACATGATCAATCTCTACATGACAATGCTGTCACTGGAAAGGCTTGGACTTGAATCAGTTTAAGGACTGATTTGACAGAAACATTTGTCAAGTAATTTTAATAATCAGACTAGAGAGCCTACATTTCACCACAAATTCAAGAAGGCAACAGACACCAGACCACTATCATCAAGTGTGACTCCAAAATGGGACTGTGCTTATTTTATCCAATCCAGCACCCTCCTCCTGAGAGTGGACAAAAGCAGATGTTCAAGAGAAACCACATGAAAGTGCCTTGAACAGTGGTTGGACCAGATGACTTTTGAGATTCCATCCAAACAAATCATTCCATTATTCTGTAAAAAGGCATGCAAGCAAACAATGGTGCTGCCATGAAATACCACTTACCTCCCAAACTTTATGGTGCTAGTTGACAGTAATCTTTATTTTGACCTCTTCACAACATGTGTTTTTGAAAAGTTATAAATAGTAAACAAGAAACTATCAACAGCCAGGCCCACACACTATTATACTCAAAATTTGTTTCTCAAAAACCAAAGGCACAGACTTCAGCAAGGCACAAACTTCAAGCACAAAATGGCTGCTTAACATTTATTTGCAGGAGGGCTACTTTGAAGCCTTTTAAAAGAGCTCTAAAGATGAAGAGTCAAGAAACTGCAGGAGGCACAAAACTGGAGACCTCTTCATCTATCTCTACAGAGAGCTGTTTTCTCCAAATTAGTAGCATGACATGATTTCAGCTACTGTCATTATGATGATCCTCCTTCTGATTTCCTACCTCTCCTGCTGTCTGTATCTTCGCCTGGTCTTAGTCAGCCACTCAACACCATTTAATAGGCACTAGAAATACAATTACAGCACTCTACACTGCGCCCTAAAGCAAAGTACTTCTTATAAGTGAAATTTATTTATAGAAAAAAGACCAAATAAGTGCCAAAATAGGGAATAAGAATGAATACATACATATATACACACACAATGCCTAGAAGTTTGTCTGTTGATTACATAGCACAGCTGCTGCCTTGAATGGTAGGTCTCAACTCCTTTCTAATTAGACAGATATATAAAAATGTTATACAACTAGCTGCAGAATAAATGCATTTACTGTTACTTAAAGCAGAAGCTGTTTTTGAGTGGAACCTCAAACCGTCCAAGTATCTGCAAAGCTCATAAAACACTTCCTCTGAGTCACTTTTATTTTATTCAGCTATCTGAATGCTTGCCATTTGACACAAATCAACCACAGCAGATAAATTCACAGTCAAAAATCTGGACACTGTCCTCAGCTCAAACCACAGCCAAACAGCATATAAAAATCACATTCTTTTACTTATTGTAGACTGAAATAACTGTGATAATTCAAGCCAAACTTTTTCAATTTAATGAATATTTAAACGTAAAATGTGACACAACCATCCAAGTCTCAACTAATTTTTCTACATTCAGTCACTAAAAAGTATCTGATTATAGAATGACTTCACTATTAAACAACAGCGGCTAAAAGGATCAAATTGTACAGACCAAGAACAGTATTTCAGAAACACAGCATGTTTCTCTTCTTAAGAATGTGGATTCAGTTTTTTAACCACTAGACAGTGTTAGTCTATTAAGTGGATTAGTAAGCACCGTGCATTATTGGATTAAGGTCTACCTGCATTGAAGCAGAAGTGGGTATTGCAAAATCATTGACAGAAGACATTGCCCTGCAGTGGTAATTGGTTTAGTTTTTTAGTTTCAGTTACTCAGAAAGAAATAGGAGACAATATATATCCTTGAAATAATAATTCAAATAAAAATTTTACTTACTCTTAAGATCCTAATAGAATAAAAATTGAAAAATTCCAGCACAACTTTACAGAATAAGCAAATGTAAAATGCTATTTTTATTGATACAGTAACCTACGTACAGGAGAAGTGTTGACAGAGCAACTAAGAACATGCTCTTCAAGGTTTGACTTGGCTGGAGTTTCGCTCAGGTTAACCAATGCATCACAAATGCTGCCATGGGACATAGGTGGGCTGTGGGAGAAATGGCTTCTTTGTCCTGCTCAAACCAACCTCTGCACCAGCTCCCTCACAGGCTTCAGAGCACATGGAAACAAGGTGGCTGTGATTTTGTTTAAAGCTAGCTTTTTCTGCACTGGAAGATTCATACTAACAAGATTACCTCTGGCTTTTTCAGAGCTAGGAATGTCATATACTGGACCTATACAAAGAGATTATATGATCTGTTTTCATAACTACCATTGCTGAGAGCACTGAAGAATGGTTAGTCATAAAACAGTGCAAACATCAAAGTTTTTGGCCAGAAGTCTGAAGATACAAGGTTAGAATCTGGTGATCAAAATGTTCAGAAGGGACATCCCCTTAAAAATAATTACAGTAAACTTGAACTTTACTTTATGCTGCCAACCTATCAAGCAAAGCACCATCACACTTCATCCAAGAGCCAAGAAAACTCATCTTCAGGTCCTTAAAAATCTCCTTGTGTTATTCTTGTTATTCAGTCCTACATGAAGAGAGGGTATTTTTACTGCAGGGTATTACATTAATTGCTCAAAGGCTTCTTTGACAGACTGTGCTAACGTCATGTAAGGCATTTTCTTGGACAACAAAAAGAAAACAAACCAAATAATCTTCATCAATGTCAGATGAAAATAGCTAATAAGGAAAACAGCAGAGCAAAAAATAACCGGAAACTGACAATAAACTGTCTCCATCCATCAAACCAAGAAAGAACAGATGGTAAAAAGAGAATTGCTGACTTTTGAGACAAAGAAGTTGCCTCTCAGAAAACCTACAGCTCCCTTTAAACTCCACAGCGTGGGACAGAAACTTTAACAATATCTTGTCATCAGAAAAATCATGTAGATGTGAAGGCAAATTAATGGATCACAGTTTAACACAGAGAGAAAGTAAATGTTTTACAGATTTACAGCATAGGGTCCAAGGAGACAGTTACAGATGAAATAACAACCAGCTCTTTACCAGATTATTACATCCCAGGTGAACCGCTCATATTTTTCATGAGCCAAACTTGGAATATTCCTGAGATTCCTCCCTATCATACTTGTGAATTCAACACATAATATTTCTATTTTGAAAGACAGATGACACAGGTAATGTGCATTAGGCAAGAACAACCGATGGAAGTGTGCAGTGAATGCCCTTTGTTACTCCATGCCATTTGATCTGATCAAGCATCAGCAACTGCTTATCTGATAATTATATACTTCAGCAGTGGTTTGCTTCACAGTTGTTCATTTTAACACAGTGCTCATGATCCTGTACTAAAAAGTGCTCCACAATCATTCAACAACTTCTTTCCACTTCAGACCACTGAATTACTATTTTTTCCCTATCTGAGCAACAGAAAATGGACCTGAAATTCTGGATTTGCCCTTAAACTCAAAATTCAACATATGATGACCTCAGACTTATTTTAAAAGGCACTGCTGCTTGCAGTTTGAGACGTCACCTGGGAATGCTCCAGATTCTTTTCAAAAACACAAGCTGTCACCTTACACAGAAAGCAACACCACTTCACAAATCCCAAGCAGTAAAACAGCGTAGCCAGATGCTGTTAGAACTGACACTTGATGTTTTTATCCAGCCCACATTTATCTGTGTCCTTCCATTGCACTGCTTCTCACTCCACAGAAGGCTGAGTTTAATCCCCTCAAATCACACACCATTTTTGCCTTTCTGAGGAAGATTCTGCCCCATGAAACACATTTGTTTGGCCTTCAAAGGAGAAGCTTCATGAGAAGAACCAGAACGATGCACTTTGCATAACTTTGACAGACACGTGGGTCCAGTCTGAAGATATCAGCACAGTTCTGGCTTACAGTTCCATCTATGACCAAAACCAAAGTTTCACTGATAAAAAGCCAGAAATGATTGTGAAATTAGGAAACTGGGACCCTCAAAAAAACCCTTCACTTCAAGTTTAACAGAGGGAAGGAACTATACCAAATGGCATTACAAATTTAACATAGCTTAAATCAACACTGAGAGAAAATTAGCACTATTCCAAGATAGAGTGTAAATGTTCCCAAATTTGTGCTCTCGGTAAACTACCTACAGAGAAAAATCAGGATGAAAGTAAAGGATGACAAGAACTCAAACAGAAAAAGGTAATTTGATTAAACAGTCAGCTTCAGTAGCCCTTCTCCCCCCTCCAGACACTGATAAATGCAAACAGTCTGCTTAAAGTATTGCATTATGGTAAAAATTACTAGAAAATACCATCAGATACACCATAAGAAGTGAGAAAAAAAAACTAGAAAAATCTCATTCTCTTTAATAAGAGAAATTCAAGACAAGAATATGGTATAAACTCTAATTTATCAGTAAATGTGCTCAGAACCTCAATAGAAAAATATCCAAATGAAACAGTTGCATATAACAGCCATACTACATAAAGAAAAAAACTGGAAAAGGAAGAAAAACTGTTTCAAATGGATCAACAGGGAAGATCTGAACTGACTGTTGCAAAATCAGCCAGAGGGAAAACAATCACATTGAATCACATTTAATGGGTCACATAGGCTTTACTACAACTGGATATTCAGACCACAAATACTCCATCCAAGAATATCACTTTGTTTACAAAATGAACCTCTTCCTTGAAAAAGTTGTCAGCATTTCCTGATACAGCAGACAAGACTAACATTTTCAGCCAAGAAGAAATGAGAATGAGAAGCAGTTTTAAATTCATACTGAATATTTATCTGTACAAAAAACTGGCTCCTACTTTGAATCTCACTCTGGGCTTGTAGCAATGATGGCTTCAAAAACCAGTGCTGCAGTATAGTGTCACCTGATCATCCTGGGCTAAGGGACTGCAAACAGTATTAATGTGACTTCTAACAGGTCACTGCTTACAAGATTTGCAACATTTAGTTCACACCCTGCTCACACATGTGACAGCTCAGGACAATCTGTGGAGTAGCATCAAACCAAGTGTTGGCCACCTGATAATCAATTTAAGAAATAAAACATTCCATTCGTTTGGTACCTTCTCTAAGATGTGTTCAAGTTCACACATTGCTAATTATCCTTATTCTAATATCAAAATGCCAGATACATTCATTGCAGCTAAATTGTGATCTACAGACCTGTCACCAACAGCAACAAGGACCAGGTTCAAATGCTGATCTCACAATAATGAACAAGCTTACTACAAAAAACTAAATATCAGCAGAGTAACTGTGGGTTTGTGCGCATGTGCACACATAGCTGGATGTGTAAAATCAGCAAGCACATTTTTATTTAGAAATAAAACAAGGTAGGAGAAGAAAATAAAAACTGAAAAAAATATGTATGCAGTCAGGAATACAGCAAAGAAGGCCTGAAGACAGCTAGTTGTGTGACAGGATTGATGCAGAGAACCACCAAAAAAATCCACAAAGCTTCAAAAGTGAAAATGACACCTACACAATGCAGAGCACAATCTCTCATTAGATGTTTTCTGTGAAATTTCCTGAATTCATCTATTAGAGATCCAGTAAAATAATTCACAGCATTTGTTATGAGACTGACAAAAAACCAATTCATGGAATAGAAAAAAAATTGTTTGCAACAGAATCATCTTTTTTTTAAAAAAAAAAATAAAAGCCATTTAGATTACAGGCAGATTTTTGCCAAATTATGGGTTCACATCCAGACACTTTGAAATATAGGTCTCTTCCAATAAAAAAATTTGCCAGTAAACAAAGAATTTTAACAGATAAATTAAGATCTGACCAAAATACTGCCACATGAGAAATTTACAATCACCAGTGCTTTATAAAAACATTTTCCTTGTTCTTCCAAGTAATATTTTAATATACAAATACTTGGTACTTAATGTTAGTTGTCAGAACTTGAGTCATGTAACAGCAAGCATCCAATAAAAAGTACCTTACTGTAGTTGGCTTTCATATAATCTACTCAAGAAGCTTTGCATCCAAACACTTAATAAGAAAACAAAAATCCAAAGGCTCTTTAGAAGTTATCCAGTAAGCACTACAATTCCAATTAATGTTGTAATTGCAAACAATTAAAAAATGAGAATTGAAGACCAATCCTATTAAATGCCAACTTTAGTTCTGTTCATTAGAACCTTTAAGCTACTGCACAGAGAGGAAAATGTTTAAAATGAGCTTAACAAAAATTAGGATTTTTTTTTCCTATTGAGCAATTAAAAGCCACTATGCTACAAGCAATCTGTGAAAGTATTTGAAACTATTTGATAAGCTCAAATAGGTTGATTAGCTGAATTTCCCTGGCAATAAGTTTCAACAACAACCTACTGTAAAAAGTTCCTCTTTTCCATCAGGTTATACACTTGTGCAGGTTTTTTTTCCCAGCCATAGAAAAAAGAAACAGCAAAACACTCCAAAATAGGTGAAAGCAGCAAGTATGTTGCCAGCTGTAGTTCACAAAAGAAAGAGGAGGGGTAAAAAAAAGAAAAAATCCATCCATAAAGGAAAAAAAGTATGAGAGAAGATTTTCTAACTCAAGCCAAGTACTCACATGAATGTACTTCAAGCTCCCACTTGAAAGTAACTCACTGGAAAATCATGCGGGCCAGTAAACTCACTGTTAAGTTGCTGATCTTTCACATCTTGGAGAGACACTTATTTCTTCATTAAGGATGTTCAGAATTCATTTATTCTGCCCTCTCAAAAAATTATTCCTTTCCACAAAAAGAAGTAATAGGCAACTGATGAGGCACTTTCCAAAACAGAGATTACTCCAGAGGAGCATGTCATCTGTGGGCATACACTGGCTCCATTCTGAGTTCCACCAATTTCTTTGGGTTTTACCTCTGCCAATTCTCCTATGTTCAACCTATTTTGCTTTGGCAGCCCCATCAGGTACATGTTAACATATCCAGCCATCAACTTGTATACTTTGTAGGCATCATCAGTGGAATACAATAAATTACTTCTTTAAAGAATTCAGTAACCTTACAAACAACCTCTTCTATATGTATACTTCAGGGAAACCTCATAATCCTGTGACTAGAATCCCTGCAACTTTATTTTATTTATTAGCTAGTTTTCTAAAGGATCCATTTGGGTTACAGCACAACACTTGAACACAGCCTCCAACATCTCATTATAGAAAAAGTCCCCTGAGAACTGGAAGAGTGCTGCCTAACCCAGCCCTAGCCCACTGGCACAGCTGCACCATCCAGGCAGTCCCCATGCAAGCAGCCCAAAAGGGGCTGCAGCCAAGGATGTCCAGTGGCACACAGGGCAGTTTTCAGAGGATGAGAGAACTAGAGGAATTCAGGTATTCTGAAGAAAGGAACTTCTAGGGGAATGGAGGCAGGATACCTGCAAGCAATCTTGCTAGTTCTTTTCCATCACATGCTGCTTTGTTGTAAAAACAAGAGGAACCTACTCCAGGCCTGCACTCCCCTGCCTGGATGCACAAGGCTCTGCACACTCAGCAAGGGCAGAGCAGGATCCTCACCAGCCAGGTAATGAAGGTCACACCAAAGGCCAAACACCTGCTCAGATACTGTGGTAGAGACACGACTGAAACCCTAACTAGGAGCATTTCAAATCACAGCAGATCAACAAGAACTGGCAACATCCCAAAACTCTTCCTACTTAGTTGTACTGCCCACACACAGGTTACTTTTCATTTCATTATTCTTTCTATCCTGTGATAAATGGTTTTGTTCTTGGCATTAAAATTGACAGCAAGTAAAGAATAAGTATCTGTGAGTAGCTGAGTGTCTTAGTACTACTGGTTGGTTTGATAAATAAATTTCTTTAGAATTACCCCCTTCACTAGTTCCCTTTCTGATTAGAACATGACCCATCACCAGAAGATACAAGTATTAAATCAGTCCAAGCTTTCTCCAGTGAACAATAAAAGCATTTTAAAATCAGGGTGTGCTGCTTCTTTAATGTAACTTCAAGTCTTGCAAAATACAGTCCTTTTCTTTGCATCCATGCCAAAAACCCATGTTTAAACCAAACCCCTTGAGTGTGCATATAATTACAAATGAAGGACTCCAACAATATTGCACAGCATTTTCCTTCCAGCTGTAATCTACAGGTGATCAACAAGGCTAAAGGAACAATTTGGAAACAAAACAGGCAATTTACTATGGGAGAGGTTTCAAAACACCTTTCAAAGTCACAGCTACCAAACAGTTGCTCAAGAACTAGGAACCTCATAGAAAGGTCCTGTGGAAACCACTCAACTCTAAGTGTTCTGACTTTGGAAATCAGATGACTTTTAAAAAACCCCAAACTTGAAAGTCCATCTTCTAATGCGACTCATGAAGCCTGAACACTTTGAAATACACAGCTCTAGGAAAAGTCACCACAAATACATATTCGTAAGTACATAAGGTCTACAGGAGAAATGAATTTTTAAGAATTATGACTTTGTATCTACTTGGGTGTTGGTTCAAATCGCGTTTCCAGCGTCATTTCAATGCAGCAACAAAAGAGGGATTTCCTGACTCAGAGTTTAGAAGGAAGACACGCTGAAAAATAACTATTTGTTCCACACCTCATATACACTAAAGCAAAAACACACACCCACTACTTAAGCAAGTGTAATTATATTAACAAACAGACAGAACTACAATTCCACAATTAAGACTTTCTTTAATAGTGAGTTACTAACCACAGTGGTAGTGCTTCTGGAAGTTTTGTTTTCTTAAGCATCTGACTTAAACATGTACTTTCCTCCAAAAAACCCGTATAGTAGAGAAATACAGAGAATACTCTTTGGATTTCAGACAGACTAAATATTTATGTCGAGTTCTCAAGTGTTTCAACAAATGTCTTATACTTGGAAGAGATTACACAAGAGTATGAAGGAAGCAGGCTACTAAGGCAAACTTGACATTTTTTCCACTGCTAAGCTTTAATGTTTCAGATGTAGAACCAGTTGCTTTAAACCGCTACTTAAATGTCTTACTTTGAAAGAATCAAGAATGGAGCTCAGTTAAATGTATATTTCTGCTCACTTTATGTCACATCCTGAGAGAAGGCACTTGTTCTGCAAAATTAACTTGTTGCAGAAGCAGCATGATGAAAACTACTGCTAAGCCTTTGAGAATATACTAATATGAAATTGTCTCATGAAGATGAAGGACAAATCAATGAAAACTGATTAATGAGGAAAACAAAGGGCTATCACAGTCTTAGCTTCTCAAGAAAAGTTTATAAACACTAACAAAAGAATCAAAACAATTTAGAGAAAAGAAACAGAGATAGAAATGTCAAAATGCTTATTGTGGCTAAATATTATAGAGTAACACCAGTTTCTATTAAGGTTTACTTTTCAATGATTCTTAAAACATTTGATATAGAAAAGGTATTTTGAAATCCTCTTTTTATACTTGTATGTGGGTAGTTCATAATCACTTCACCCATTAGTTATATTTAAAGTAAACACTATAACATCTGGAAATCAGCAACTGTACTTTTTAGAAAAGAGCTCACTAACATTACAAGCCTCAGATACATCAATCCTACTAAGTCCTGACTCAAAAGAGCAAGTTACAGACAGACAACTGCCCACATGGGTCCAAAGCAATGCCACCAACCAACTTAGCTCAGGAGGAGAAAACTTGCTCCAGAAACCATTCTCTAGGCTTTTCCACAACTTCTAGGCCTTATATGCATGCCCATGTTTAAAAGCCCACTGTCTAACTTCCCTGGCACAAAGAAGAGCAGGAAGCCACCACACACTGCTATGGGCAGCTCCATCATTCCAGGGCAATGGCAATAACTGGGGAAATAGGCATTTTATGTACTCACATTCATGCTTTAGGCACAGGAAATGTTCTGCAAAATTAATCTACTTACCTGCAAAAATTCTTACTGGAAACAACAGATCTGTTTGATGCTGTACTTACTACTTACTCAGTCACAAAAATCTTACACTGTTAAACTGAAAACAGAATTCTACAGCAGTAGAAACACACACAATAGTATAACCATACTGGCAAATTCCCCCCAAACACTGCTCTAGTCAATTTTCATACCACACATTCCAGAGACCAAAAAGTCAGATATAACCTATTACGTTTAACTGCTAATTCCAGACTAGAGGTACAACAGGAAAACAGTTTCTATACAAATGCATTAGTGCAATATCAAACCTCACGGACACCTGAAAATAGCTGGACACAGATCCCAGATCCCAAATATGATTTGTTTTCTTTGTGGTATCTGTTTACCAACCACAAGCATATTTTTTCTCTTTTTGCCTCTCAGAACAAATGGGTAACACACTAACTACCTCCAAATAGAGCAGAGCCAGCAGACCAGTAGTTGTGCAATCTGAAGTAAAAGGTAGCCACGCACACACAACTCTTAGCAGTAGAAAGACCAAGAGAAAATTTTAGATAATCTCCAAGAGAAAATACATCCAGTACTCTTATTTTCCCAGCATTGACCATACACAGATAAACACTACATTCTAACTTTTAAACTTGATCAAGTAGATTATAGATAACTCCATTTGCTATTACAGATTTGTATCATTATGTCAGCTAAAGACTTCAAACCACATTAGAGTGCACTACCTCACAGGATGAATACAGCAACAAGTAATTACAATCCTAACAATCTACTTGCAGATTACATTACAGTGTTTACCAGCACAAGTGATCAGTAATACACAAACTATTTCATCTTCATATTTAAAAACAAACACATTTTTTCAGGGCATACTATTACCAGGCATTTAACTTTGAAACAAAAAAATTTCCCTAACCCACCCCTCCCCAAATGTCTCCAGAGTACTAAAAGATCATCCACCATTTTGTTTAAACACTCACTTTCAAGTATCTGATTTCTATACTTGGGGGTCAAAAGAAGAGAATTAGTAGCATTTTTAATTTAGGAAAATATTGCCACCTCTCCTAGTAAGCTTCCAGACAGTGGCACAAATTTCCATGCAAACAAATGAAGTCTTAGTAATAAGCACAAAAATAGTAAAACTATTTAGTAAAACTATAAAAATGAGTCAACATCTCATTTTCAATCTAATTTCGGAACAATTTTTCTTCTTCCATCTTCTACAACTTTCCTAAATGTAATTGCTTTAAACTATACTACAGGGAAACAAGAGAATATTGAGGTAATTTTGCAGACTTTGTCCAGTTGTATCACATCCCTACATCTACCACTTATGAGGACAGTTTCATCCCTTCCTCCTTTTTATTATCTGTAGATAGCAGAAAGCCAAATTTTACTTTAGACTGAACAGTTTTGTACTAAATACGTACTTGGATGCTAGACTGTAAAGGAACCTGTCATCAAGTTCCAAAAGAAGAAAGCAACCCTCAAGTTTTAAAATTCTAGCTCACTTTTGTAATCATAAGAAAAATAGATGTGACCTATACGATGAGTTTGCACCAATTTGCCCTTGATTTCTAACTGTCAATAGTACTGTTATGCTACATGCACATAAAGCCTGCACAAGAAATCTATTGTGTTGATGACAAAACAAAGCACTACAAGCTAGCCAAATTACAAAAGATACAACTAGATAACAAAGTGACAGATGGCTATTATAAAACACTTTCTAAACTATTATTATTATTATTGCTGATTGGCATGCCAAAACAAGGTCACATATCCAGTAGCATCAGTTACATGTGAATGTACCCAACTTTACTAACAGTCTATTATCATAAAAGTACTCAAAAGAGCAAGAAAAAAGAAAGAAATTAGATTCCTTAGCAGGAAAGATGACAAATTTGGGTCATCACTGAAGCCTAAATGAACTGCTCTGAATGGCATTATTCATTCAAACTAACAATAATTTCCCATTTACAGCAGTCCATAGGGAACAAACTGTTTACATTTGGTTTTCTCTGCAACCATACAAACTAGAAAGGTTTGTTTAAATTAAAGCTTGGATTTTGCAGCACAGTTTTGTGGCCACAGAAGGGCAGGACAGACAGGATCCTACTGCCTGGTTATATACAAGGATTGCCGTGTTGCACTCAACCACAGAAATTTCTTTTTTATTCAAATGACAATCAAATTCAAATTACTTCAGTCATACTTGGAAGTAGCATTTTAGACCAGATCCACACCAAACTGTTTTCCTAAGACCATATGAACTACACAGTTGTCATCATTTATTTGTCTCCTCATTAAATTTATCAGTCCAGCAGGGGAAGATCCACGTTTTCTCCTGAGATCATGCAAAACATACTTATATCATCATCACAGATTTTAAGAACTATGTCAAAATACTTCTAACTATCAACACTCAAAACAAAGAAGGAAACTTACCTACTACCATGAGTGTGAACTCAAATCCTCTCTTCACAGACTTTCGGTAAACTTGATTTGGAAGATTTGCAAACCCCACATATCCTTCAAGGTTCTTCTGTTGCTAAAGCAAGAGATATTTAGGAAAAGGAAAAGTTAAAAGGAAAGCAAGTAATTTCTTAATTGGCTTGTATTCTTAGTTAATGAAATGTTCACTTCATTTTCACATTTGTAGAAAAGTGCTATCTACCCAACCTCTCAACAGCCCAAGCTGTCTACATTCAAGACAGTACAATGAACTGCAGCAAAAAATACAAAAAAACAATTTTTTGTCTGGATGGTCAGAAAAACTGGCACAGAAACTCAGGTACACTAGGAGTATTTTGGGCAAATGCAATTGCCATATTATGCCTGCAGAGTGAGCATGTGCAAACAAATTAAAACATTATCAACTTTGTACCAATGCCCATTTGAGACACAGGCCAGCAGTATGAATGCACCCTTCCTCTATTTCCAAGTCATGGTGGTACTGCCTCAACATGAAGGGAATCAACTTGAGATCTCTGCTTCTGTGTCATTCAACTGCAGGGCCTTCATGTTAAACCCAGACTTACACTAATGCAGCATGCCTTGCACAAACTCTCCATACAGGCAAAACTTCAGCTGCCTTGTACTCTGAAAAACTTACCCAAAATAGTGCCTACTGTAAAACAAGAGAAGAATTCTGGATGTTAGCCATTACTTCTTCTCACCACATTAATGAAAATGCTGGAGGTACTTAAAATGCCTCCTCCTCACTGTACTAGACCCAGCAATCTTTCAAAGCTCAACTGTGCTACCTTTACACCGCTCTTCCAGCACAATCCTACAACTGTTTGTTTATTAACGCAGCAGCTCTGAGGATTGTCTTATGAGTCTGGGCAATTTAGATATTTTACAAAGATTTTGAAAACACTTTCTTGAGACAATTGTCTACTAAAAGCAACACAAGGCACTGCTTGTCATGGAGCAGTGATTTCAGCCTTTAGGCGTTATGTCCGTGCAAAGTTGAGAGGATTTCATGTGATGGTGGTACTGCCTCAGGTTCAGAGTTTGAGAGCTGTACATACCCACACAGCTGAAGTGCTGTCTACAAGTTCAAATTCCACTGCCTAAAATTATCTTTATGAGAACAGAGGAATTTTAAAAAATAATTTGTAAAAAAATTTTCTCCTGCAGGCACTCTTGGCTCAGAACTTCTCTGTATGGGATACAGTTTGGTTAATTCAAGTTTGGTATGTGGTTGAGTCATTTATTTTGAAATTCTTTCTTTCTAAAACTGACAGAATAAGTTCAAAGCAGTAATAAACTCAATTTTTAAATTAAAAATATTTCTTTAATTAAAGCAAGGATATAAAACCACTATCACCTTTAAAGTATTGAATGCAAGAACTAACCTCTTGGCAATCCAACAGCACTAGTCTATAAATGGACTCTGTGTTTTAAGTCACCCAACTGATTTCTCCATTTGGCAAATAAACTATTAATAATCTCAAACAAAACTACACCATTGCAAAGACTAAGTTAGAGGCTCCAGTTTAAATACTCATAACGCAACAAATGTTGTTGCTTCCCTAAATGTAGGAATCTTTGTGTTGCGTCATCAAGGAACTTCTTTAAAGAAGCTTTTTGTTTCAATATAGCCTTTGGTGCAGATATAATCTCATCTGAAAGGTTTTAAAGTATTTTAAAAATCAGCCAGGAATTTAAAATCCAAATATTTGTTTTAATTTTCCCATCTATTACTGCATGTAAGGAATGGAATTTATCACAATCTGAAACCCTGAGCTGAAGCCAGTGCTTTAGATATTACATGACATGCAGGTCAGTGCTGTTAAAGATATTAAAGGGCTCCTTAACAGTGCAGGTCCTTAATAACCACTAAGCATGTGAACTCCTATTCATCCTACCAGATATGAAATATCTAATCACAGTCAGGCACTCCTAATAGTTCTACTTGTCAGCCACCTGCATTTTTTAGTATCTACATACCTTTTAATGTGTGTCATGTTTACAAGAAACACCTCACTGCCTCATTAGCTGATTCTTTTGCTTAAAAGAATGGGTTTCCATATAATTCTGGTCTTGAACTAAAGTTATTTCTCTTCCCCTTTATAAAGAGCTCCACACTTCAGATAGTTTTACCCCTCTGAACTTCTAGATCACTGAGTATGAAATGCTAAAAAGGAATAGATGGCAAATTTTGGGTTGTTTGCTTTATTAAGTTGGTCTACATTAATTACACCCAAAATTTTATATAACAAAATAAAAATGGTAATAACCAGAAAGATGATGATGTATCAAATGTTACATTGGGCATTAATGCTGTGTTTAATGTGAGCATTTGTCCTCAGTAGGAAAAAGCCTTTTAAAAAATTGCAGCTGGATGCCAGATTTAGATTTCTGGTACACCAATTAAAACTGAAGATTTCAACATACTGGTTTTTAAATGGTTGCCTTTGTTCATAATTTGCCACTTCTAAAGAGACCAAAACAAATTAGGAATTGAGTTTCCTTAATTCCTGCAACAGCTTTTAAAGGAACTTAGTACTTTTTTTGGTAAAAGAGTTGACTTCCACTGTCTTGAACACGGTGCCAAATTGAGATCTCACATTTCTAATACTTACAATACCTTCCCCTTAATTTTTACCCCTTCTTGATTTTCAACCAGCTGTTATCTAAGCTCAATTTTAGTTCATCTGCTAAAAACCTCATGCTGCCTCTATTCCTACATTAGCTGTAAAACATCTGCATCAAGGTAATACTTACAGCTACTTTGTAAACAACACGTTTCCATCATTTTCACAATTGAAGATATCAGGAGAATACATCCAGAAGTAGTCCAGCAAAATTATGAATTTGAACCATTGCAGCAATGAGTCCATGCAGGTGCAGCCACAATCCAGAGAGAAGAACAGGGGCAGTGTGAGAAAGAAAAGAAAAGAAGAAAACGTTACTTACATTTGATCAAAGTAACTCTCCGTATTTTCCATCTAGTATGCTTAGGATGCAGCATTTTAAGCAGAATCACAGAATGGTTTGGGATGGAAGGGGTATGGAGGAACATCTACTTCTAAACCCCCTGTCATGGGCATGGACACCTTCCACTAGGTCAGTCTGCTCTAAGCCCCATCAAACTGACTTTGAACACTTCCAGGGCTGGTGCATCCACAACTTCTCTGGACAATCAGTTCCAGTGCCTCACCACCCTCACAATAAACAATGTCTTCCCAACAGCTAATCTGAACCTATTCTCTGTGAGCTGAAGGCCATTTCCCCTTGTCCTCTCCTGTTAAAAATCCCCCGTAACGTTTCTTGCAGGCCTCCTTAATTGTATTTGTTGGTAACCTTAATTTAATTTGGATTATACTGAAGACAACCTAATTTCATGGTAATATACTACACAAACTCCAGCCATTTAATGATCAATACAGGCAGCTTAAACAATAGCTGTTTTTACTTCAGGTATTCAACACATTTTTGATTGCCTTATGCTATCTGAACCTGTAATGGGTTCAGGCATGTTTCTTCTTCTGAGGTGTTCACTAGAATATGCAATCTCATTTCACCACACTACTGCACACAGCATCTTTATTTTAGTCTGGAAAAAGTACAAAGACCAAAGCCATCATCCTCACAAATGTCTTCCAGGATTCTGTGTTTCTAAGTCACTTTACACATTCAGTGAACAGTGTCAATTCACTTCATTTGCAACACTGAGCATTAGAGCACTGCTGCAACCTTGGGCACAAGTGTCATGGTTCAACAGCCAGAAAATAAAGAACAAAGCAGGGAACACAAGCTAAGTGTCTGTTCAACAACATCTAACTCTGTGTGTGACAAGAGGTCTACAACAGTTCTCCAACACAACACTTACAATACCTTAACTAAAAGCTGTATGACATAAAGATCCTGTTTGTCACTAAACATCTTCCCAGGCTTGAGTATTTCAATACATAGATACTAAAAAAGTAAGTAAAAAACCCCATCTTAATAGCAAATTCTAGGCCAGCAGTTAAGATGCTTCTGCATCTTAATACCTAATTTTTAATCAATCCCATAGTTCCAGAGTCTGAATTTATTTTTAGAAACTCTACACTGTGATGGGAACTGCACTTCAAAGGGGCACTGAAGTCTCCTTCTGCTTGTCTATGTAATGCAATATAAGCTTTCTGTTGCTACAGCCCCCTTCATGGTCTGTCAGCATCCAGAGCCACACCAGCTCAGCACATTGGGTACACTGCTGCTGTACTCTTCTGAAAGGACAAAAAAGCAAGGCACTGCTGATCAATGCCAGTCCTTCTCTGTGCCTCGCAGAAAGGTGGCACAAGATGCTCTGGGAGGAAACTCCCTTTGTTTTGGGAGGAAGTCAGATGCATATGCAGCAGAACTGGAGCTGTACAGCCTGGAACATAAGTGATACTGCAGATCCCACAGCAGCCCCAGTACTCCAAGATTTTACTATCAATCCCCCTAAGTAATACATTACTATCAGGTATCATGTAGCACATCACTGCTTTCAACTGTGAAAGAAGGGTGACATCATCAAGCACTAGTTCACTGAGTGCACACAGGGACCTCCTTCCCTGGACAAAAGCAGTACTATTTGAAATGCTATCATCCAGCAAGAACAGCTACATGGGTCACACCAAAGGTCTGCCTTCACTAGTGGTCAGAAACATACATCTAAGGTAGCACACACAGCAGAATAAACAGAGCAGTGCTTCTCTTAACACCTCCACAATCACCAAAGATCCACCTCGCAAGCATTTAGGATGGGCTATTTCTTCACTTAAACAGCATTCGACCAATTTCTCTTCCATGCACACTCTTCTTATATGTAACAGCATCCACAAAAGTCTCTGTAGCAAGAACTGCCCCTGTACATTGTTAAAAGGATGAATATAATTTCAAAATTACCTCCTGTTAGCACAGTAGTATCTTCATTGGAAAACAGCCCTAATCATCTAACATACTGCACTCAAAAGAAGCCATTTCATATCTCTGATTGCTCCTGCTGCTCTTACATAACTCTGCTCTAGCTCTGTACTCTTCTGAGGAAGCCAGGGCAAGAGCTACACACAGTGTCCAAGAGGCAAACACAGATCCAATGTCTGATCATGTGCTATCTCTTACTCTCATCCTTTTATCAATTCCCAACATGTAACGTATTTGAATCCTTCCAAGCACTGAGCTGATGACACTGTGAACTGTACACAAGACCTCACTCCTGAGCTCTAAAACATGTTCACAGCTTGTCACTGAGCATACAGCACAGCAGTCCACATGTATCACTTTACAATCATCCATGATGCATTCCAGCTATATTTGTATATCAAGTATTCTAATATTTTCATCTTCTTGTAGTTGTCAGCAATCTCCAATCTAACTCAGCACAAATGAAGACAAGCAATACAATTATAAACTTGGCCTCAGATGACTTTCAGTGCATCTACTCTGTGTACTCAATGTTGCTTTAATGTACGTCTCCCTCAAGCAAAATGTCACAGCCCACATAAACCAGCTGCAGAGCTGGTGGTGTTTTTGGATCCATCATCTGAATCAATGAATTAATAGCCAGCAGCAAACTGCTCTAACTATGCAAATGAGTGAAAAGAGAAACAAAGCATCAGTGGCTTCACAAGCAGTTCTAAAGAAGATCACTGATATTAAAAAAAATATAATTTCTCTTTAAATAAGTCTGTCATCTTCATTATTGCCCAGACACTGTAATTTACCTTTCTCCTTTATTCTGGAATGACTGTGTTCAGGAATGATAAATTTAAAGTCATTCTTCACATATTACCATCTGGACCAAAAGATGAGAGCCTCTGGCCTAAGGTCCAGTGCCTGGTAAAAGAGCACACCTTATCTCTCTGACAAAAAGGAAATAGAAGTCCAAGGTGAGCTAAAGCCATTTTTTACCTCTGTGTTGTGCAACCTGAGAGTTCAGCTCACACTCAACACGGGTAAGTGCAGCTTCTATGCACTGGTAGCAACCAACAGCCTGTAATAGGATGTTATGAAAACTCTTTGAGGATTTATGACATAGCCAAACTTGCAGCAAATATTAATGAAGACAGCTGGACAGAAAATAGAAGACCAAACAGAAAAGCAGTGTGACATCAAGGAGCCACTGTCCTTTCTAATCAAAGTTGGCTTTAGCGCTTCTCAATCAAACTCACTCTAAGAAATACTTATTTTTCCTCTAGTCACCTCCTAGGAAACACTGCTTTTAAAAGTACCCAGGAATATCACAGAAAACCCAAAAATTGTTGAAATCTGACCATAACACAAAGTGATATTAGAAAGGGCAGATACCCTCTGCATTTGGCATATGATAGCAATGTTTGTTGTCATCAACAATGAAAAGAAAAGCTGATCATCCTTCATGCATTTCACACAGCTGGAACCAGGAGCATCCTCTGAACACGGTATTTTTTCTACAATTTACATTTGCTATGGTGTCAGTTTATTTTGGTAAGGTAACCAGATGTAGGGCAAGTTTTCTTTATATACAATTTACTTTATTTACTGTTATATACAATTTACTCAGTTCTGCTAAAACAAGAATCTGCACCTGCTCTAACAATGATTTGAAGAATTAAAATAGTATTTTTAGAACTTTTAGGTGAATTTCTGCAAACCCTTTAGCCACAGTATTTCTATGCAATATCCTACCACTGTGCTGTGAGTATGACCAGTGACAGTTTCTGGTTCTGTGCATAACAACTGGTCTATAACCATTGTTTACTCCCATTTCCTCCACTAGCCCTGACATGGTAACTTTTTATTTTCTTCTTTCTAACACTGCTAGTTATTTGAAGTCTCCACATCAATACAGAGAAGCCTCCAAAACTTGCAGGAAGGCCTTACCAACACCTCCAAAACCCCTTCAAATTTTCTACAGTTTATCTAACGTTGCATTTTTTCAACTTGTCAATATAGAGGCAATACATAAAACAAGTTAAGACATCTCCAAGATGTCCTCCCACATCTCAGAGACACAACTGCACATCTTGCAACTTAGAGATTTTGTTACTGCATTCTTAAAATAGAGGCTTCAGGTAGCAGTATTTAGTGTAATAATGCTTCTACAATCCACGGACACTCGTAAAGATAATATGTAGTACCTCAGCATTGACTTTCTTCTCTGCAAAAACCCTTTAAATAAACACAATCCATATTAAAAAAAACAACTAACAGAACAAAAACCAAATAACAAAGGAACAAAGTGTGGAAATAATAATATATAAGGGAAACTCATCACATCTATTTGCAAAGTTAAGCTTAGCATCTATGAATACATTTGTCCTTTCACTATTCAAATAAAGTAAAATATTTGCTGGGTCAGTAACATCTGCTGTAATCTGCACGGCAGAAGTCTAGCACTGATGGAAAGGAAATGAGCACTTCTATTCCCTCAAAGAGACATCAGCTGCAGCCTTTCTTTGCAAGACAACAACTTGGTTTCCAAGTGTGAACTGAGAGTATGGCCTACATTAGAAAAAATAAATATTTCCATAAAGGACTGAAAAAAAGAAAATCCTTTCAATGCATAACCACAGTTAAGAAATGAGGATCTCTTTTGGTCTCTAGTAGCAAGCTGAAGAAGTCAGTAAGTACTAATTTCAAGCACTGATCCACTGAATGCACTAATTCCACTGTTCCTCAAAATCACACTGGGCACAGTGAGTGAGCAGGTGAAGAATGAGCTTTAGGCTTCCCTCTTTTTTTCCCATATCAGACACCATCATCTGGCTAATTAAAAATAGTGCTGAAATACAGAGCAAAAGGACTCTGCACCAGAAAGAGCAGACAGCATAATCTGTCTGTAGAGCTACAGGCAGCACATCCAGGAGGAAAGCAGAAAACTCCAAAGAAAAACAAACAGGATGTCGTAGGCACACTACTAAAGCTTAAGTTCTCTAGTAAAAAAAAAAAAAAAAAAAGAGAGACTTCAGAGCCAGTGCACAATAAATATGCACAGCAGCTACAGCCAACACAGCCAGTGCTGCACTTCTTTGAGCAGCCAAAGTGCAAGAAAGCTGACAACTACAGGAAAACTAAGCCAGTTAAGCAGTAACTAATTATAGTTATAGAAGGGGCAGAGAAACAGGAAAGTTGTCAAACTATAAAAGCAGGCCTGCATAACTAAAACATCCAGTATTAAAAAGTTCTACCCGCAATAACTCCACAGAATAATTCAGGCCAGCCACACATGTTGACTTTTTTTTTAATAGTTCAACCTCCACTACAACTAGCTAGGCAATTAATTCCTTGAAAATAAAGTAAACCTTTTTTGCATTTTAGATGAAATTTAAAAGTACAAAAATACTATTTTAAAGCTGCTTGAGTGTGTATTTTCCCCTTTATTCTGGCTTTAAAAAAACCCCTTAGTCTGCCTGCAGAGAGCAGCACACAAACCACCATCACACAGCAACTTGCATCCAACTGAAATGACCGACTAGAAATCACATTTGACAGTGAGGTGACCGATTATCTTCCACTCTATAAAGTCAGGGTCGAAATGAAACGGCAGCTGGGGACCTCGTGTCAGGAACAGCACCAAGCACACATCACTTGGTGCATCAATCACCACCATTCACCTCCCTAACTCTTCCTCAGTGTTGCTGTCCTCAAATGTTTTTTCCAACACAAACACTGAACCAAGGGCTGAAGGTAAAAGATTCAAAAGAAAAAAAATTAAAAAACACCAAAAAACCAAACCCAAGTATGGAAGATCCCTGGCCAAAAAGCCTCCAAGGGAAAAAAAAACCACTGAACACAAACAGCTGCAACAAGAATGAAAACAAACAATCTGCTATTCAACTTCATCTTTAACATGTCTCGTGTATTTAGCTTGTGGATATTTCCCAAAAGACATGTAAATAAAAAATTTTGAAATAATTTTAAACCCCCCCAAAAAACCCTACCAATCAATACCAAAATGGTGGCATCTTTCAGGCAGTTTTATCTCACACTTTCATCTCCTATGACACCAACTAAACTATGGTTTCAAAAAGAGCCATTTTTAAGGAAATGGATATTCTCCCCCAAGTAGGTCAGTGCCTCTACATGGAGTCCATTTCAAGTCTCCATTAGCACTGGAAACACAGAAGGAAAAAAGCACAGTAAGTGTTGAGAAACAAACTAACATGCCTTGCCACAATGTATCATTTAGTTCCTTTGTCATATCCTTTTTCAGTTCCTTCATGTTCACCCTAACACTGCATTTTCCTTCACAATTTGCATACAGATGGATCAGTTAACTGAAAGATTCAGCAGGGGATGATAAAAAAGTCCACAAAATTAAAAAAAAAAAAAACCAAAAAAAAACAAACAAAAAAAAGCCCCCCAAGAACAAACCCAAACCAACTGATTCCCACACCAAATCTCTGGGTGAAGCAGCAGCAACAGCACAGGTATCTCATATAAGCCCAAGCACAGAAATCAGATTCTCAGGAAGAGCAGATTGCTGCAATCCAGCTGGCAGTGTTTCAACCAAGGGACTCTGAAAAAGGCATTTGCAGGTGTGCACTTTGCACTTCCTTCTGTTCAATGCCTGGAATCCCCACAGAAGTGAACTCCCCAGCAGCACATCCCATCCTGCCTCCTCATCAAGCAGCTGTAAGGATGGCAGGACAAGAAATAGCATTATTACAGTTCCAGCCCAAAGGGTTACTATCAGATCTAGTAAAATTTCTTGAACATGTAGGTGCAGAAATGCTAATGAGAGGTGAATCATTCATGCAAAAATACTCAAGCACATTCAACATAGTCTAAATGAAGTGTGCTCCCCTTAAAGAGAGAAATTACACTATTCATCCTGGTTCTTCTGTTAACGTGCACAATTCTCCTTTGAGAAGTAACCAGGGTGAAGGGCTTTTATCACACATTTCTGTACACTGGGTGCAAATCATTCCAATGTGGAAGTCATCTGGTTTTCTGTATATTCATATTTTCCTATAGTAGTTTCTATGCTGAACTCCTTACCCTCTGCCATAGAGAAGCTTTCAAAAGTCCTGCTGGTCTCACCATGGCAGGTATTTTGAGCTAAAATTCTAAGGCACATGCCCCTGTTCCCCCTATAACAGCGTATTTTAATGATACCAAAACACAGAATTTAGGCTTTTTAATTACAATTTCCATGATATGCTGAAATAATATTTTTTTCAATTCTTCTACTACAAGGTTCATCAAACCTTGAGAGGAGTCCATAGGGATATTATAACATTACTAATACTTGGAGAATTTTCCCTTTTAACTTTCCACACTGAGTTCTCTCTTTAGAATATAAAGAATTCTAATGAGACCAAGATGATTTAAAAAAGACTCAGGTGTTATTTCAAAGAATTATGCCAAGTCAAGTATTAAAAACCACTTCATGTGTTAAATTTAGATGTTATGAAACACAGCTGGCTGGCTGCATTGTTTTTAATTATCTTTATTTTTAAGCTAGAGAGATACCACAGAAAGATAGCTCCCATTATAATTACTGCGTAAGGAAGATAGTAAGTAAAAGTTAAGATTATTTCCCTGTGAGTTGCAATGGCAACTGATACAAAGACTGGTCCATATCTACAGTAAAATTTACCATCCACGTTTAATAAGACTATTACAATATATAGTTGATAACACTACCATTCATCTGTAAAATAGTTTGGGATTTTGCAATCCTAAAGATTTATTTCATTTATTCTACATCAAAGATTTAATTTTTAACTTGGTGTTTACTGCTCATGTTTTTCAAAGAGGAAGGCAGCACATCAGAGAGCAACCAAATCACCAGCAGTCAAACTGCTTTGGATGACAGAACTAAAGAGGAGTGAGGAGTGAAGCCGCAGCTGGATTGCAAACCATCCCAGTGATTAACAGCACCAAAGCTGTTGATTTCTCAACTTCCCAAATCCTTTCGGTTTTGGCTTTAGGCAGGAAGCTGGCTGTGAAGAGCATGGTGTACATGGTCCAACACGTACACCAGCTGAGCAGCTACCCTGCATGATTAGCCCTGCCAAATTTTCAAGTGGGAGTTAAATCCTCTCCACACCTTGCTGCCACACCAGAGTACTCAGCAGGCAAGGTGCACAGCCAGAAACACAACTCAAAGTACAGGAAACCCAGGATCTTTCCTGATGCCCACAGCCACAAAGAACTGAACATAACAAAAAACAGTCACATTTACCTAGGGGGACACTGGATGCCTTGCAGGCTGATCACAAGGCCAGGGACAAGTGAAAATCATTCAGCAACCAGGTTAGAGGCCATCCATTAAAACTCCTTTGCAGAAGCTGTGTCTTAATCACTATCAAAGTCTTCTTCAAATTAACTCTTGCATGTGTTTGGACAAACAACACATCAGTGACCCTTCATTGCTAATGTATATTGCACATAATAGCGATTATTACATTTGACTGTCAGTATATAACCAATATACTGACATTCACATAACTTGGGTCTGCACAAAATACTGAATATTAACATGATTTTGACCTCCCCAGCTGAAAATTTCAACTGTTCAAGAATTCTGAACAGAATAAACCTCAAAACACCTTTTACAGAGTCTCTGTTATTAAAGACATAAAAAGGAACACCACCACCCAGCTCAAAAATTAACTTGCCAAATTTGAAACTGATGGAAAGGAAAAACTCCCTGCTGAAATTCCCAGCCTTCCTTGCCAAATTTTTATGGGAGGGGGGCTCATTACCCTTACCTTCTCCTCCCTTCAAGCATCCAGTCTTCAGCATTGTTTTGAACTTGCAACATTTAGCCATTTTTTCTTTAACTGATTGAAAAGGAGATTTTTTTTTTTTTTTTATTCACAATCCTCAACTGTACAACAACCACATGTTATGGTTTTTGCCCCAGTCTCTTTAAGGTCTTGTTCCTCATTGTTTCAGTCTCTCAGATAGAAACCTGCGGGCTCTTTCCACTGCTGTGAGAACTTACTGGTTTGCAGATGCCCACAGAATTGCAAATAAGAGCACTGAAGGTCAATATTTGGCACAGCTGAACAGTAGGAGGTGACTGCAAACTTCAGTACCATACTGCAGCAGTTTGCAGACCATTCTCCTCTAAGTTCTACCTCAGCTAAGGGCTATAAAAATAAAGAACACAGAAGGCAACAGGATGGCTTCCTTCCCTTTACCCATCATCAAGGGATTACTCAGACCTTGATTTCACACCATCTGGCAAAGCCTCCCAAGAAGAAACTAAGATAATCTTGAATCTCTTGGTTTGTTAATACACCTTTACTAACTACAATAACGACATGTTTGCTCCCAGAAGCAAGGGATGGGGAGGAACAAGAGGATGTGTTTTTTTGCATCAGTCTACTTTGGAAATTTTCACTGTCCCAAATGTGAAAGCATTTAATTACATTTAATCCAGCATCTGGAACTTTACTACAGTGCATATTGGTAAGATCACACATTCAGAAAAGCCTCTGCTGTCAGAAAGCTTCCAGAGAATTACATTTCTCCAGCAACAGCTTTCAATGCCTCAAAACTGCTTTTTTCTTTTCTTTTTTTTTTCCTCCTTTTATAACAGGAAGTCAGCTAAAACTCTGATATCACCACAGTCAGGATCTGGTCATGACTACAAGACCCTCTGTACTGTGAGATTTCTGCAGCCATCATTAAAGAAGGCCTCCGTTTTGCAAATCACTCTAGAAAAGTCCTAATGCCAATATAATATTACCATAAATGTCACAGGCAATGATTCAACAGCCTGCAATAAAAAGCCTCACCTCACCCATTCAGTGATCAAGGACTGAGCAACAGGAGCTGAAACCAAAGCCATTAAACTTTGCCCACTTGTGTTTATCCTAGGGTAAGTCACCAGCTCTCACCAAGGGGAGAGTATGACATTCTCAACCACCAGCACTAATTCCTCCAACAGGATACAGTCTTCCTCCTTCCCTATCTCATCCACTGACAGAGTGGAAATAAACAAGTTGAACAACAAGACCAACTACCACATATCCCTGCTGCCTTGGACTCAGTGTTTGGGTGGGAACAGCACATGGAGCTCTCTCCTCTCTTTGCAGCAGTGCGGGGTCACACCAGCCCAAAGCACACACTAAACCAAGGCTGAATGCAGCTCTCTACTGCCCAAGTGGTCAGCCCAAGCTCCAGCTCTTGCCTCAACCCCACTTGCATTTCTTTTTCCATGCCAACACTTCTGTGATCACACGGATGAACGGTGATCAAGGTTCAGGGAGCTCAACTAATAGAAAGAAAAACCATTTTGAGGAAGAAAAACAGGCAGACCCTGTGAGCTGAGCTCCATGAACTGACTCACTATTGGGCTGAAGGGGCAGCAGGGTGGGCAGAGCAGCAGAGCTGCCTCCTTTCAAGCAGCTGGCCTAGATTCACCCAGGAACTGCTCCACCTATCAGTTCTGATAAGAGCACATCGAACAAGTGAGATTAGCTCACACACCCAGCTGAAAACTACTCTGCTGTAAGGTTAACTTTCCATTACATCAGCAAGCTCATCTAATCACACCACCATATGAACACACAAGCTTTCATACACTGTGCACAGGAATCACATACAATCAAGACAGGATTTTTCAACTGCAGTGCAGTTACACATCAGTCTAGGCTATAAAATCATATGGTAAGGCTCTTACAAAAGATCAAAAAGGAAAGCAGAGGACACTGCTGGGCACACTAGAATTTCCTGCACACTGTAACAGAATTACACATAAATGAAATTCAAACACTGCAACTGGCCAACACTAGAAAAGGTTTGATTTAAGCTTTGTGTTAACATTAACTTAAGTATTCTTGGCAATTTTGACCACCTCACTAGGTCAAGTTTCATTTTATTTGAAGTTCAGTACGAATTATTACATGAATGGTCTTTGAAATGTACAAGATATAAAGTCAGGCAATATTTAATGCATTATTCTTCTAAGAATCTACCTGCCCATAATTCAGTGAAAATCACTGGTAGCAGTACCAACCTTCATGCCATCTTACATTTTTCTCAGCATCAACTCCAATGACCTGCAATGCTTTTTCAGACAAATGTCACTCCAGAAATTCTGCCATCAAGGACTTCAGCTGCCTTTCTGAAAGGTTTCTTTGTAATAACATCACTGTATGATAGGCTGATTTCTGCATATATTGAGACTGCTTTGATTAGAATTTGATAAACTACTACTTTGTAGTTCAACATTCACCAACAATGCTGAAGAGCACACCTCATATACCTAGTTTGTATTTCTATTTTTCTGGTCAGTCTCCTGTCATGCTTTACCCCCCAGTACTAGAAAGAAGCCTCATATGGGGTATTTTCTACTTTAAGAGCACACTTCTAAAGACCACTGTCATCCTCTGTCACACAAAAGAGCAGTTTAAGTAATTTTTCTTTTTTTCAGGTCTGACATCTTTTGTATGATGCAATCTTCCCATTTAAAAAGCTCTGTTCTAAAAGTGTCAGACCAAAACTATGCTCTGTATCTTAATATTGATCCCTCTAGAGCTACAATAGGTCATGGGAAGAAGCAACTACCTAACGTTTTAATCAATCCTCCCCCTGGTTGTAAATCAATATCTTAAGTATTCAGATTAAAAAATAAGAAGCACACAACTATTAACAGTTTTAAGTAATAAGAGCAATAATATTAATAAGCAAAAAAAAAAGAAAATAAAGGCAATTAAGAAAAGCTGTTATTTTCAATGTTGACCAAAAAACATTTCTAAATCTTCTACGCCACTAAGAAATAATTCAGTTCTATTTTAGTTTAAGTGCTTCTGAATGTAACACCTAGAGTGATATTGTTCAGCAATACTGCTTCCAAAATTATTTTCAAATGCATACTGAGCTATCACTGCGTTAAATGACAGAAATGTGGCATGAAAACAGCCACACAAAGAGCCATTTGAAAATAAGATACAGAAGTATTCTGTTCCCCATGAGTGGCTTTAAGAAGGGCTGCTGGGCAGTGACTGTGAGCAGCAGCCCTGCCGGCCCCTGAGACCAGCAGGCTCCTTTAAGGCACATCTGAAGCACGGAATTGCACTGATGCACAAAAAGCAGAAGATTAAGTGGCTTTTGGGGGAAGGAAGTCCAGGACATACATCAGAGCAAGGTTTAGTCAGGCGTGTGTTTTACATTGCTCTAACTCAAACTCTGTCAAAAGGAAAGTGGATACATATTGGCTTCTGAAGTGCTTGTGAACCTACTGGCTACTTTTTGATTTTTGATGTAAAGTAAGGAGGCCACGGCTTACAGGAGTTTCACAGCCACATCCACACAATGAAGCCTCTACCTGGTTTCACAGGGCTGCTGCATTAAACTAAAGTTATGAAAGTAAATACTGACCTGATTGTTTCCTATTTAAAACCCCCACATAATAGAAAGGAGCCGCCTGATGACATTACAGAGTTATCCTTGCGCAGCCATTAAACCAGGGCTGAAAAAAAATTGACTCATCCCTGACAGACATGAAACTCACTCTAGCAAGGTGAACAGGAAATCACTGGTTTCTGTGAGCTGAGCTCCTGGCCCCTGCGGTTGGGAAATGCCTTCACCTCCTTGTGCCACCATCCCCACCTCTGCAAGACATCTGCTCCACACTCTACCTTTCAAACCCTCCCAGGGAATAGTTTGTGACTGCCTACAGTTTAACACTACCCCAAATTTGAATTACTAATTTAAACGAGGCTTAACTAAACTACTTAAATGGTGCCTAAATGCCATTCTAATTACAGAGCACACATTTGCAATTAACTAGCTCATTTCAGGAGCTGGAGCACCAACTTAGAGAAAACAGAACGTCACTCATACATACATACACATCTCTGGTCTAGACAGGTTAAGTGAAAAGTCTGGCAGTAAATTGAAGCTAAAAATGTGTGTCATACTACAGTCCTCTCTCCTGCACTTTCTCAGAGGCAAATTTTCTTTCACTGATTTTATGCTTAAAATGAGGTTTTGAAACTGCAGCCATTGTATTTGTAAATCTTTGTTGTCTTAATGGGTATTTTAAGGTAGTAATAAAAAAAACCACCACAGCAGCACTGAGTTACTAGAACTGAAGAAAATAAAGCACACAAAGTATGAGCCTGCCCCATGAAAGAGACCAAATACCACTAAGTTGACAGCCAGTTAAAGAAAAAAAAATTCTGCTGTGCACGTTTAGACATTTCTATGCAAGACAAAAAAGCAAAACTTCTTGTATTTTAGCTTACAAAGCAAACAAAACGGACCTTTAATTTCTGCACAAGATAAACAATCCAGTTTTTATCCATACACACAGAAACACATGCACTGAGTACATATCTGGAGCACTGCTTTAACTGAGACCAGTTACTTGTCCTTATGGGTAAGCAGAAGGAAATGCTGTGAGTTATTATCAGTGCAGGGATGAGATGCACAGTTCTTGTTACATCTGCTTCAATTTCAAAATGACTTAGGTAACAACCCTTTCTGCCATAGTAGCAAACACAGAACAGGTGACGCTCTTGGATTCCAATTCAGGTTTCAACACAGACAAGGTAGTAATTAACCTTTAGAGCAATGGCTTCTTGAAACCCACTCTCCCAAGGTAAAAAAATTCTATTTATTGATTTTTGTTATTCAAGTCAGCTTAAAAAAAAAAGCAGTCATCCAAAGTCAGATTGATTACTGCTCTTATGTTCCAAATCAACAGCTAAAAATGCTAATAATCCCACAAACTAAGCAGGTATCAAGTGAAAGATGCTAAACACTACACAAAAATACATCTTCCCTTATTTCCTAACATTTCAGCAGGTAAAATATTATATATAGAGAATCATAAAGAAGAAATAATACTAGCTTGATACCTCAGTGAAAGTTCTAGACATAAATTAAATTACCATTTAGCACTGAGCAGCTATTACTACAAAAAAAAAAATCTCACTTCCATAAGAAGGTATGGTCTGCCTTTTAAGTGCAGATACACAGCAGTGGCCCATCTAACTTTCATGGGAACTAAACCTGCATATATGACATAAACTGACATTTTTTTGGTCATGATATTAATACAGACCATAAGTATTTCTGCATATAGAAGCATTTCTTTCACTGAGCCCAACCTGAAGCCTCTGTCAGTCAGAGGGAGATTACAATGGCCAGGAAAAAAACATTCAGTGAATGGGCAGTTCTGACAGTCTTCTGTTCAGCGATATTTCATCTGCAGGAGGCGGCACACAAACTGCACGCAGAAGATTCCTGAACGCTGTCTTTTCTTGGAATTACATTTGCACATAACTGGTTCAGCGTGAAGCCAACAACTTCACGCTAAAATAAGTTTAGCTGCTTTTCCTTAAGTCGCCCATTAAAACAATCTTCGTGCATAATCGCCCCTTTTCCCAGCCACCCTCCTGAAACACGAAGCACCCCTCCAATTTATTCTGCAAAACTGGTTCGCTAAGCAAGCGGATCAAACCGAAACTGCTCAAAAACGCGTTTCATACAGACTCCCGGGGCAGCTACTCGAAAATTGTAATTTCTACTTTCTCTTTTTTACGAACGACCGGCCGAGGATCCCTCGGGCTGCAGGGGCATGGGCTGGGCCGGCGGGGCAGCGCGGGCGGGCCACTAGAATCCAGACCCAAGCGAGATACTATCCCCAAAAAAATGCTCTAGAGAAGGAAAAAAAAAAAAAAAAAGAAAAGGAAAAAAAAAGGAGAGAAAAAAGGGCAGGAGAAGGGAGCAAGCGAGGCGGGCAGGCGGCTGGCGGGCTCCCGCTGCTGCCACACACGCTCCCACCCGCGCACGGGCGCCCCCTTCCTTCCTTCCCCCTCCTCCCGCGATTCCAGTCCCACCCGCTCCTCTCCCGCATATTTGAAAGGCTGCTTTAATTCCTGCAGCAGCAAATTCCTCCCTCCCAAATTTGGGCGCAAAAGGAAAAAAAGGGGAGGAGGGAGCGGGATGGAGGGGGAAGGGGAGAAAAGCTAGGGAGAAGAAATATCTCCGGCATTCTCGCCGCCCGGCTCCCCAAGCCCCGCGCAGGCATTATACAATTTCGGCGAGGCAGGAAGTGACTGGGGGGGGTGGGGGGGAGAGGCGGCGGCGAGGGGGGCTGGAGCCGCATCTGAGGAGGAGGACGAGGAAGGCGGGGGGCGGCCAAAGGGACGGGGGGCCCCGCGGCGGGGCCGCCGGGATGGGAGCCTCGGCGGTGCCCGCTGTATCCCCCCCTCCCCGCGCCGCCTCTCAGCCCACCCATCGCGGAGACCCCACGGCCGCAGGCTCGCACTGTCACGGCCCCCCCGCCACGCCTCGGCCCCGGGCTGGAGACTCACCCATGGCGCTGGCCGGCGGCGGTGCGGCTGCCGCTGCTGACGCTGGGCTCCGGCTGGCTGCTCGTCCTCCCGCCCTGCCTCCCTCAGCCGCGGCGGCACCGAGCGGGCCGCCCCCTCCTCCCCGAGCGCCTCCCGCCAGCCAACCCGGCGGCGATTCTCCAACGCCCCCTACGCCGATTCCGCCGAGGGGCCGCGGCCCTTCCGCACACGGCGCCTACGCGCTCCCGCGGCCGGACGGACTTAGCGGCTCGGCTCCCGCCGCCGCCTCTGCCTGCTCCTCCTCCTTCTCCCTCGCCGCCTCCGCCCAGCTCCTCACACGCTCCCCGCCCGCCTCTCCGAGCACACAGCGGCTTCCGGCTCAGCCCCTCCGCCCGGCGCTGTCCCCACGTCTCTCGTCCGCCCCTCCCAGCCCGGGGTCGGTCACGCTGTTATTTCCTCCCGCGCCGCGCCGGAGAACAGAGGGAGTGCTCGGAGGCCATTTTGGAACCGGGCGCACGCTGCGGGAGCGCGCTGGCCGCACGGCGGGCTCTGCCCGGATCAAAGATGTCCGCCGGGCTTGACGCGCGGGCCGAGGCGGTCGCGCCGCCCCCGCCTTGCGCCGGGGCCATGCTCGGAGCGGCGCCGCTCCGTGCGCGCCTGGCGGGGCCCGGGGCGGGCCAGGCCGGAGCCCCTGCGCCGCCCGCGGCCGCCCACACAGGCGGCGTAGGGAAAGGCCGGCGGGAGAGCGGCACCGGCATGGGCAGAGCGAGCGAGGCCCTCAGCCACGCTTAGCCCCGGGGAGCCTCGGGCTGCGGCACTGCGGCGATCGACTCGCTGCTCCCCCCACATAGTCACGGTTGGGTGCCCAAGTCCCCCGTAATGAATGAGGACACAGTGAGAAAACACCAAAATACAACCAAAGCATTTGAATGCAGCTGTTGGCAGGCGCTAGGTAACATTTTTCTAGGGGGCCGAAGGGATGCTTGGGTGCCCTGGGAATCCCAGTGCCAAGCCCTGCGCCTGAGCTGCTCTGTCCTGTACGTCCCTGAGAGCCTGCATTGGCTCCTCGGAAATGCTGCTGCCGGCCGAGAGAAACGTCCACTACAGTGCAGAAGTGAAAACATGGATTCCAAGAAAGGCAGAAACATGCCTTTTGCCTTTCCTATTCCAATAGAGCTTTCAACGTTTTATTTCCATTTTACTTTTTGGACAGGTATCTATCCAAAGGCTCCAAGAGCCTTTAAAAATCTGGGATATTTATGCCCAAACTGGAATACTGGAGAGCTGTATTTATGATGTGTGGTTTGAAACTTAGCATACTTTCTTTTGTGACGGAGATTTTCAAGTATGGTCCGTTCCTGGCCTTTTCTTTCACATGAGGCACAGTGCACTTCTCTTATCAGGAAAAGTGGTTAGCAAAAAGGTAAAAAGACGTTAATTTACTGTTTATTATATAATTTGTTGCTGCCATTATTAAAAGTGCATCTTAACATCATGCCCTGGTACTGGGAGGATGAAAATAGCAATTTTCATTTCAGCAGCAAAAGGAAATTTTTCAATAATGCAATATTTCTGTATGCACTCATAGCCAGGCAGGCAGGAGCAACAACAAAGACACAAAGTTTGCCTTTGTTTCTCACAGAGTTCCATCCAATTCTTTCCTGTCTAGTGTGTTTTTTTTTTTTTGGTGCATTTGATAAACAAATACTTTTTAGGACAACGAGGAAAATGCATAATCTTTTCGGAAAGGTATGCAGCCTTTCACAATGTGGTTCAGCACACTTTAGGAACTGGAAATGTTACAATATGCTGTGGTTCTTGGGTGCCCAAGGGAAAGAGATTTTTATTATCATTGGTCACAGGACTGCCAAATGTTATCTCGTAAATCCATGTCTTTCACAATGGATGAGGTAAGAAATAACCTTTCTTTCATTCTGGTTGGTTTAGGTGGTAATGTCCATGGGAATGAGATAGAGCTGCATTGCTTTTGTGGTTATTCAAATACCAAAGAGAGACATTTTACACCACAGAAGTTGTTCACTGAATCCAAAATATGGTCCCCACAGCTCTCCCATAAAAATACATTGTGGGAAAACAAACAGTAGGAATAATATTTGTTTTCTCTCTTGTAGTAAGGTCTTCACATTCCTTAAAAATATTTATCTTGGTTTTCAGATATATAATGTTGAGAAAATAACATGTAACTGATGGGGATATCTTCAAGTAGGAAATAATGATTTTGGGGAATTCCCTTTTAAGTAAAACATTACTTTGTGTATTGATTGTTGGAAAACCAAAAGTGAGCTTGCACCTTTGAAACCTACTGCAAAACTGGCACAGGGTTAATGAGGAAGCAAGAGGCAAGCCAATGGGTTTTATGTGAGGTTAATGTCCCATTTTTCTGGGTTGTGAATAGCAGTGTGGGGGGTGTCTCTTTTCATACAGCAATTCACAGGCTTCGGGAGATTCTGCAAAATTGTGTTTATTTTGAGAAATAAAGCAAATGCAAATGGGTCCCTGAGGTTTGAAAAATACTGTGTTCTCTGTACAATATAATAAAGCCAAACTTTTTCCATTCCTGTAGTGATCTGCTGCTCCTCTTCAAAAGCAAAGCCTTCATTAAATATGTCATTGAATTTGAAAAATTGAACTCAAGTAAATTTCAGGATTCTGTCAATTGTGTTAATTTGATTCAAATACTGAAGGTACAATTTTGTGACTGCTTTTTTTGAAATTAATAAAAAGCTTTGCTAAATTAAATGCAGGACACTACCTGCCATAACTCAACCCCCATCTCTGTCGCTCTTGTCCTCAGATACAGAAACAAAAAGCACATTTAGAAAATCTACTAACTAGGGTTGCCTCCAGGTTGGTTCCCAACCAGCCTAGCCAGTTTCAGTCTCTCCTTACCAGTGAGACATAGGAAGACTATTTTGTTTTTGTGTTTCTTTTAATGCAAGCAGACGTGACTCACTAGGTGAATTTGCACACAGCATTAGCTCCAGCAGGAGATGTGGTGGAATAACTGCGCTTGTAGTCTGCTGACTTGCTCCTGCATGGCAACTCCAGTCCCTCCTGGGTTTGTAGGGCACATGGTGCATCTCCAGACTGAATCATGCTTGCTCAGGCAGTCCAAAGTATGCAGCATCCTTTGGAGCTGCTGTGCAAGTGTGACAGATCTTTGTGGAGCAAGCAATGTCTTGCTGAAACAACAGTTTTTTTACAGCAATGGGGTGAAGTCCCAAATTCCTGCTCCTGTCTACAGTCTAACTCTTGCAAGGTAGGAGGCTGAGGATACTCAGTGGGGAATAATGAGCACAGCATCCTCCTTCAAACCCATCCTTAAATTTCAGATTTGGAATAATGCCTACCAGCATCTTGACCACTCTTTGACCCCTGCTTGTCATGTTGACCAGAAGTGTCTCTTGTCCTTGTACTGTGTTGCCTCTTGGACACCTGTAGCCCCTTACATTGGATGATCTCTTTGTAAATGCTGCCATTTTGCTTTGTTCTCTAGCACAAGAAACAACAATAACACAAATGCTAACAGTAATGTGAGGCATCAGGTGTCACATCTGTCTTGTCCCTCGACCCTGTCCTTTGGGAACATACCAAGTCAGCATGGTCATTTGTCTGAATAAATGTTTCCAGAGTCAGTCCTGTTTTTATGGCACTTTTCTGTTCTCAGAGGAGGAGGGCTGTCATGAAACAACCCTTGCAAACTCACAAGCAGCACAGTAACCAGCTAGAGGGATGGAGCACCTCTCCTGCAAGGAAAGGCTGAGAGAATTGGGTTGTTTCAGCCTGGAGAAGAGAAGGCTTCAGGGTGACCTGATTGTAGCCTTCTGTACCTGAAGGGAGCCTACAAGGAAGAAGATGCACTTTTCACTGGAGCATGGGGGAATGGCTTCAAACTGAAACTAGGTTTAGATTAGATATATGGAAAAAATTATTTTCTGTGAGAGTGGTGAGGTTCTGGAACAGGCTGCCAAGGGGAATTGTGGCCGCCCCATCCCTGGAAGTGTTCAAAGTCAGATCGGATGGGGTTCTGAGCAACCCAGGCTAGTGGAAGATGTCCCTGCTCAAGGCAGGCAGTTTAGAACTAGATGATCTTTACAATCCTCTTCTAACCCAGGCCATTCTATTATTCTGTCCTATCATTACTGCTGCATCATGTCTGGCGTCTTTGGCTGCCCCCTATAAGATTATTCTGCAGATACACAAATAAAGCAAGATAAAATGTTCACCTCTTGCCCCCCTTTTAAGTTTTCCCATTTGCTTTTTTTTAAAAAGTGCTCTGCAGCAATAGGAAAGAGCCACATTCACCAGCAAGTGAATGCTGTAAAAGTTATGAACACAGGCTTCTATTGAACAATTGCTACAGGAAAAATAACAGCATCTCTTGTTTTGTAGTGTGTTTACTGTATCGTCCTGGTATACATCCATTACTTCAATTATCTAAAGAAAGAGGCTTTGATAGATTACGGCCCAATGATGTGATCCTGGTGAGAGGCACACACATGCACTTATTGTTTAAGGTAGAAAATGGTTGCTTTGTGCAGTTCTAGTGGTGTAGCAGGGAATATAGCTCAGTAGAAGCAGGAAAGCAGCCTAACCCTTAGCTCCACACTCACACTAACAACTATTACTTCCTTAAGTGAGGTGAGACACAGTCTTCATGGCAGTTTCCTTCATCCATGTGAAAGACTCCTGTCTTGGGAGACATAGCAGGTTTCCAGTAGTGTTAAGCTATTTGAAAAATGCACCATCTAATGTATTGTTTGTACAAGAGTCACAGATGCAAGCTGGTGAGCTGACAGATTGAAAAATACATTTCCTACTCCAGGGAATCAGAGCCTTGAGCAAAGGCCCCTCTCACCCTTCCACCCCTCCGCTTGCAGGCAGCAGCTGCTGCTGGTATGACCAACAGCAAGGCAATGGTGTGTGCCACGTGTCCTGTAATTCCTGTTCTCCCTTTGATTATCTGTTAATAAGTAAACCCCACTGGGGCTGGGCAGGCCTGGGTAGATCCTTGGGAGGCTTTCCCTGTAGCCAGCTGTGGAATTGTTCAGAGCAGCGCTGCAGCTGAGCGGGCTGAGGGCTGCTGTGTCAGAGCAGGGCACAGAGGAGGGGCTGCTCAGGCTGCCACTGCTGTGAGAGCCAGGCCTCCGGGCAGCTGGGCTCGCTGCCTCTTTACATTAGCAACTGCTTCCTAGCCCGGAATAAGGTGCTGCTGTCACACTTTGCATATTAGATTAGAGGGAAAAAATACTTAGACATGCAATGCAATGTGACATTTTATTGCCTTTTTTTTTTTTAAATTTCAGGAAAGGAGTTATGCTTTCCCAAAGAAAAGTGTTTTTTCTTAAAATGGATTAATGAGCTAAAAATTAATTTCCTGCACAAACACTAGACGGTTGGTTTTTTTCAAATTATAGAAGAAAAATATTAGATAATAAATCAAATATTACATAATTAATTAAAACATCAATTCTGTATGTACAGTAGTCAGCTATTTATTCTCTTTACTCTTATCAGGACATTGTTTCTATAAAAAGTAAAGCGAATGACAGGTTCTGATGGGAAACAAGTACTATGTACCTTGTGCCACTGTGGCCCCAGCAGTCTGGCTTTGTGTTTTGCAGTTGTCACCTTTTGATTAAAGGACATCTGTATCAGCCTAGGAGCATTGAATCAGGCTTTATCTTTGCACATACTAAAGCAGCAGTACATCTAGTACTTGACACTAGACTTGAGGTAGCAGTATGCACATCAAGGCCTTGGGTAGAAATGCTGAACAGCTGAAGCCAAGTGTTGCAGATTGTGCCACTTACTGGCATTTTAATCACTTTGTCATTTCATTCTGTTTCCTTTACCTGTAAAAGTGTGACTTTAGCTTCTGTTATAGTTACTGCCATGCCTACTATCTGGAATCCTCTCCAAGTTCATTCTGAAGTGACGAGTCTCTCCCTTTGTGCCTCAGGCTGGACCAGCCTGGACTCTGCTCCCTCAGGGTAGGCAGGTCCTGAGTCCACCAGTGCACTTACCCTTGTGCCACTGTGCTTACTTAGCACGTGATCTGGCTCCCAGATCTGGCCTTGGAGGCTGCACCTGGCACTTCAATGAATTGATTAAACACAATTAATTGCTTGGCACGACCTTTAGGAGTGAAGGATTTCACACAGAGTAGGACTTGTACCACCACTCCTGTCTAATCTACCACACAAACGTGTCCTTTATCCAAGGTAGTCATCCTTGGACAACCCATCCTTCCTGGGTTTTCTGACTAGCTGCTCTGTATGAAGAAATTTATTGGTGTCTTGGCACCAGAGTATTAACCCTACAAAACCTCCTGAAAGTCACTTTTCAGACACTCAGTTGCAAATTTCAGGTACTCCTTATGCATGTGATCTCTAGGTTCCAGCCTAAACCCAGCTGTTAAACCCCTGGGCTAGAATCAATGAACAGAAGCTTTTATAGGTCACTGCTTGGTTTTGTCTCCTGTTTTTGTCAGAGGATGACTTATTTGTACCTGTCTTTTGGGCTTTGCTGATAGTTTATTTAGTGACAGTCATTAAGCTGAACACACCTATGCATATAGCTCCAGTTAATCCAGTAGAGCTACTCACTTGTCTTTTGCAACAAAAGGTGACATGAAATACTTAGCAGTAAGTAAAAAGCAAACTCTTTTTTATTTTTTACTTAAACCATGTGTGACAGTTGGCATCTGATTACATGTAGGTCTGACTGAATGCTACTGCCATTGGTGATAGTAGGAATTTTGCAATTTAAGGTTTATTCAATCTTGAACAGTCAAAGCTCACTATTAACAGAAAAAAATCTCTCTCAAAAAACCCCCTATATTTTGTAAGACAACTACAAACTGATAAAATATGAATATAACATTATAGAAATACTCAAAATACATTACGGTTCAATCCACTTAGTTAAAATATTGGTGCATAATGTGGAAAAAACCCTAGAAACATAGAACAAGGAAAATGCTGCAACTTAATTCAGATTACTTCTTTGTGTTTATATTCTGAATTGCAACATTCTGAACTTCTATTTTACATAAGGAGAAAAATACTTAGTGATTTTTCTATGATGACTGAGCAATACTGGAAATAGAGCACAGTTCTGAAAGAATCCGTTACATAGACATTTGGGATTCATAATGGGAGATAATGGTCTTTTTGATGATGAATACACTATATAAGCCAAGAATATTTCAAGAGCTTGTTTCAAAGTAGATCCATTAGCATAACCCAAAACTTATCCTTATTCTTCCAGATAAGGAAAGTTCTTATGTTGTTGCAATAACAGAAAGTTAGCATGTTAGAGAGTTTTTGAAAAAATTATGTGCTTGTTACAGAGACAGACTTCAGACATACTCCTTACAGTGTGTAAATTTTAATGCATAACACATAATCTGCATGGAAGTGTGGAAAAATAAGGGTTGGGGTTATTTACATAATATCATAAATACATATTTTTGAAACAGCTTCTGGGTCATGCGCTCATTAAGTGTCCTTCTTGGATAAACTGGCAGCATGGACTCTTCCTGCACAGGATGTTTCTAAACTCCTTGCCAACGCTTTTTTTTTCTTTCCCCTTAACAGTCCAATGTAATGCCCAAAGTTCTGTAAAAACTGTGGTAAAAAAACTGGTCAAATATATGGGAAGCATATACTGTTTGGTTTTAAATTGATAGCACTTTTGGGTAGTTAATCTTGTGCTCATGGAGGGCATGGGAATGCTTCTGTTATATAATAAACTAAATAAAAGATAGATAGATAGATAGATAGATAGATAGATAGATAGATAGATAGATAGACAGATAGATAAATAGATAGATAAATAGACAGACCAGAAATGCTTAGATGTATGACTTCATGTTTTATGAATTCAGTAGTATTTGTAATGGCCATGCCTGTCTTCAGATATTACTCACTTTCACCAAAGATACTGTGATAGAAATTGTCTATTGGACTGACATGTACATGCCAGTTCCTGTGTGTTTTTTATTTCCTTAAAATACCTAGCTGGAAAATTGAATGTTATTGAAAGAGTGTTCAGTTGTGTAGGAAGCAGATACTTGTCCACATTACCTTTCTTTAAAAAGTGTTTTGCCTGCTTTATTGCAGAAAGAATGCAGTATTGTTCTACCTGTAGTGTATTATTAAGCAACTTGTGCAGTTACTGTAGAGTTGGCTAGCTGGTTCAAAAATGTAGTGTATTTAATTCCAGTTCATGAGCCAGTGATCTCCCATTTTATATCAATTTATTTCTTAGTGGTTTTTCTAGTTTATTGTATTTATCTCAACTATTGAAAATGTCTGCAAATGTCCCCATGGTAATGGAATTCACTTGGCAGCACTATATAGTTATATGAATCATTACAAGACAGTAAATAAATTATTTAAGGCATAGCTAAATACCAAATGGAAGTCAATAGGTTTGGAAACAGCAGAAAGAGTTTATTGTGAAGATACCTCAACACCACTAATATTTTTTTCCTGGAAACCCCTACTTCTTGAAAGAGTTGGTTTGGACAGACTTGAATGCTTGATCCTGATGTTTTGGGGGATGTCCCCCAAAAGAAGATCTTTCCCTGCAGATGGATGGATCACCCCATAACTCTGTTGTGCCTGAGTCCAGACAGCACAGGTGGAATGTGGATCACTTGATTTTGGGGTCATGCATCTATTAGTGCTCTGGTCTGTCCATCATGGACAAATAGAGAAGTAATCCTTCAGAAAGGTTCTTAGCTTGAGCCTGTGCCTCTGACAGAAAGCAAGCTAAAGCAGTGTTTATGGACTGTCAAAAGATGCAGTGTATGTGCATGAACTTCCAATGAATAAACAAATCACAGTTTTTTGTAATGGCGTGTAATGGAATAAGATGGCTGAATACTTGCAGAGCATTTTTTGCAAGAGAACAGTATTTAATTTTCTTGGGCTATAACTGGCAAAGCAGCCTTTTTCAGAGTATTCATGATTACCACAGCTATGAAAAAATTGTCCCTTCAACTCAATGTCTTAGATGGACCCATTAGCTACTGTTGTCTTCTTGCATAAATGCAGTTGCAAAAGTGACAGGGTTTTAATGTAGGATGTCTTAATCCATTGTGATAGCTACATGGCTTCTTCTTGGAATATAAAGGAAGACCGTGCAGTCAAGTGTATTTTAATTCCATATCTAAAGTTCAGCAAATGGAAGAGAGAACATTGAAAGCCTTAAATAAACCACAATGTGATAAATCATAACAAAGTATAAAATGAAAACATTCAGTTTATTTAGAGAACGTTCTCAAAGAATGGAATACGTGGTCTTGAACCAAAGCATACATTTATGTAGTCCGTTGTTATTTCACAGTTTATTTATAAAATGATTCCATTTTTGATAACATCTGTGTATGGCAAGGTGCCTAACCTCTGGGGCACAATGGGGAGAGGTTATAAAGTTAGCATCCTCCTTCCTCTTGATGTACAAGCAGAGAAGCTGGAAGGAATCACAGTGTTACTCTGCTGACTGAACTCAGGCAGCAGCATCTGCTGGATCTTACTGACTTCCACTCATTGGAGAAAAGACAGAACTGCTCTAAAATGAAGGCAACACGAAATCTTGGTAGGAGGCTCTCAGAACAGCCAGCCAAGGCAAGGTAGATCCAAGGCTGTAGATCTGTTGTGGTACAGAGTCAACACTGACTTCAGTCATGGTGCAAACTAGACAAAATCTCACAAAGTGACAAAAATAAATCCGAAATTACCTACCTCCAGCTGTTTAGACAAAGCACAAAACTCCTGGCATTTATAATTCTGCTTTTCTCTCTGGTTACTTGACTGAGAAGCTACTAAAACATAATTTCTATTTGAGCAAATTTTTGCAAGAGCAGTGAGTACTTTTGAATTTTACCTATTAGGTATAGTATTGATCTGGATGGAAACAAAGCTCCTAAAACACATCTTTGTGTGCAGAAATTCCACTTGCTGTACATCACTGAAAAATTAAGTATGGCAGAAAAAATAAATCTGATTCGCCATAAAAATGTTTTTTCTGTAATGGTTATGACCTAAAATGTATTTTTAATGTTGGAAAAAATAACATCTTGTTCATTTTGTCTGATGGATTTTACCACTTCCTGCCTGATTATTGAGGAATTCAGAATGTTTTGGCCAACAAGAAGTGTGTCCACACTAGGGAATTTCTTGCTCTCATTTCAGGAAACACAGCTACATTACTGCTATTAATGCAGGCTTTCTCACCACCATTAATCTCATGCTGTCTGGCCTCTGTCATTTTTCTAGATCCCTCTTATCTGTTCCGCCGTGGGCCTCTATCCTGCCATTAATTCCACGTGGTGCAGAGGCTGGCAGTGTGCTCCCAGCCATTACAAATACCTGTGGTAGACACAGAGGAGATTGCAGTACCTGTGCTGGCAAATACCAAGGCAGCTAACTTTCTCACATGTGTCTGGAGATCAGAGTGAGCTCCTTCAGACACAGTTACACAAAGTGACCATTCACCCCTAAGCTTGTGAGCCTTTGCAGCAGGCACCAAACCCTTCCAGGCCAATGGGGACCCTGTCCTTGCTAGGGCAAGAAATTTGAAACAAGGAGACCTGGCTGGCCTGCTTTCCATTGCCTGCTCCCATCTTCTTTCAGCTTAAGCTCTGCACCCTCACTTGCTTGTTTCTTTTTTTTTTTAATGATGCTTAAATATTCTAAAACAAACAAAACAATCTATTTAATAAGAAAAATACATTAGCAAATGGAAGGGTGTTTTAAAGACTTTTCTCCTCAGCAAACTGGCTTTCATTGAGCATTGAGATTTCATGTATCTCTGGTAAATAAATTAGAAGATAAATAGCATTAAACTCATAAAACAATTGCTGTATTTTGCGGGTGGTTGGCATCTCTGCAGTACAGCTGCTTCTCCCAGCCTCCTGGGAGTAGAAAAAGGGACAATAGTGAGCTATGCAGTGTGACTGACATCTCTTCCAATCTAAAGGCACACACACACATATTTACCAATACTCACCATCAAATCAGAGTAATTTCTATAGGTTTGGTAGCATCTTGAAAGGCTTTCTGTCACCCAGCCAGGAGCCAGCAACTGGTCAATGCAGGAGGTCACACAGGATGGTCTTAACAAACTCTTTTGCCCACGCAGTCGGTCATGGGTCAGACAATGCCTTTGTATCCCTCAGAACACATCTCTTTTCTTAGCATCTATTCTAGCAGGTGCAGCTCTGCATGTCAGCCACCCCAAACAGCCAGCTGTGCTTGCAGTGAAACATTACAGTCTGCAGCCATCAGAGGAGAGGAGTCGTCACCGAAGGTTGTAAATAAAAGGGGAAGAATGTAGTGGCTTTGGGACTTCTGCCCAAGCAGATAAACTTTGACTGCTGTTGTGCCTTTGCTTTCTTAAGAAGCCTCAAGTGCTCTTTCTGATCAGAGAAGAAAGAAGTCTGCTGCCATGACCCTCATCAGGGTCAGCTGTTCCAAGCTGGAGTTCACACTCCAGCTTTGCCAGGACTGTGTTGTTCAACTCCAAGTGCAATCCCCCATGCTGTATTCCGCATGGGTCCCCTGATTCCTCTTGGGGGTCCTACATGTTTCCACCTCCTCTGCCGACTTATAAAAGTTTTTCATTAGTTCTCTGTTCCCCAGTGCCTGTGTCCAATGAGGAGTCATCCTCTACATTAAAGTAGGTGTTGAAAACACAGGAGGGAAAAGGAGGGTTATAAATAACTGGTTAATGGGTAATTCACTTACTCTTCCAGAGGCTAAGAGACAAGCAGACTTACTCTAAGGAGAAGTCACTCCTCAGGAAATCCTTATGGATCATTGTTCCTATGGAGCAGGAAAACAAGCCTCTCACAATAGAAAATATCTTCCCATCAGCAGCATTAGAAAATGATAGAGCAACCAAGCTCTGGTAGAGTGAGTCATCACTCAGCAATTTTTCTTCAGTGCTTTCCCACTGATTGCTAGCAAAGGTCATGGGTTGCTAAGCCAGAGTCTGCAGGCTGTGAGATGGGAAGGGCCATCAGGAAACCCTGATGCTGACAAAGATGTTTACCTCTCAATTTCAGTCAAGATCAGAATTAGAGTATCGGGGGAAGATCCATCTTCTTTCATCTAAATTCAAAATTTGCATTTTAGCAAATCTGAGGGAAGTGTTGTGGTTGCTATGGATAAAATATATGTAGGGTCAAAACTCAGATTTCATTCTTTTAGTAGACAGAGAGCAAAGAAGACAGGAGAAGTTAAAAGGGTGCAGTGCTGTCACGTCCCCTGCTGAGACATCCAGTTCAGGTTTAGCTCCAGATTATGACACAGAAAGTAGCTTTGACTGCAGTGTTTCCCTGCCTGTTGTGATAGCAGTCACTTGCCTCTGAAAGGTTTTCAATCCATCATTCAGCTCCTTCTCCGTTCCTTATTTGTACTGCCCAAGTAATTAATTTACCATTTGTAAATCTGTGATAGGAGGAGGAATTGCATTCAAAAAAGGAAAATCATTGCTTTCTGCTTCATTTATCTTAAAACTAAATCTGTAACGAGGTGTCACATTCCCTTCCTTCCTGCACATGTAGGCTTGTCTAAAATAGCCACCCTCCCCTAACATTCAGTTATCTCTGGTGTAGCACCATTGCCTGTAGCAACACTGAGAATAGTTAAGATAAGGCATCAGTGTTTTATCACTGTTTGGTCTAACCTTACTTAATGCAAGCCTGGATGATGGAATAATAATAAAAATACCAACACCTTAAAGGACCTCTCCTGCCCCAAAGCTATTATTTCTATCAACAATGCAGCCACAGGAGAAATCCTAACAATGGAAAATGTGGAGGAAGGACCCAAGTTTTAGGGTTACATTGGGGCAGCAGGTATAAGGAGAGGTAAAAAACTGGAGCCAGATTTTCATGTCCATTGTATTCTCATATTTCTGCAATATTACTGTAAAAAATGAGAGAAAAGTGCTTCAGTAGTGTTAATTAACTATTAGTGATCTCCTGAGCTCTACAAAATTTATGGCCTTCGTGGAGGTCTCTGGCTCTTTTTTTTCAAGACTGCAGGGAGACTGTTTAATTTTTGCATTTCATGGTGGTTTGGTTCCTTGTGATTTCCCCCTGCAAGGGTAAAGTGACAGGCTGTGCTTGGGTAGAGCTTCTATCCTGAGAATGTCCAGACGTGCCCCATTCCCCTAATGAGATTATTTTTACTCTGTCTTAAGGGTATTTTAGGTTTTCACAGAAATTAGGTTTTAGCTGCATACCTTACAGGCATATATATATATATAAAGACTGGTGTTGGTTGTATACAGTACTGCTCAAAGTATGTCAGAAATTTGTAATGTATGATAAACAGAAAGATGGGCTGGGGGTTTCAATCATCTTTCTTCTAAGTGAGGTATTTCAGGACTTCAGTGAAATGCACATGTCTTACATTAGAGAAGCTTAGCAGGCTCAGAGTATGTATATCCCCATTTCCCTTCAGCCTGTGAAGCTGCCTTACTACGAAAGCTGACTAAAGTATCTTTATTGAGTTAGTGTAAACAGCTCCTATTCAGCTCTCAGCCCTGCAATCACATACTGCCTGATTTTTTATTTTTTTTTCCCTTCCCTGCCGCATTTTTCTTTTTCGGAAATAAGAACTTTCTCATGCCTGTTGATTTCATCATACAGGAATTTAATTCAGCAGTCACCTTAAAAGGCCATTCATTTAGATGTAGGGAGGAGCACATTTGCTTCCTTTGCAAAATGTGATGTCAATGCTTGTATTTTTTCCCCCTCAATTCATCTTTGAATAGGAAATGCAGAAAGAGGAGGGTCCACAGTAGAGCACAGCACACATTTCTATGGTCAGCTAAATGAGCAGAGCTGAAAGACTCATAAGCAATGCCTCTTTCACTGAACGTGAGTACACTGGTTGTTCTTTCTGAGGGTCACAGGTATGGAAAAAAGGCACAACCTATTTTGGCAGGGTGCTGATTCAAGCTTCTTAATTAGCCAGCTAAGAGATCAAAGAGCAGAAAGAAGTCAGATGAAAGCTAAGTGCTAGTGTGGCTGCAATTCCTTTCCTAACTATCTGTTTCCCAGATTACAATGATGTCAGGCTGTATCTGTCACAATTAACATGGGGAGGAGGAAGATAAAACAAAAGCTTGTTTACTGTAGGCTGTACCAAAACAGTTTTTGTATAGATTTCTTCAAATGAAATCAGTTATTGTAGGTGAGTCTGGTGGCTCCAGGTATTATTAAAATTGTCTGAACGCCTCACAAAGCCCTGTTTGCAGCCAGTTATAATTCCTTCTGAATTCAGCTCCTAGAATTGAGCTGTTCAGAGCTGTCTGGCTCTATGGGATACACCTACGTACGCGTGGCTGTAATTTTCAGATCCAGCCTGAAAGGCTTGGTCAGGTCAAAGGCATTTGGAGTGGAGATTTTGGCCTATGCCATCAGGAGGGCTGAGGGGAGGAGGGAGAAGTGGTCTTGGTGAAAGAGCTCTCTCTTTTACACTCCTTCAGCAAACGCAGCTACAGTTCACTCAGTCAGAGGGAGGCCCTCGAAGGTTTGCCACTCACAAATATTCAACAGAAACAGCAGCTAACCTCCCTGATGACTTGTCTTCCCTGAGCACATTCCAATCCAAATTTAAGATAACTTTTCCCCCAGTATAGTTGTTACAAGGCTGGCTCTGTGTCAGGTCACACCTAATGTTGAGATCTGAACTGAGAGAGGGGCACAGCCTGGTTTTCAGCCAGCTTCCCCTGGCTAGTAGCACTATGGAGGAAAGGGGAAGCTGCTGCACAGCAGAAGCATCAGAATAGTGGAAAGTGATCCTGGAGGTGGCAGGAGGAAGGATGAAAGTTTTAGACCAGAATCAGAGATGGGGGAGAACACTGGTGATGAAGTAAAGTACAAGGCAGAAGCTGGAAGGGACCAACAGAGCTTGGGAATACCCACAAGGAGAACTTGTGGTTGAACCTGGCTGAGTTGACACAGGAGAAAGGGAGGAAGGCAGTGGGAACACTGATGCTGAGACAAGGAGAGGGGGAACAGTGCTGGTCCAAGAAACAAGCTGTACATGGGGCTGATGTCTGTGGGCCATTAATCTTGGATTTACTAAGGCCTAGGTTTTGTCGTGCAAGAAGATTAGGACTGGGTGGGAAGTTTACAGCGTGGAAGTAAGGACTGGATCAGTCAGAAGTACAGGACTCAAAGCTGAGGGCAAAGAGAAGATATGGTATGGATAAATGGCCCCTGGGGTTTAAATGCTGCCTTGGACTCTGTCCTACTGCTCCAGAACTCCTTGCATTCCAGGCAAACTTTGTATATGTTTACCCGGAAGCTCCTAATTTCCCTAGTGGTCAGTGTGATTCCTGATGTGAGAAAGTGCTGTGTTCAGAGCTGTAACCAAAGTCAATGGGGGCTATGTTTTTTGTACATGAAAAAAAGATATCCCAAACATTAAGTGCTTAAAAGGATCAGGTTTTAATATCTCACATTGGTTGCCAAGATTATTTTACTTTTCCCCGCATTTTTTATCCACTCATAGGATTTCTTAAAAAATATTTGTGAAATACTCAGATTTTATACTGTTAAATGCCAATAAATAAGCATCTTGGGAAACAAAAAATCCTTCCTTCATTACAAAAGAATACAGCAAAGTAAAGTCTAAAGCCCCATTAAACAACCAGTAAAACACAAATCATTGAACAGCTGCTAATTACATAATCAGGTCCTGTTCTGTGTACTGGCTGAAGCAAAGATACTCTGAAAATATAGTTGTGTACCATGCTAGTAGGAACTGAGTCATCCATGGAAGTACTAATTGGAGAAATATCATCCATTTCTTCTCATGTAATAGTAATAGTGTAAATGCAAAGATTTTAAGCTTTCTTAATCTGTAGACCACTGTAAACCTTACTGGAGACATGCAGATCCTTGAACAGTGACTAGACAACAACTTGTTCTTTAGTTATTTCTGCTGCAGCCCTTGGAAGTCATCTGTGGAACCCTGGGAGTCTGCAGACCACATGTTTTAGACTGCTGTCTATGACTGTATAGCTCACAAAGGCAAAAAAAAAAAAGTGTTAAACCAAGAATTGTTTTTTCAGTCTGTCCAGTAATGTGCTCTGTGGCATAAGAAAGCGTGTGAAATATTCAACACCCTTGCTGCTAGCAGTCATCTTGAAAGAAGGGAACAAGTTTGTTCTGATTATGCCATATCAGATGTTCTGCCTAAGACTTGTCTGCTGGCTTTCTTTTTTTTCTCCCTCTGCAGTGCCACTGACAAATCTTGCATTTCTCTAGTTGACCATTGTTATCATACCCAAGCCCAAGTTAAGATCCCAGCACACTAATTCACCTCTGCCAAAACAGTCCAGCTCCTAATATGCATCATGTAGGGCTGAAATCCAGTCTTAAGGTTCCCATACTTGAATGTTTCCATTCCACTGCAAGCTTAGAATGATATTTGATTCTGTAAAAACAAACTTCATGAAGGTGTTTCCCCTTGGAGTTTGGGAACTTCTGTCACTGATGTGCAAGGATCTGTAATTACAGCAGGGTTCCCTTCCATCCACCACAGCTGTCTCCAGCAGTGTTCCCCCTCATTAGGAAACTATCCTATAATTTAAGATTAAACCTTGAGCATAAGGCAGTAATTGCCCCTTTCTGTTTGAGTCCTTACAGAATTTACATTGTCAAGCTGAGGCATCTGTTGTGCCCAGACCTTTCCACCTTTCAGAAACAGGTCTTTGCTTGAACTTCATTTTGCTTTGCCTGCTTTGCACCAGCAGCTCCCCCAGTGCAACTGCTGTGAGAGCTGGCTGCAGATAGCCCTGGCTTCAGGGAAGCCAGGCTCCTGATACTCTTGATACTGTTAAAACCACTGAGGATTTTTTCTCACCATCTGACGTTCAGCTTTTTATTACATTGGTGACCTGTGTCACTTTCCCATTAAGTTATTCTGGCTGTGAAAATTATGGTGGAAGAATTGAAAGTGATGTGAAACGATGGGTTTATTCAGTTCCCCATTCTGAATAGCTGCTCATTTCTGGAGTACGGAACAAGACACATTTATCTTTATTCATTGCCCTTTAAAATGACACGTATTTTAAAATTTTGTTAGTTCCATCAATGTGATATATGAGATCTTCCTGAGCTCATAATTTCTCACTGCTGCCTTTGTAAAACTGAATAATAAAAATCTTAGTAATGGATGCTGGGCTAGTAGCAAAGGATGTAGTTCCTTGCTCCCTTTTTTCTGCTTTCTGATCTTTTAAGCCATAAGCCCTGGATGTTTTCCTCTGAAGAACTTGGTGTTTGCTAGCTGAATTATAACAACACAGACATAAAATAAATTTGCCAGAAAGCTCCTTTTAGCTATTTATTTATTTTTAATTCAATTTGCAAAACATAAAAAAGGATGAATTCTGAGCTGCAATCACATTTAACAAAGGATTAAAAAAGCAGACAAACCCATAAGAGCTTTAGCAAACCACTGGCTTCTTCCCACATGCCAGGGTTCTTCATCATATTTTTCAAGACTAGCAGAGTGAACAAAAAGGGCTCAGTGTGGGTGGGCTTGGGACAGAGGTCTAACACGTGTGGACATGGGCTCAGGGTGCTTAAGCTGTTTTCTGCTTCAGTCTTTCTGTCTCTTGCCTCAGTGTCTGCGTGGCAAAGGTGTACATGTGCACATCTTGCTCCAGGTATGTGTGTAACATCCACATACTGTAAATTATCCTTTGAGTAGTTACTCACTGCCTTCACTTTTCCTGATATTTCCTGTTCCAGCTTTTTTCCTGGAACCACCAGCATTGACTTACTTTCACTTTACTGCCAGAACATGACACAATGCAAGAGATAAATTTCAAAGTTCCGCAGATAATTTATAATGATTCCTTTCCAATTATCCCCAGTTAGTGAGGATAAACATTTCCCCAGAAGACAAAACCCTAAACCAGTTTCTGGTATTCACACTGACTTTTTGGATGGACTGACTTTTACAAAGTGATATGCTGGTTCATGTGAAGAAGAAAATTCCATTTCTGAAAATCAAGCCTTTGTTTTCAGAGAAACCCATACAGCTTGCATTTGCTGACTCTCTTCATGTGTTGCCAGTGAGTGGGGATGGCCTGAGCCTGACTTTTCCTTCCTCATTATACGTGGTGCGTGTTTGCTTCTTTCGTGGGCTGTGTTTTCAGTGTTTGCTTAGTTTCTCACTGTCTGCCACACTGACTTCTTTATTCTTTCACTTCTGAATCTGCTGCATATTTTATTTCTGTCTTGCATCTGCACTCTGCTTGCTTTGCTCAGCTGGATTTAGCATCCTGATTGTATAAGGATGTGCCTTTTTTTGTCATTTTAACCTCTTTTGCCTTAATGCTCTGTTGGAGAGACTGTAGAGGGCAAGTAAAAATAATTAAAACCCTAAATGAAGTCCTACTAACAGCAGGAAGAAAATTTAAAAGTCAAAAACCACTCTTTGCAAGGTTAAAATTACCAGAACAGACTCAGAGTTTTAAAAGATGCATAAATTCTTCCCTCATACATGATCCAGATATTACTCAATGAAAGAATCACATTTAAATATAAAAGAATCTATTTATTGTGTTGCATAATCACTGTATTTTTTAAGTTCAAGAAAAATATGAAAAAACAGGTTCAGTAATTCACAGCTTTCACAGGAATGCAAACCTTCCTTAGCATGATTTATGGCCATTGCAGAATATGATCCTCTTATCTCTGGTGAAAGTCTGCAAGGTTTATCATCACCTCCCCACACAAATGAACTTCAGATCTGGCTGCTTTTCTACAGAAGCTATCTGGGATCAATGGGGTCATGCTGCACTCCCTGCAGAAATATCTGAAAGAATCATATTTGCTATCTTCTTGCTTCACATCCCCTCGTGGAAAGCTGGTTGTCAACATTTGTGTCAATGGGATGTCATTTGATGAGCTACCTTAGATTTCTCAAGTGAACAGTTGTATGTATCTCATAATCCGTAATTGAATATAACAATCATCCAGCTATAGCCAAGCCTGGGAATAGAGAATGTCAGAAGGAGAAAAGAAGCTATCTCAAAATAAGTTTGGAGAAAAGATGGGTAGAGCTGACAGATGGTACAGCACTTCAAGGAAATCACGACTTTCCCCTTCTTCCATCAGTTGCTAAGGAGAGATTATATATAAGAGAGTATCAAGAATACCAGCACTCAGGTAATACTTAATTCTGATAAGGATTTGAACACCCATGAAGACATTTTACACATCTTCCATCTTAATCCAACCTGCTTCTTGGGGCTGGGGCATTTATCCCTGTATCTGCTTCTAAAATGGAAGGTGGGAATGTTCTGTCTTTTGAAATGTCCAGAAAGCTTTTCAGAAGCATTAACCAGTCCACTGTACAGCTGTGCATCTCTTGAGCTGCAAAGGCAAATGCATACAGCTCAGAACATGCCTCCCTGCAGCTTAGTGATTCCCCATTCAACTGCTTTAAGCCAAAACAATGATCTTTTTCTTTTCAGCTTTCTGCAGGATAGGGTTTAACCCCATTAATGACTTTATTTCCCTCCTTACCACTCCAGGGATACTTGGCTCAAAGGGGATGATGTAATTGTCTTGAAAATTGAAATGAAGCTCAGATCAGTTGAGGGGACAGAGTGTGAAGAACACACTTCTACTGCAGAAATTCATCTGGCAAAGAAAAAAAAATGCAGATCATTGCTTGCTTTTTTAAAAAAAAAGATGGCAAGGTGCATATTTTTTACTCAAAATGCAGATCATTGCTTGCTTTTTTCAAAAAGATGGCAAGGGGCATATTTTTACTCAAGTTTTAACTGACTGGAGGGTAGAACTGAGAGTGTTTGTAGAGAATGAGGCTACATCTAGAGAGAGATCAGTCACCAACAGTGCTCCTCAAGGCTTAATCCTGGGAACAGTTCTGTTCAATATATTTATCAATGATTTGGGTGCAGGAGTTGAATGCACCATTAGTAAGTTTGCTGATCATACTGAACTGGGAAGTGTTGTTGATTGTTTTGAAGGACAAGTGGCCTTGAAGAGAGATATGGATAGACAGGAACATTGGGTTATGATTAATGAGATGAAATTTAGCCACCTGGAATACCAGATTCTGCATCTGGGAGAGAATACTGCTGGGTACAAGTATAAACTAGGAGAGGAGTGGCTGGAGAGCAGCCCACAGAAAGGGGCCTGGGGGTGCCAATTGACTGGAGGCTCAAAAGGAGCCAGCAGTGTGTGCCCTGGCAGCCAGGAGGGCAAACCTCATCCTGGAGGGCATCAAACACAGCACAACTGACCAGCCAAGAGGAATAATTATCCCACTGTACTGAGCTGCTGCAACCTAATTTTGAGTATATTGTGTAGTTCTGGGCCCTAAAACTTAAAAAGGATGTGAAGATCCTTGAATGTGTCCAGAGTACATGAAAGATGGTGAGAGGACAGGAAGGCATATCCTTGGAGTTGCTTACCTCTTCTCCTTGGGATCCAGTGATAGGATGCACGGGAATGGTCAAAAGTTGCACCAGGGAAGGCTTAGTTTGGACATTGGGAAGCATCTCTTTACCAAGAAGATGGTCAAACACTGGAATAGGCTTTCTAGAGAGATGGTTGATGCAGCACAGTTGTCAGTGTTCAAGAGGCATTTATTTGGACTAAGCCCTTAATACCATGCTTTACCTTGGTCAGCCCTGAAGTGGTCAGGCAGTTGGACAAGATGATCATTTTAGCTCCTGGATGGGAGCTAAACTGATCATCCAGCTGAACTATTCCATTCTATCTTCTATAAGTTCTATATTCTATATCCAATATTCTATATTCTATTTGAAATCTTCCTTCAACAGAAGCAAGGATATGCTAAATTATCTCTCTTGTCTCTTCTTTTAACTACCTTATATCTACTCATTTCTCAAAACACCAAAGCTATTGGAGAGATGTTCCGGCTGAGGATGAACCAACATAATTCTTGGATGTAAGAGAAGCCATGTTTACAACATCTTCCTCTTAAACAACAGGCAGATCCCTAAAAAATGGCCCACTTCCACTTGTTTTAGTAAAGCAGACTATTTTACATGACAACGGTGACACAATCATGACAATGGTGGCCATCCACAATTATCAGGGAATTCATACGAGCTAATGAGGAGCACTCTTACTTGAGAACCGAGGCCTGTTAATGGAACAGGATCTGCAGGAGTACCAGATGGAGTCACCCCCTGTCTCAGAGAAGGAAACTTAGATTTCATGAAGGGCCTTCAGGGAAAGGAAAAAAAAAGCAGGCTTCTACTTTTTTGAAATGAAAAGCACCAAAGAGTGCCCATAGCACCCTTAAGTGTTATGGGAGAATCCATTGGGCTGTAGTGTGGGTCAGGTATGGGTGACTGGCAGCAAAATGAGCTACAGACTAAATGCACATGATGGTGATATCCAGAACGGGAGGCACAGAAAAAACAAGGGACTGGTAAAGCTAGTAAGGGGACAGAGCCAGTGGTGGTATCTGGGGGATATTAATAATTTTTATGGCTGGAAAGGAAGATGATGAGAAGCAAGGCTGTAAAAGTGACTGGTATGATTTAAGGCCAGTAGGAGAGAGATGAAACAGTGACTGGAGGCAATTTTTTTGGTCAGAGCACAGCAGTGGGGATGAGGACAGACAAATATCACTCAGGCTTGTTTCCCAGACCTTCCTCAGCTGCATCTCTCATTCCACATAACAAAGACTTAAGAACCTCCTTAAGACTCCTCTTTTTCAGCTTGACTTTGACTTGACTTTAATGAACTAGCTTCCATACTGGTGCTGTTCAGCACTGGTCTTTCCCTTGCTCTGTAACTATCTCAGTCAGACTGCAGACTCCATAGTAAATCATTATAGTGCTAAAGTATAAATCACAGAGAAATACAGCACCTGTACAGTGGCTAAATTACACCTATGGTGCTCTATAAATAATAAACCACTCAGGAGTAAAAACCACAAAAGGATAAGGTGCAGAACTAGAACCAGTTGTATTGCAGCTCAGGTCAAATTAAGATTTAGCAAAGAATTTTAAACATTTCAATACATATTTTATCCAAAGCATTTGGTAGCATACAGAAAACCTCTTCAGTTGGGGAAAAGCTGTGATGTATTTCTAACCCAAGAAATATCACAGACAGAGTGGTCACCAGTGAAAATCCATTTGAACTTAAGTGAAAGAAAGGGTAAAAAATGACAATAGGAAGCCATTATAGGACACTGGGGGAGGATGAGAAAGCAGAACAGGAAATGTTTATGTAGATAAAGGAAGCCTGCAAAATAGCTACAGTAGGGATCATAGGAATTTCAGTCGTCCTGTCACTGAGTGGAATTGTAATTGGGAAATATCAAATAAGTGTGAAAAGCTGAAGACTAACATAGCTCTGAATTGTCTTTACAGAGATTGTGAACACACTCTGCATATAGAAGCAGCAGCCTCAGAAAGCTCACATCCTGGCTTTTATCTCCCAATCCAAAATAGTGCAGATCTGAAAGAATCAGTTTATTGACCTTCTGGGTTATACTGTTAGCTCTATTTTCTCAGGCCTTCTGCAGATGGTTGGGGGCTGGTATATTCACAGAGGATGTGGTTCATTAAACTTCTGGGGATTGACTCTTGTCATGTTTGTGGAGGGTGTGAGCTATAAATTGTTAGCAAGAAAACTTTGCAAGCTATGAGATGGTAATATGGCTATAGGTTTTTACTATCTGAGTTATTCTAAATTAAAGTATAAAAGATAGGCAATTTCTGGAAACATAGCCATTTCTGGAAATCGCAGTATACACTAAAAAAAGTTTAGTTCAATTTGAATAAAAAAATAAATCATGTGCAAACCCCATTCTTCTGCCAGCAGTACCATATTGACTTCTGTGAGGCTTAAATTCTGTGCTGCAAAAGTGCAGTTCAGAATGCAAAGCTTCTTTGTGTTGCAGTTGTAAGAAAGAGCAGTTAAGTGAAAATTAGTTGCTATTACTCAGCTGATGCTAAAGCATCTGGTAGCATTTGTCTTCTATCCATCCCAAGCTTTTTTGCTTGCCTTCTACTCAAGTTCTTTGTGTCTGCTGCACCACTGCAAGCTTCCCTTTGCCCAGGTTTTCCACCTGATACTTCCAAGGACATTCAAATGCCCTTGATGCTTGTTTCATCCAAAACCAGTTTGTTCTGCCATGGGACCAGTATAAAACAGGTAGCAGTCCCCTCTGAGACTGGGCTCCAAGAGACTCAAGGAACATTGTCTCATACTAACGGGCCTGCACTCAGGAAATATGAAGAGTTGCAAGAGTAATCCCCAAATATTTATGAGAATTAATTCAAAGTGTGTTCTTCTGAGAAGCTGAAGCTCTGAAATTTATTTCACTAAACTCAATTTTTGCAAAGATTCATCTGAACAAGCATATGGTATGTTCCAATTCATTGCACACATGTCTGCCATTGTATCTTCTGCACAGCAATAATCCCTTTAGTATTTAGCTCTGACTTAATTCAGTATTACTACTATAACACAGAATTTTCCTTGACATCTGAAAAAAAGGACAGCATAATTTCACAGTATTTTATCTTTTCTGGCCTTCATTTGCTTTGGTGAAAGATGATCTAGCCTGATATTTCTCAAGACATAACTGTTGTGTCTGGAGTCATCTTTGTTTGTGTAACAGGGATAGCACTTGCGAGACTTGCAGGGGATTAAAATGAGCATTTATTTTATAATGTGATTATAATGTAATTCACTAAGGTTTTGATGAAACTGTGCGAGAAAGTGCATAGTTAATTCTACTTTTCTCTGGCTCCAAAAGCTGTGCATTCTGGCCTCCAAAAGCTGTGCAGATAGTTTCTGAAGAGGAAACTCTAATCAAACCTTTTCAAAGGAATTTTTTGTTAGCAGTCTGCAGAAATGCCTGCTTTATTTTAATGAGCACTTTCAGTAGTATCACACAACTGTTTTCACAATCTCAAAACTCTTATTTAAAGAGCTGTGACAATCAAGCCAATTATGCTCCCAGGGACCAATTTTTAGTTATCTTTGGTCAGCTTCCACTAAAAACATATTTGTGTCCCCTTGCTGTCAGATGAAATATTTTTCTGGAAATCAGTATTACTTATCTCACTAATTACCCTTTAACTTGCTTTTGATTATTTTTACAAATTTTCTTTTTTTCCCTCTACTAGATTATTTGGTTTTTTTAAGGCTTACTACTTATTGTTTCTCCTGACCTTTGGATCCCTGAGCCTATGAGGCTCTGGGATATTTTTTCCTATTTAAAATATGAAAAGGGACATTTTCGTTTCCTTTTCTTTTTTTTTTTTCTCCAAATATTTTCTGCCAGAAATTCCCTTTCATATGACTGCTTGATTTAGTTTCCCCAACTCATAGAAATTCACGTTAAAATAGGAGTGGAAGAGATTCTTTTGGCAGCCTGCCTGCTGAACTCTAGAAATGCCACTTCACATAGTCCACGCTATGGATGGTTGAGTGAGCTCCAGAGAATATAGCTGGGAAGAAAAATCTGTGGACTGAAGCCTGTTAATCTGAGGGGAGGGGAAGGTATCCTGTAAAGTGCTTCATCTCAATCATCACATGTCTGTTTTACTCTGAGTGCTTCACGTTGGCAAAGCAATTCATTCTCTTCACTGCTCCATTAGTGGGTCACTGTGAGAACTCAGCCAGCAGGCACCAGTGGTGCCCGTGAATTGTGTGCCACTGACACCCATTTATTAATAAGCCATTAAGATATGGCACACAGACAGCCATACAGTTATTAGAAGCATTAGACCTGTGCTTACCTGAGCATCCTTCAGGACAGGAATCTGGATGGCTCTGTTGTCACTTCACAGTCATCTCTCAAACATGACATTCCTCATTATATAACTGGGAAGCCCTAAAAGCATTTTGGTCTTTCATAAGTGAAATGAAACTGCCAGTTTACACTCCATCTTTGCATGGAAAATGTTAAAATTCACAGCAGATTTCCAGACGTCTGCTTCCCAACTGTTTTTAAAATCTAGGTCATTATATATAGGTGGCATCAGATATGTCTCCATGGAAGTCTCAGAATATTTTAAACAGCAAAATGGGTCAGCCTTCTTTAAAGCTTGTAACCATCTAACTCAAGTTTTCGTATGTGTACAGTCCAAGAAAGGTTAAATATCTCCCTTGACCCCTCATTGAATATGGATTTTTAACGTTCTATATTCTCACAGCTCTGTGAGACAGCATTTTCTAGATAAATTCCTCTTCTATTTCAATCAGTGTGATGTTTTTTGCCATCCAGTATGAAATCTATGGCAATATAAATCCTATTTTGTTCCAGACCCTGGGTATTCATTTCCACATGCTGGGCAATCATTCGTTGACTGCAGGCATTTTCCACAAGTTGAAAACTTGTTTCCTTGATTTTGTGATTATTATTGTCCTCATTATGTTGCCCCAGACTGGGGCTGAAACAGTGATTCCAAAAGGTGCCATGCTCCCTGTGTGCAATTTTACACATGCTTGCAAACAATTTTCAGACTAGCAGGCAACACATATGACTTTAAGCAGTGTAGAGCAGAGGTGTGGGGTAGTGCAGTGCTGGAGAGGGCTACGAGATGGACGCTGCTGGGAAGTGGAAGGGGGATTAATGGGAAGAGATGGTCACCAAGCAGGAGGGAAGCACAGAGAACATCAGACCCATGTGGTTCCAGTGCAGAAGGATAATGAATGAGTCAGACATTGCTGGGTGAGAAAAGGAGTTGATGCTCTGATTTGGGCTTTCCAGAGGGAGAAGCTACTTTACCTGTGGAGCAAAATGTTGGGGATCCTGCCATCACTGACAATAGCTTGGGAACCTTTATCCTGGCTCCCCTTGTCCTGGATCAGGTCCACTGCTTAGGGCCATATTGCAGTTACAGACAGGTCATGATTACACAGGAGTAGAGCCATGGGGGCCCCTCACAGTCCAAAGACAGAACTACAAGCCAAAAGCCTGACACATTTTCCCACTGCCAGCCTGAGTGCCTGAGAAACCAGCTGAAAGCCAGGCCAGCGTGAGAAGGTCCTCACTGCCTGAGTGAAATGCACAACCTTTGGCAGCTCTACAGGCTATTGAAACCCATAAAAACATTCCCAGTGCTTCCAGAGGACTGCAGATCCTGCCTACAGGACCTGCTTTCCTTGCTCCAAGAGCTCAGATAATATTACCACCTTCTGAACATGTTTACTGTTCAGACAGTAAACACTTCTGAAAGTGTTTACTATTTTTTCCTGAACTTTTTACCTCTGTCACTAGTTTTGCTGTATCTTCCCACAACTGCCAAAGAATAAACTTGTCTCTTTTTTCATTTCTTTCCATTGCAGCCAATATAATCTCCTTGTGCCCATTGCAAATTCTGCCACCACTGAGTTCTTCTGGCATCATGCTGGCTTGTGTTTTTAGGACAGAGGGAAAGAGGTTTTGTGTGGTCATTTAATGCATGAGAAAACTCATTAATAGATTTTCTGGGTAACTGAAATGTTGTATTTATCTGCAGAATAGAAGGAGCCTAGCACTCCAAGCTTCCTCCTGATGCCCTGGCAGTCTCCTGCAATTCCAATTTGGTGTGACTGTTTCTTTGGAAGGGAAGAGTAGCTTGAACTCTGTATTTATTCATTCTCTCTGCTGGAGCTAATCAATGAAGCAATTGTAATTTTTTGGTGATGTGAGTGTTGCCATGTTTTAAGCTGACAGGAAGCCCATCACTTGCGCAATTGCTAGGCCACAAGGTGAGAATGAGAAGGAGCCAGGATAGTGACTGTGAATACACAACTGAAGAATGTCACAATCCAATTCTAAACAGTTGAAATAACCCATTCCTTCCCAGTGGAGCATTTGTAACCTGTTGCTGTGAAATTGTGGTGATGTCAAGAGCAGATAATTACTTAAGCTTAAGCTGTATGAAACAGCAATGCATGATGGCTCAACCAGAGATTTAACAAAGATTTCGTGCAACTAACAAACACCTTAAAAAAAAATAGATGAACAATACTGCAAATTGAACCATTTGGAAACAACGAAGTGGAAAGGTCTGTGAGCACTGTCAGTGGCTCCTTGTATCCCTGGGGAAGAGCGCTCTCCTAGGCCATGGCAATGCAGTGTTGCTCCCTGAAGGTGGCTAGAAGCAACAGAGCCATCTACTGACTGACAAGGTTAACCACAGCATCTCTGTCTGCTGCTCATTTAACTTGCCGTTTCCATCCTAAAACCGTGGCCTGTGGAGAACTGGTTTTCAGCAGAAGCCAATTACTGAAGCACACAGTTAATAGCTGGTTAGCAACTTGCTGAGTCTCCTTATTACTCACCACTTTGACATCTGGTTAGGTACCTGTGTGAATAAGCACTCCTAAGCATGTGCCATTTATTTTCCCAGGCATGAGATGACAACACATCTCGTGGTTGAGAAGCAAGCTTGGTGTTTGCTGAACACTGATTACTTTGTAAAAGGCAGAAAAACACTCTGGACATCAACACGATGTTATTGGAGCAACCTAGCAAAAGAAGGGGATGGGAATCTTTGACACGGGAATCTTTGACTTGGGAATTATTGAGGATCTTTAATTGTGTTTAGGAGCTGTTTGTAGGCAGGTGTTTGAAAATGGAGCCTGACATGCATGACTCTGTGTGCTATGTGACCTGAGGGCTCACATGTCCTAGGACCATGGAGTCTTGCAGGAAATCCATGTCTTGCCAAAGACTCTCATTAAAGCAAACAAACAAAGAACCTTTCAAGTTCATTCAACTTAAAATGACAGATGTGAAAATGGAGTGAAAGTGCATGAAATACTGATTTTAAAGACCATTTGTGTTTTGGTAACATCTACATCCTGGATAGATATCAAGAAGCTCACTCTTACCAACCTTCTGTTGGTTAATAATCATATAAGGTTCAGTGGGAACAATGTCTGTGCCAGCAAACTGAGAAAATACCTGGCATACTTGCTGTACAAGTAGCTGGCTGAACAGTCCAAAAGGCACTCAGGCAAATGCAGTCAAAGAGCAGACTGGCAGTATAAGAAGTCTGGCATTGTTATGAAATGACTCTAGGGATCAAGACTGGCCAGAGCAACTGACTCTGCCCAAAAACCCTCATGACAGCTTGTAGAACCTGGTCTTCACAAATGGTTTGTGAAGTCCCACGATCCCCCTTGGGTTTAGGAGGAGCCCTGTGACCTGCAGTGCTCCCGAGGAAGCCCTAAGTGCTCTGCTAGGAGGAAGGCTGATTACATACACACTTAGGATTCCTTGCTGGAACTGGAGCATCCAGATTTACACGGCTAAGACTTCTCTTTGAAGTGTCACTATGAGGAAATTGTGTCTTTCTTCATCTTGCAAGCACTTCAGCATGGCTTGAATTAAATTGTAACTAGGTTTAAGCCCTGTTGCTTACACAACCTATAACCCTTTGCAATTTTTAGATAAAAGCCAAAGCATCAATAACTGCAGGCAAAATACCCCCCCAGGTTATTTCATTGTATCTTGCTCTTGTAAATGAGATGTGACTACAGATTCTCAGAACACAGTGTTAAGCTCCACATTTATGAGCAAAGAGCTTTTGAAACTTTCAAGTGAGACTCAAGACTCTTCTTAAGATATTCAAAACCTTGTAAAATCTTTCTTTAAATAAGAGTGTGATGTTTAGTGGACAGAGACAAATGTTATTATAAAACCTTCTAGCTGCAAGAACAGCATTTCAGACTGAGAAGGTTATATTTTTCAGAGTACAGATGTCAGGATGACCCCTAAAAAGACAAACAAGAATAGAAAAGCATTTGGAAACAAAATATTTGGAAGCAAAATCTAAACCAGCTTGTTTCCACTCAAAAATATACGACAGTGTCATCACAACAGACATGAGACAATGGCTCAGACATAACAAAATATAAATATATGGATTTCCAGGACAACTGGATCTTGTTTCTGTAAATACCTATGCACTGAAATGGATGCATGAAGTTTCCTGAGACTGCTCATGAGTAAAGATATTAGTTAGAGTCTGTAAGTCTCCAGTCATGTGCTGTGACATCTGCAAACCTGTAAGACTGGAACTTCAAAAAGGATAAATCATTCTGAAGAACAATGGTTTCTTTTCTACAGACTGGATAAAACTTAGCAAGCATTTGATAATTTTTGTTAGAAATAATAATAAGGCATATAAAGACAAGAATGAAGGAAGATAGATATTTTATAATCATTAGACTGGCAGTTTTTAAAGGCTTTCCTCTACCCCTTCACAAAGACACATTGTCAGAATTTCACATTCTTCTGCCAATTAATGAATTACTGGTGTGGCTATTTTCACCTGTGTAGCACCGACAGAGTGTATGGGACAGGGGGAGAGAGAAATCCCCAGGATTGCTGCAAGGGATACTGCCAGGAGGTAATGGCTACACCAGAGTTGCAAGCAGGGAGGAGCTGCCTTGCTAATTCCAAGCATTTTCATCACTGAGCCTGCCACACCTTGTTCTCATCCAGACAATTCTGCCATAACCACACTCCTAATTCTATTCCTTGTCCCACAGGTGCCACTGAAAGAAGGTGCTGTGCCATACCACGCAGGTAGCATGGTGTGGAAGGAACTGGCAGTGCTGCACTGCTCTGCCCTTGTAATTCCCTTGTGCCCTGTCCTGGGAGCTGGGGAGGTGCTCAGAGACAAACACCACTGTAGTGGTTAGTGAGGAGCAATCCCTTCTTTCATCAAAAGCTGGGTATTCACCTACATATCCTGATTCTTTCCATGCATGTCCCTTCTTCTCCTCACCCCCAAAATTTTGTTGACACAGAAAACCAAGAATTTGGTCTTATTTCTGGGATTTTTGGATAGCTAGCAACCTGAGTGGATGTGCAGTAGTGCAGACCAAGTGATGTTTGTCCTGATAACTGGCCAGCACACATACAAAGATCAACTGTACTTGAAGTGAATAAAAATTCAAGGTAACTGGAGCATGGTACACTTATAGTGCAGGTGCCAGTTATCTGAGCATGTGCCAGGAGATGCCTGCATCCCTTTTCCTGCCTATGTTGTTTTGAGCTGAAATTAAAGATGCTGACACAAACTTTACACAAGAAAAGGTGAAAAAAATAAAAAATATCTGATAGAGCCCCTATAATGTAAATCAGGAACCTATCAAGTTTCAGAGGAACTTCTCCTTTGAGCATGAAAAATTCTGGCTACCATCAAGTCTCTTGGTTTTTTTCCTTATGTTTTTAGCCCTGAACACACTCAAAGAAAAAAATAAGACTATAGGAAGGAGTGATCTTCAGTGACAGTAAATTTTACATCGCTGTTGATTCAGATGAGTCCATTACTGGTTCCTGGAGGTGAAAGGGATGATACTCTAATTGGCAGTGCTTCAACATAGCTTGTGTGCTATGAAGAATGAAACAGGCACCTTTTCAGTCTGCACTTGCTCTGTTCTTAGCTGGGGGACAAGTTACCTCCTTTCCTACCATGAACTCTGCCCTTCCCTAATCAAATGCTTCCTGACAACTGCCCTCAAAACTGAGGCTTGGGATTATCTTTAGGTAGCACGTTCCACAAATTAATTATATGCTGTAGTGAAAAGAACTATGAAAAAAGGGGTCACACTTTGTTTCTTCTTATTTTAATTAAGTATTGCTTTGTTTTCAAATTATGAGAGATCCTTTTGGGTTTATTGCTTCTATGGTTATGGACCCAGAACTGTGGGGCTGCATGGGCTGTGCCATGATGCACAAAGAAGCCCCAGTTCCTGCAGACATTAATGCACCTCCCACATTTCATACATGTCCCTAAAACACAGCCAGCTCGTTGCTTGGCAGGCACTGTGGAGAATAGTCTCTGCTCCAAAGGGCTTTAAACCTCAAAGGAAAGTCAAGCAAGTAGCAGAAAACAAGGAAACATTTAGAGTGAGAAACACTTTTTCAGCTCTCAGTGTCATTTTATCATATTCTGCCCTATCAGTGTCTTTGTGGGAGGTGACTGCAGTTTCTTTCATGTGGGCAGACTGACAGGTCTCTTAATGTTAATGGGGAGTCACATGAGTAAAGAAAGCTACTGATGGGAGCAGAAGCTGGATCACAGCACTCATCTCATCAGTAGCCTCAGGTGGGCAGTAAGGTCAGAGGCTTTTTCAAAGTTAAAAATCAATTGTATCAGTAGACTTTCCTGTATTTACTGCTTTGCAAGAGATCATTCTTCGTAGAAATGCTGATTTGTCTCAAATTTTTCTTCATAGTGACTTAGAATTATTTGAAATATAAAAAGACAAGGAATTGGCTAAATGGAAATAGTATTTTTTACAAAAACAAACACCCTTCTAAAAAGCCCCATGATAATAGCCAGTTTTGATAGATTTCCAATGGCCGTTTTAGCAATGTTTTAATTCCACGTTGCCAAATATTTGACTGCCACCCCTTGCAGACTTGTAGGGCCTTAAACTGTCTTGTTCTTTACATTATTTGCAAGTGAAAACAAGTATTGCTGTATTTCCTTCTCAGTCTGCCCCATTTGAATTCTCTGGTGGCTAAAAGGAAAGAGATTAGCTTTCCTATCAGTGAATAAGTTTGTAAAGTTTCTCTCTCTCTCTCCTAATAGCCCCATAGTTCTTGTAGCCTTTAAATATCTGACTGCTACCCCTTGTGATCTTTGATGGAAATTGGCCACTGAGTTAAAAGTTTAGAGGAAGGATCAACTGGTACATATAGAAAACATAAGTGCATAAGTCCTGACCAAAAAAAAAAAACCAAACCTGAGAAGCCCATTATAACATTTAAAAACATATGCATTTCAGCTTGCTTGCTATCAGAAATATTACTGACAAATTGCATACTTCTTGTCAAAAGACATGCAGTCAAACCTGTTTGTCAGTGCTGTTAATATGGCAACAAAAAGGCTTACAGAGACATTCTTCCTGACGGAAATCCATTATGGAAATTCCTATAGTACTGTTGGGAATTGTAATATTTCTAGTACTGAGGAGATGATACACACTTCCAGAGTGAGAAAATCCATGTGAACATGACCTTTCCCTTAGTTTTCTCAAGGAATAAACCACTCTGGCTGCATGTATACAACTGAACAGAGCAAAAACAGCACAAACCCACTCTTTCTTCCCCATCAATCAAGTTTTCCAAATCATTAACTGAAATGTAAATTCTGTGATTTATAAGAAAAAATCTTGGCAAGAACTGAAATACTGATTTTCTCAAAATCATTTGTTCTGGAGAAGAATGTGGGAATCCTTGTGATTGTTCCATGGAAAGGCAGAGTTTTGAAAAAGTGTTGGAGAAAACTGATGTGTCTGAGCATAGAGATTCTCAAGTTCTTTCTGGTTGTCATCCCACATACAGGTCAGACATTTCACATGACCCCTACTATTAGTATAAATAACAGAAGACGCTGAATTTGTTAGTTGCAACTCAGCTTGTAACTCATCTTGCAACCTCTGTGATGTTACAGCGCCTAAGCTGTGCCCTGCTGGCTTCTGCAGAGAAATGAAAGAAAGAAATGATCCAAGTTTTTAGACTGCATACTACCTTATCAGGAGATAAATAAATTAATAAAAATAATGGAGAAACAGAGATGGTATTCTACTGCCAATAACTTGAGATTTTGAGCTATTGCAGCATGATAAAGGGATATCAGCACGAACTAGAATCACAGAATCACAGAGTATCCTGAACTGGAAGGGACCCACAAGGATCATTGAGTCCAACACCTGCCCTGCACAGGACACCCCAAGAGTCACACCATGTGCCTGAGAGCATTGTCCAAACACTTCTTGAACTCTGTCAGGGTGGTGCTGTGACCACTTCCCCTGGGCCTGTTCCAGTGCCCAGCCACCCTCTGGTGGCTGCCCAACCTAAACCTGCCCTGGCACAGCTTCCTGCTGTTCCTTCAGGCCCTACCATTGCTCACCACAGGGAAGAGACCAGTGCCTGCCCCTCTGCTTCCCCTTGTGAGGAAGCTGCTCGCTGCAATCAGGGCTCCCCTCAGTCTCCTCCAGGCTGAACAAGCCAAGTGACCTCAGCCACCCTCTGTATGAATTCCCCCTCTAGACCACCATCTTCATTCCCCCTCGGTCGCCATCTTCATGGCCCCTTTTGGGTGTTCTCTGATAATTTAGTTATACATGTATCTTCTGTGCTTTAGTTAAGAGCCTGGACATGCAGGATCTCATAGGCTGTGAATTTCCTCATGGATAGGCTAGTGCTGTATAAGAAGGCCCAACTCTCAAATCAGCTACCTGTTTTAGACATTTCAAGAGTCAAGATGATCTCCTCAGTCTTTTATAACATTTTACTGCATTAATTCCTTAACAAAAAAGACTAGTTTTGGCATTCTTTAAGATGTGCCAAAATTTTTCCTCTGGACTACAGAGATGTCACAGACAATAGAAATATGCAAATATGCAAATTATTACTGTGGATGTGTCAAGGTATGTCAAGCCAGAGAAGTACTAAGAATAATGACATAATTTATTGCTTGTTAAAATATCAAATGGACTCTTGGTGAGATATGATACCTCACAATTAGTATTCATAAGACATTTATGCCCCCATGGCAGGGGTTTGGAACGATCTTTAAGGTTCCTTCCAACACAAATCATTCTATAATTCTATGAGTCTGATTTTCTGGAGCATAAATAAATGCTGAGCCATTTTTACAAGGTTTTAAGTTTTAGTGCTAAAATGAGGTTGTTGCAAGTGTCATGCTGCCCTCCGTGGGCCTGTGCACAGTGCAGGGATCTGCTCGCAGAACTGGCACACCATGCAGCTTCTAAATGTCACCACCAAAGGTATCTTACTGTTCTCAGGTTCTAACTCAGGAGATTTCTCAGTCATCCCAAGTCTGAAATTTTGTATAGTAGTTAAAATGTGCACTGTAGAAATATTGTGTGTATTTACAGACCATCAAATTGTCAAGCAATAAAATTTCAACCACTCTGAATGAAAAATTCTATGGACTATTTGACTTGATTTTTGCATATTAATTCTTCCAAGTGCCCATGATCAGCTAGCTGATCCATTGCCTTATGTACAAATATCTGCCAGGTGTTTGGAAATTCCAGTTTATTCTTGGAAATTCCAGTTTATTCTTGGAAATTCCCAGGAATTCCAAGTACATACTCTGGTAGTGACAGCATGATCAGAATTTCAAGAGCAAACAATTGCTCTTATAGAACAAGGGAGGGAACTGGGAAGCTGGTATGAGCATGTCAAGTGTTGTAGCTGAAGGTGCTGTCAAATACCAGTTGTCCACATTTACAATTTGATAAGCAATCTCAAAGACAACAGGTGCTGTAGGAACATGCTTGAGGTCTCATGCCCCATCTCAAACATGAGGTTTGCAAAGGCATAGTTGTACAGAAAGGTAATTAAAAGTCAATAAACATAAAAATAAGGGCTGTTTCCTCTGCTTTTGCAAATTCCAACATTAATTGTCTGCATCCTTGTTTTATTTAAAAAGGAGAATTAGGTCCTGGGGGCTAATGATATTCCTTCAGGCTTTTCTTTTTTATCTTTCCCTTCAGAAGCTGGATTTCCTTATGGTCCTCTCTTCATTAGGAAACTTCTTCCTGCCTCTCTCCAGCTTAATTAAAGGTCTGATTCTTTGGCATTAAAGGGACACTATCTACTGGAAAAATCAAACCTGTCTGAAACTCTTGAGCCGTCTGTAGCTACATTCAGTGTTTGATGACAGAAGGGAATAGAAAGAAACATTGTTTGTTTGTTTGTTCAAGAGACAATTTGAGTTTTTATAACCTTTTAAAATTTTTTTGGTCAAGTTAATGACTTTACTTTTACTGTAAAAATTTAGGAGAAGTATAATGAACTGAACTTTTCCCTTATCCATTGTCATTTTATCCATCCACCTTGATGGTTGTCCTTTAAAGTATTTTCTTCCCAGCAACTGAAAAGCCACATTGATGATTAAAAGTTTGCATTGCTAACCTGGAAATTCGGAAGCTTATTTTATGGTTTTAGACAGAATTCTTAAGCAACATAAAGGATCCATATTGAGACAAGTGTTATTTAATAACTCCATTAATGATAGAAACAAAGGGACTGAGTGCACTCTCAGCAAATGTGCAGATGACACCAGGCTGAGTGATGCTGTGATGCCATCCAGAGGGAGCTGGACAAGCTCAAGAAGTGGGCCCATGGGAATCTAGTGAGATTTAAGAAGACCAAGTGCAAGGTGCTGCACCTGGGTTAGGGCAACCCCTGGTATCAGCACAGGCTGGGGGATGAACTGATGGAGAACAGCCCTGGGGAGAAGGGCTTAGGGTGCTCATGGATGAGAGGCTGGACACGACCCAGCAATGTGCATCCGCAGCCCAGAGAGCCAAACGTGTCCTGGGCTGCATCCAGAGCAGCGTGGCCAGCAGGGCAAGGGAAGGGATTCTGTCCCTCTGCTGAGAGCCCACCTGCAGGGCTGCATCAGCTCTGGGGTCCCAGCACAGGAAGGACATGGACCTGCTGGAGAGAGTCCAGAAGAGGCCATTAAGACAATTAGAGGGATGGAGCAGCTCTCCTACAAAAAATGGCTGCTAGTGGGGTTGGTTCAGCATGAAGAAGAGAAAGCTCGATCTAGGGTCACCTAATTGCCACATTCAAGTACATGAAAGGAACCTGCAAGAAAGCAGGAGAGGGACTATTTACAAGGGCATGTAGTGACAGGACAAGGGGGAATGGATTCAAACAAAAAGAGAGAAGGTTTAGATTAAATACACAAGGAGGAAAATGTTTACTGTGAAGGTGGTGAGGCACTGGCACAGGCTGCCCAGGAAAGCTGTGGATGCCGCATCCCGGGTACTGCTCAAGGCTGGGCTGGATGGGGCTCTGAGCAACCTGCTCCTACTGCAAGATGTCCCTGCCCTTGGCAAGGGGCTTGGAACCAGATGATCTTTAAGATCCCTTCCAACCCAAACTATTCTGTGATTTGGTGATTCCTTGAGGCCTCCAATCTGGTTATAAAATAGCATTTCCTGACCTCACAAGGCCATTTGGGCTAACTACACTGCGGCATTCCCACGCAACCGTGACGGAGGCAAGACACACAAGAAGCAAAGCTTTAATTCCCATGCTGAGAAGCGTTTAAGCCTTCCAGTCGCTGAGACCTTCTTGTGAATGAGCCCGGCGACCCGAGCAGCCGGCGAACGCCCACGTCCCGCACCGCGGCCCACACCCGGAGCCCCAGCCCGCCATTGCGGCCCGCGGGCGCCCCCCGGTGCCGCTGGGCGGGAGCGGCGGGGGGCGGGCGCAGCGGCGCCGCCGCTTCCGGCCTCCATTTTACGCGGCGGCAGCGGCCGGAGGCCGAGGCGGTGTCGTGGGTGGAGGGTTCGGTCCGGACGGGTGCGTTCCGACTGCCGCGTTGGTTCTTCTTCCTTGGGCGTGGTGGACGAGGTTGTGATCTCCTGTGGCTGCGGTTCCCGGAGTGCCAGCGCGGGGATGGGCTCCCCCAGCTCCCCCGGGAAGTTCGGCCCCGGCCGCTGAGCCCGCCCGGAGCCCCCCGAAAGGTTCGCGGGTCGTGTCCCCGGGGAACAGGAGGAGCAGAGCGGGGCAGGGCCGGCCGGCCCCGCGGGCAGCATGGACCAGAGCGTGGTGGAGCACCCGGTGACCCTCATCATCAAGGCCCCCAACCAGAAATACACCGACCAGACCATCAGCTGCTTTCTGGAGTGGACTGTGGGCAAGCTGAAGTCCCACCTCTCCAAGGTGTACCCCAGTAAGCCGGTGAGTTGTTGGCCGCCCTTTTCCCTCGCCTTGGCGATAAGGCTGGCACTGCGGCGACTTGGGGACAGGCGGTGAGACTTCCCTTTAAGCCTTGTTAAATAAACAAACAAGAGCCCTGCTGCCGGAGAGAGATCTGCGGGAAGGCGATGGCCGGCCCTCTGCTTTCAGGGAAGTTGGCAGTGTAACAAATATGAAGCTGCTCTTTTACATCGTGTGACAAGATCGCAGTGTAGCATCCTGAAAGGCGATATCGCTCAAGATGCTTACTAATGCTTCACTTATCTTTTATTTGGGAACTGAGATTTAGGTATCTCAGTTAACTGAATTTGAGGCTGATTTTTGTAAAATCTAAGAGCACTGACTAAGAGTTCTGCCTGTTCTAAAGTACAAGTGATATACTTACGGTTAACAGGATCTAGGGAATTCATTGAGGTGTGGAGCAGATAGATGTTTATTCATAAAATTATTTGAAATTATGTAGCTGACCTACCTCTAAAATTATTTCCTCTTGAGATTGTGTGGAAAATTCTGCTGTCAAGTGTTATACAAACTTGTGTGACAGCTGTGACTGTATTTTGAAACTTAATACCTATAGCTTTTTTTGTTTCTGAGGGCAATACGCTTTATTCCTCCTAAATTGTAAATGTGGCAGTTAGAAGGGGCTATGAAAAAAGCATAGGCAATAGATGATAATATTGTATATGTGCAGAATGGGAGTCGTGCAGAATGGTATATTTAAAAATTTGTTCCAGAGAAGAGTATGAGAACTGCAGCAGCATATGGGGCCTACAATCAGGCTTTAGAAAACACCAGAGAAGAAGAAGAAGGTGGCATTTATATTTTAAATTATTTTTCACCTAGTTCAGTAGAAGAATTACTGTTATTGTTGATTTTTTTGACATGGAAAAGTAAAATGGTTGCTTTGTCTCAAAAAGGGTTTCTGCTGTTTGGAGAAAGAAGAAGAAAAGCAGCCAACAACTTGGTCTGTGTCACTGGTACATTGACATCTGTTAAACAGTTGTGAGAGTTTGTGAATATAGTTATTGCTGTGGGTAATTCTCTGCTGAAAGAGCCTATCTGCTGTGGAAAACAAAAATACCACTCAGCTGATTGCTACTTTGTCCTCCTCACTAGAATTTCCTCCAGTGACGTGTTTGTGAAACACTGATTTTCTTACTCATCCTATGAATGATCCTGCTAAATTCAGCTCCTGAAAGGAAAGAACCATAGTGAACAAGAGGTTTGCATGTTGCACTGTAGGCTTTGAACAGCAGCATAGTGTTAAATTTCAGTTTCCTGAAACATCTTTCTCCTGTTGAAAATAGATTCCTCAGCATGCCTCTCAGTATTGCAAGATTAGTTCAGCACACCCAGGTTTGTTCTGGGTGAAAGAATGGGGAGTTTCTTTAATGAGAACTGTCTTAGTAATTCCAATTTAATTTGGATTTACTGCATTTGCAGTTAAACTTATAACTGAACACAGTATTTTTATTTCAAAGGACCTTTCAAATTAAAGTTATAACATAGGAGAGGAGAAAGGTATTTAATAGAATGGCTCCTATGTATAGTAAAATCAAAAAGTATATTTTTGAGTGCTACTGCTTTTTTCAAATTTAAGTCCTTATGCTTTTAGGAGCTCCCCTCCACCTCCCCTTCGTTTTTTTTTCTTCCCTTTTAAACCAGATCAGTGTTAAAAGCTTGATTTCTCTGTTCCCTCACTATGACAGGTCCTGGAGGTAATTTTTATTACAATGCTGTTTTAAGGTGGTGGGAGTACACCAGAACACAGAGACTCTACAGGCCTTGAAGTGTTCTTGAAGGGTGTAAAGTAGAAGTCAGTTGCTGTCCCCGCTGTACATAGTATTTCAAGTCTTCTGTGTGAATTGAACCTCATTCTTGTATGTGCATCTGTAAATTATTCAGCAAATTATGATAACTGTAAGTGTCCTAATTAAATTTACAATTTATTAAGCGTATTTAGAAAGTGAGGTGATTAGAATAGGCAAATGAGAAGTTAGGTCTTGAGGCAGCGTTTTCCAGATTAATTTGTGTAAATTACTTGCCTAAATACATACAAATTTCAAATACAGGCAGATTTAGATTGGTTTAGTTGTTATTAAAGTTGATACACTTTGCAAAGTAAGTACTTGCACAAGCTAAATAGGTTCAGAAGTGTGTTATGTTTGTGAACCTTAACTAAGATTCACATTTTTCAGTACTTTTGCTCCCTGTCTGCACCAGTTTTCACAACTCGAGTACTGCAGTTACAGTGTCCCTAAATGAAATACTTATGTAGAATAACGCAAAGCTCTTGTAAAATCAGCCTGGGTGTCTCAGTCTGGCAGATCCTACCTTCTGCATTAACTGCTGCATTGATTACACCCATAAACAGTAATTGAAAACTGCTATTTCTCATTTCCCACAGTACCTGTCATCTAGCATTTGCCTACAGTTCCAACTAGATGGGGTTGTCTGGATTTTTATTAGCTATAGAAGAATGGGAGAGAGGCTTAGTGAACTAAAATAATCCCTGTCTGGTAGCTGCAACTGGATAGCTCAGAGATCACCTGTGTTCCTACAGAGCATTGCTACACTGCCTTAGGTTTGGTGTTTGGTAATGTGCTGGGCATAGCTAGTTTGGACTAAGCATTGCAAAAGAAGTCTTGCATGAAAAATGGAGGAAAAAATTCCAAACCAGTAGCTCTGGAGTTGTTAGTTTTGAATACATACATTTTGGATTTTGATTTGCAAACTGTCTCCCATCTCACTCTAGGTTCTAGAATAATTTTCCTCATGCCATGTTCTTTCTTCTGGAAATGGGGCTACTCTAATTTTGTGTTTGAGGTGTTTTTCCATCACAGTTCAGTGTTTCAGTTAGCAGTGAGCGTCCTGTTCTTGAAGCAGGAGGTGTGGCAGTGAAATTTCCTCTGGCAGAGGATGAGTTGAATGCCTTTTCCATTTACTTTGGCGTATACGTGAACTACTGTATTTCCACGTGTATTACCTCTTCTTCCATCTGTATAAAAAAAAAAAAATCCATTTCAGAATTGCAAGCTTTCAACCTGAGAATTGCAGGTGATAATCCTTTAGTTCTCAGGCAGTTGTTTAATTTATGAAGGGAAGAGCATGGGGTTTAAGGCCTCATCTTCCTCATTACAGTACTCAACATATGCTTAACCTTTTCTTTTGTGGTTTTATTGTAGAGAGTTAAAATGCATTACTGAAGGCTGTGTAGTCAGCTTTGAGGGGCTGTTTTAATCTTGCCAGTTTCACCTCTGTATAATACTCGTATTTAAAAGTGACTTATATCTTGTTTGAGAAGATGGTTTAATGAGAGGGGATGGAAGAGGGGCTGGTTCATGAGGTGCTGAAGAGAACAATTGAAAGGGACCATGTAGAAAGCCCCATTAGAGTGAGACAGGCAAAACAACACTCTAGTGCTATGCTGGATGATGATGTAAAGATTTGGAATTTGAAGGGTTTTTGCTGTTGGGCTTTCCTTGTTCTAAGTGCTTATCTGTTTTTACTAATCTCCAGATAATCTGTCTCAGGACCCAGAAACAAGGATTCTTAAAATTTTTCCTCTGATTGCGCTGGTCAGTCTAAACCAACAAGTCTCCAATTTACAGGAAATTAAAGTTTTCTTTAATCTTGATGCTTAAATACTGATTTTTCAGTCCTTTCCCAAACACAGAATGCAAGCTTGCATTCTGCTGGTAGCCTGTTCATGCTTGAAGGGAGCAACAAAATGGTATGCCTCAAAAGAAGTTACTGACATGAGACAGGCATTTTTTGTTGTTTTAAGTGTAAATAGAAATAGTACAGCGTTGTTGTTGAATGTATTGCAGTATATTATCAATTTGAACTGCAAATAACTAGTTCCCCATGTTGGGAGACATAAAAATACTGTCCAAGGCCACTAACTAAAAATACAGAAAAGTGTAGAACAGTAGAGAAAATGACTCTTAAATAGAAGTGATAAACAGTTCTGCACAGAATGTGGCAAGTTATTTTTTAAAAAAAAAACTTGTATTCAATTTTTAATGGCTAGTATGGCTTTGGGGGAAAAGTTAAAGCTTCAGATTTACTGAGAACTTATTAGCATTATTTGCTTTGAATCTCTGTTTTGTTCTGATGATATGACCATATTTTTTTCCAGGTAAAAAAACCCCAAACAATTTTATAACATTTCTGTATTCTGCTAAATTATTTGGGATCTGTAGAAGGCTGTTGCAACAAAAAAAAAAGTCAAAACTTCTGTGAAAGCTTTTCGTAATCACAGAGATCTGGGGCTCAGCTATTTGTCTTAGCATTAGCATGAACAAGCCAGCAGAGTGAGCAGCAGACGGCTGGGATAGGCAGAGGAGAGGTGTAAGGCTTGGTGTTTGCATGATGGGGAAATTCTTCACATAGTTCATGCTGATAATGTATGTTTGTTCCACTGCTGGTAGGCCAGATTTCTTTGTTTAGCATTTGTTTTTCTTTGATTTGTTTGACTGAGTATGCTCATTGTCTTAGCATACTGGACATCTTACTCTAGATAGGGACCTAAAATAGTTTCCTTTAAAGTAATTCTGTTGTTATTTCTGTTGTGTGGAATAGTCCAAAATTATTAAAATATGAACAGTATATAATTTGTTTAAAAAAAGAAATGCAATCTTTGTTTACAATACTAGATTGTTTTAAACTGTGAAACTGTAAGAATAGGCAAAAAAGCTAACCCAGGTTGGAAGGCTACCTTACAAAAAACCTTTTGCTGATTCTTGCTTTTTAATGCTCTCCTTCTTGTTTTTTGTAATGATTTTGGTTTTGTGTTTTTTTGTGTTTTTTTTTGTCTGCAGGGTGTTTGATGGTGGGGGCAAGGACTAGTAACAAAAGTACTTGTTGAAAAAGACTGAAATTTGTGCTCTTCTGGGTATTTTAATTGGCATTCCATTGTTCTGCTAACTTTCTTTGCCCCAGCCACTTCTCTGTCTATATTTTCAGAAGGTGACTGGGACCAGGAGTAGGGTAAAGAACAGATCACTAAAAGACAGGAATTTTTGAATGAACTTGAAAGTTTTCTTGACAAGCATTTATCCTTAAGTGTTAATTGTTATGACACTCTTGCTGAGTGCTTAATAAGCATAATTCTTTTTCAGAAGTAATTTGTGAATTGGACTTATGAAGCCTCTGAAATGTTTTTAAGTCTCTCTCTTGGTGATTGGACTTAACATTTGCAGATGAGAAAATTCCTTTTATTTCCAGCTATCTACCTATGCAGCAGGAAAAAAGCTAAATTCCTTTCTTTGTCCCCATCTCCTAGTCTACAAAGGATCAGAGACTGGTGTATTCTGGCAGACTGCTTCCTGATCATCTGCAGCTGAAAGACGTTCTCAGAAAAGTAAGCTTTATATCAACACCATACAATATTTGATCAAACCCTGGTTTTGGGAAATAGGAATTTAGATTTGTGTTATTTAACTTAAAATTTTCATTATTGTATTGAGAGATGTAACCATATAATGTTGCTATTTTCTGGAAAATGTATTTTCAAGTATGCCTTGTTTGTAGGATTATGATAATTGTGGGTAGAGGAGGGTGTTTCCAATTGGTGGGAGAGCAAGTAGGCTATGCTAAGTCCCCAGCAAGTGATATGTTGTATCATAAAATCATGGAATGATTTGTGTTGGGAAGGACCTTCTAGATCTTCTAGTTACAAACCTGCTTTGGGCAGGGGCACCTTCCACTAGAGCACATTGCTTAGAGCTCCACCCTGGCCTTGACTTCTTTGGACAATCGCCACTGTCACATAAATGGAGTTATACAGCATATTTGTGTTGATTTGGGACATCATTTAGATTCTCAGAGAGGTTTAAATCCAGAACTTATGTCAAAAATGTCATTTGTATAAGCAGATAAAGAGTAAAATATTAATTATGGAGAACCAGGAATTCTCAATTCCTGAATAATTTTCTGGGAAGGCTGTTTGTTTTCTTGGTCTTGATTTGGCAGCTGTTAACCATTCCTGATGATGTTTGAAACTTTGTTGGTTCTTGCTCTTTTCATTTCATACTTCTAAAAAAATTCTGTTGCTTCCTATTGGAACAAATAATTCTGTTAGTCTAATTTTGGATTCTTCAGTCAACATTTAGATCCCATTTCTGAATATGTGTGACATCTCATGCACACATGCACTTAGTTTTCAAACCGGCTCAAATAGCTTGGATTGATGATACCAAGTAATAAGGACTTCATTAAGTTAGGAAAGTTCTTAAAAATGCATAGAACAAGATATTTAGGGTAGATTATAAAAAAGTTTTCTTTCAATTTTGATGGTGACAGGAAACATGATGCATTATCTTGAGTTGTCTAAATTCTTTGTAAACAGCTCAGGATGAATCAATAGCTGTTATTGGGGAAATGCCTTACGTCCTTGTACAGTTTTTAATCCTGTGAAATAGATGAACTCCATAATATAGTACCTGGCTGTGGGTAAGGATAGTTTTCTCTAGTGTACTGAGGTAAAAATTAATCTACAGGCTGCAAGAGTGTGTGGGTCACATTTTAAAACTTCCTGTGGAGCAAAGTCTCCAAATGTGGATGGTCCTTTAGTGGGTACCTGAACTTCAGTAATAAGATGGAGAAACAGATGCAGAGGAGTCTTGAGTATTGCTTCAGCAGACTAACACTTTATAATCTTTATTCTGAAATAGTTTTTATTAAATGGGATTAAACTTCTTACCAAAGAAGGTATTTGTAATTTACTATGTATAGGTTTACTAGAAAACTGAAGCTGGACTGTTCCAAACCAGTGTATGCCCTGTGCCACTTAAATGTTCAAGGAAATGGTTACAAAACTTATCTCAAAGCTTAGTTTTGCTTGCTAAGTACAAAATGAAATCCAAATTCCTTAAATTCACTTGGCCTGCTTGCTGTGCACTCGCTTTAGAAAACAGTATTTCAAACTTTGTATATGTGCTAGAGGAGAAACTTTGTAACCAATGTCTTCCTTCACCATACAGGGGCTGGGCTGTGCTTGACTTCAGAGCATTGGCGTAATGCTTTAATGTCGTAATGGCACTTAGAGGCCTTGGGTGTGGTTAGAGAAATTCAGGGGATTTGAAAGCACACCAGTCTTAAGCACAAAGTTAGAACTTTGTGTTGGTAGAAGAGGAGTTTTTGTGCTAAAGCTTTTCAGAGCTTTTGGAAAAACATGATTAAACTTAAATTCAGTCTCATTCTCTGCCAAAATCTTCCTACTGGATTATCTATAAATTCCTAATATTATCTGAGGACTTACTAAATTGCTGAGTCTAGCTTTGTGATGCTTGCTCCTTGGTACTAACCAGTCATTTCAAGGACACAAAATGCCTCAAGGCTGGAAGTTGTGACACTCTTCTGGCACAGTGGTGTCCAATAGATTACATATGAACAGAAGTATGTTACAATAAACTGCTGCATTTAATAAAGCTGTATGCTGCAGGCTAACCAGTGGTATGTCTTGCTTTCCTTGCCTTTCCCAGGGGCATAAATTTTTATCTAGGAAGAAGGTGATTAGTTAGGTTCAAGGCTTTTGACAAGGCCAAAGTGCTGATCACCTGTGTTCAGTGTTTTCTGATTCTTGCTCTCACTGACTGGTAAAGTTATACTTAATGTAGCAGTGAGGCTGTGCTTGGGGTTAGGGAAAGTTCATGGGAAAGAGTTTAAAAGACTGAGTGTGCATTGGCTGTGCTAGCAGTAATGCACTGTGGTGTGTAAAAGCATTTATCTAGTTTTCTCTATTCCAAAAGATCAAAACCATAAAAATGGGTACATGGCTGTTATAACACATTTATATGTAGTTTAAAAAAACCCCTCCAAATGCAGATTTTCTGAATGTCATATCATTAAAAATGGCAGCTTGCCTACACCATGCTGATTTCAGAAGAGGATAGAGGGATGTTTTTGTTGCTCCTCTTGCTAAAAATTTAGTTACCGAGGAAGCTGCAGTGTGCAATTTAAATATGGAGCCATAGCTGTTGTGTTGCTATGGCCATGTAAGGGAGTGTTTTAATTTGGTACAGTGAAATAGCTTCAGATTGAAGTTAGGCCTTCAGATTTGGGGTGAGCAAGTTCTGGCAGAATTGGCATGGCCTTGCTATATGGCTTCAAGTTGTGGCATGCATTTGCTTCCTCATGTCCAGATATTTGGGAATACTCAAGCCCCACCCAGCACTTTGAATAACATTGCCTGAGCATGGAATATCTGCAGGGGCCCTTCAGCTGCATGTCAGGCTTGAGCCAAGCTTGGTCAAGCCTAACATGCAATGACTGGCATGTTGTTCCTGCCTTGGTCTGCTTGTGGAATTCCAGTGCCTACATTTTTCATGTACCCTGATGTCTCTATTCAATAACACACTTCATAGACTTCAGTGCAAATGTAAGCATTCCTAATTTTAGGTAAACTTAGCCCTGTAAAAGGTGTGAGATTTTTCCAACAGTTTGTGACACACTTCCTCGTGCTTTTCCTGGAGTTCTTCCATTGGTTCTGCTATACTACAGTTTTAGGGAAAACTGGGATAAAGTCAATGTTCCATATGTTATTGTGGACAGCTTCTAAGAAGGCTTTTGTTCTGAAACAGTAGAATTCTCTTGGGCTGGGCCCAAGTGTTGTTCTGTGGTCTCTTTTGTATAATATTTCTTTAATGCTTACAACTTTGAATTTTTAAAGACTTTTTTTACTTGTAAGTTTCTCCAATATTGTTGCTTTAGCTCTTTGATTTCTTTAATTTTTAGCAAGATGAATATCATATGGTTCACCTGGTTTGTACATCTCGGACACCCCCAAGTTCTCCAAAACCCAGCACCAGTAGAGAAGGTCATGGAGCGTCAACCTCCAGCAGTAGCTCAGTGAGTTTTTTCATACACAGGACATGAATTCCTTCTACACTAAGGAAACTTGCCATTAATTTCTCTTTAACTTTTTATATTTGTCTGTAAAATGGTGTGTTGAAAGTAGAGCATGCTATATGAATTTGTACAATTAGACTTGTTTATTTAAGGATGTAATTGTATTTAAGCAAAGATGACCTTTTTTCAGATTGTAATAGTTATGTTTATTAGATGATAAAACACTACTTTTCCTAAGCTACTCTTTTTAACACTGTATTGCAAAGAACACTTCCCTTTCTCTCCATATCTCTGTATCTTTGGCAGAAATTGCAGAGTGTATTCAGAATTTTAGAAAAACTAAGTTGAGATTTGTTTTGTGAAAATTTGAGAGACCAATCAAAATATTGCTGTTGTTGTGAGATACAGGTGGAACTTGGCCAGGTTTTTTTGTTTGACAGGAATTGGCCAGTATTTATGTATGAACTTGGAGCTAGTCGTAGCATCTGTAAGGCAGTCAAAAGTAGCAAGTGTTCTTAACACTTTTATTAGTTAAATTGTTAACAGAACATGCTTTTTTTGGTGTTTTGAGCCTTCCCCTCTGAAAATGATGGTGGTCTTTGGTTATATTGTGTTTTAAAAGCAGATATTTCTGTTGAGAACTTGGTAGTTCTTTTTTTTTCCAGAATTGGCAGTATCACTAAGCAACCCTTGAAGGTTAGTCAGAAAGGGATATATAAAACACCAATGTAGGTGCATTTCATTTGAGATGTGTGGATTGTCAGCATATTGGAAATGCCCTTTGAAGCTGTCTGCCTTCATTCTGCTGTTGACAGGGCCTGTGTTAGGCTGCTGTGTGACACTCAGAAACACAAGCAGTTTAAGCAATAGTAGAGAGGGGACTGTGGCTACATCATCTTTTCAAAGGTTTTATTTATATTTCTATTTACTGGCAGGACTCAGGCGGCCTGCTTGGCAAGTATTTATTGCTGTGTACATCAGTTATCAGTGTTGTATTTGAATGACTGTATTAATGACTGCTTAAAGCAGGCAGTTTGCAAAGTGCTAAGTTCATAACACTTTGGAGGAAGCAGCCTAAACCCAAAGCTTGAATGGCCTTTGTCCTTCTATTTGTTTTTTATTTTTATTCCTCCCCACCCCCACTGGTCTAGCGGTAAATTCTTCTTGTGTTTTTTGTGGTATAGATGTCTTAAGTAATTGCACCTCCTCACTTCCTCAGTTGTCAAAGTTAAAGAGGATTTTTGACTAAGTAAATACTACAGTAATTCTTAGCAACAGGATTTGGGGATTTATTACAACTGAAATAATGCATCTCAGTGGCGCCATTGTAATCTTGTTATGGTGACAGTTTAGAAGCCAGGTACCAGAGGTCTGACACTGGTTTAGGTGTGTTTCTTGGTGCCTGAGTAGTTCCTAGCTGTTTCCCTATTCTCATTGATAGCTCCCTTCCAGTGATGAGTGCAGCAATTTGGATTGGGCAGCTGGCACAGTGAAGAGGGTGAAGAGTAGAAGGGGTAACTAAAGATAAGGATAGGGAATGGTGTTTTAAGCCACTGTCTCTGAAAACAGTCATATCCTGAAGTTGCAGTTACTTCTGTTAACAATAGTCACTAGACTTTTTGATCCTGCTAAATATTCTTTCAATTAAGATTTAGTTTGCTTCAGCTTTTTGAAACTATTATTCTCAGTGACTTGTGGTTTTCTCTGGAAACTATCAAGTGTTGAGTCTTTCTGAAAAATTCTTTTATTTTTTCCCCTCTTGCACCTGAGTGCAATTTTGAATTTGTTTTTACTAAGGCTTGCCAGAACCAATAAAACCACAGAAGACTTACCCAGTGTTTACACTCTTATTAAAATGTGTGACAAAACATGAAAGCAAGTAGTTTTTTAAGACACCGTGGTAAATATTATAGCTGTGCCAAAGATCCACAACCTTGATTTTATTTATTTTTAAGAATTTAGACCGTTCTGGATCAACTGCTGCCTCACCCACAAACCAAGAAGCTGCTTCTACGTCTTTGAACACTAGTGCAGATGGAGTGAGGCATCGTAATCTTCCACAAGCACACAGCAATCCCATGCCAAGCCACCAGTTCCCTTATTTAATGCAAGGGTAAGTGAGACTGAAGCAATCCTCATTCTTTGATACTCTTTACAATGCTTTAAATGTTCAGTTGCAATTAAATTTTTTCACAGTCTGGAAAACCATTTGGCTAGTTCACCTTGAAGCATAAGTCAATTTAGACAAGTTTTCATATGAAAATTAGTGGTTTTAGCCAGAAGTCAGTCAAAGAGGAAGTGCTCTTGGTGCTCCCCTTCAGGCTGACTTTTGTTATTTTTCTTTATGCTTCCTGCCCTCAGTTTTCTTGGAGAAGTGCAGCTTTAATGTCTTGTGGATGTAGTTAGTAATGTAACTGATAGAATTACTATTTCTGGTTGTCTTTTCTGTCCCTTATTTTAGCAATCAGCACTAAATTCTTAGCAGAATATGATGGTTTCTAGTTTTTGACACATAAGAGATGCAATTTTTCATTTCTCCATATTTGGGCTGTAGAAATGATTTACAGGTGTTTTGAGTACATGTAGTGCTTGTGTATCTACAACAGAATGTTTAAGGATTTTCATACATGCCAGTTAAAGGTAACCAAGTCTAGATCAGGTCTGTTACTGCATAACTATTCAAATTCTGTCTTTTTTTTTTTTTGTGCTTAAAAACCAGCTTTAGTAATTTTAAGCCATGTGACCTTAGCAGCTGCTTAAACATGTTTTTGTTGTTAGTAGCAGTAGTAGTAGCTTCTTCCAAGGGGAAAACAGGAAAACAGGAGGATGGTATGTTCTGAGATGATAGCTGTCATTTCTTCAGGGAGCCACTTTCAAGCTTCCTTTCTGACAAGGTGTTCTTCCAGTACTGTATAGATTCTAGAAACCTGCTTTGGGGAATGTTGAAACAAAAACCCCTAAAATATGAATGTGCTAACAGTAACATTGCTTCTGTTGCTGGAAAGGAAATATGCCCGGAGCTGTTAAAACTTACTAAAAAGAGTTTCAGTTTAATTTACATGCTTTCATTACAGTTAACTTAGACTTTTCTTGCTGGTTTTCATCTTGAATTTGTTATTTTTTTTATTATCTGAATTGTACTATCTAATGGCAAGAGTGGGTGGAGATTTGTTATTCTGATGAAATGCATCTTCACAGACGTGGTCATGCTTGCCCTTCTGACAAAGCTAGGCAGCACCAGGTTGACTGTCAGGACTGCTGTTGGTGTAATGTAAATTAATTCCAGAAGCAATTTATTATGTGTTGTGTGAATGACCAATCTGTAAGAAGTTTTAACATTTTTCTAATTAGCTTTTCACATAGACATATTCTGAGTTTTTGTCAAGTGTGGTGAACTGAATAGGCTGTGGACTCCAAAAGGCAGCAGAACCATTATTTAGTCTTTGGGCTGAATTAATTTGTGTCAGTTTGGGAGACATTGCTGTCTTGGAAAGAAGGAATAACTTACCTTAAAAATACTAAGTCTGTGACTTGCTATGTCTAGCATGTAATGTGGATTGAGAGAAGTGGATTTGTGGACTGAAAGAAGTGCAGAGAACCTGACATGACTGCACATATTTCAGGGGTTTCAGTCCTACTTGGACTACTTCTAGCTTGGTTACCTGGAATAGGGTCCTGCTTGTTTTTGTGGTGCATTGGCAGTGCACCCAAATCACGTATTTCAATTTTGTGTAATCCAGAAGGAATCCAGATGGTGTTCCAAGAGCATTCTGTGGTGCAAACAGAACTGTAGTAAGAGCAAGTGACTGGAGGTTTCCAGGAGTGCATTCCTAATCTGAACAGAAATGCCAAAATAAACAAACTTTAAATAATCCTAGGCTTTTTTTTTTTTTTGGAAAGTATTTTAATGGAATGCTGTCAGAACTTGAAGTAGATATTTGTGGACTGTTGGGTATTGGCTCTTCTCAACTTGAAATAATCTGTGCCCAGTGCCTGCTGGAGTCTGCTTGCTTCTTTAAGAACCCTTTTTAATGCTTCAGTAGTCTTTTCAGATGCATCTGCTTTTGCTTTTAGGCACTGCTGCTTGTATTCCAGCAGAAAGAAATACCCTCTTCTTTTAGCTGTCACTTAAACATCATTTGGGGCAGTGGGATCTAGCTTTAATGTAATTTATGTGCAGATCAGGACTTGCTAGGAAAATGAAGATTCATAGCTGAAACTGGTGTTACTTTGTTGATTTTTCTTTTTATTTTCATGACCAAACAATTTTTATTCTCGCTTTTCTTGCATGATGAAATATAGGCACTACTGATAGGGAAAGATCACCAGGTGTTTGAAAATTTATGTAAGAGTCACTTTCCTTGGGTGTTTTGCAATACTTGATTGACTTGTACAAATAAGTAATGTGGATGTTAGATGATTAAATTACCGTTTTGATGTTTTTTCAGCTCCTGGCTTAAAGCTGCAGTGTGAGAGTTGAACATACTTTGGGAAAACAGCATTTAGTTCAGATTGTTGAAGTATTACAGGGAAAAAAATTAAAACCTTCTGTTGCTTTTAAGCTTTTGCAAATGCTGTTTCTAAGAACTCCAAACTTGAGGTGGGACTGGGGAAGTAGTTTGTGTATGTACCAAGTGATTCTTCAGCTGTGGGGAGCAAGCACAGCGTTGTCTGCTCCAGTGGACTTTGTTGGGGATCAGGGTCTGTGCTGCAGAGGCACAAACAGAACACAGGGGCTCAGCCCTGGCAGGGCTCACATTTCAGGCTGGAGAGCACTTGGAAGCAGTAAACAGACAAGAGACATCAAGGCAGTGAAATCATTTGTCGAGTGTGGGTGGCCCATCTAGTGAAATGCTTTTGTATTGTGCACACAGTAATGTTTGAAAGCAAACAACAAAATGACATACTGACAGCATGCAGTATATCCCAGCACATAAATACATTGCTGCATCAGTCACCTTTGCTCTGTATTTTCTTCTGAGTAGCTGGTATCACAGCAGAGGATACTGAAATGCTGCCTGAAGTTGATATTCCAGGCTTTTAAATCTGAATAAAAATTCTTGTGTTTTCACTCGTGGTGAGCAGTATCTTTGTGACAACCTTACCTTCAAATTCAGCGCTGGTTAGTTTATTTGGGTGTCTTCCACAGACTGAAAGAAGTAGTTTTGTGCTTTTGAGCCATCCTGAGGAGCACTGTGTCTCTCTTCAGAATATTCTGAAGCTTCCTCTACCATTTGAATTGTTTTCTGGCTTATCCAACTGTTCTTCTGTTGTCTGCTCTGCTTTGTTCTCCAGTCTTGGGATGCCTATACAGATCCTGTTGGCTTCTTTGTTCTTACACTGTTGCTGCCATTCTTTTGATATACTCTGCTTCCTACCTCTTTCTCCTCCTTTTGGAAAAAGAGAGGAGAAGGTATTGTGCTACTTTACTTTTTCCTTGAACAGCAAGCTGCCTTGCTTTGCTGGGAAGATCCTCTTCTTTGTGGAGGTTCTTCTCACTGAAATACATTGTTACAGTGTAAAGAGTTGTTTCTGAATTTCATAAGCTGACTTAATATCATGGCAGCTGTAATAGCTGTATAATTGACAACATCTGCCTCCATTTGATTTTTGATGAGCAAAGAAAATACTGCTGTACTAGCTAGCATTCTAAGCCAGAAGCCAGTTGTAAGCCAGTCTACTTTTGCTCAATTAATGGAGCCAAGTCTTGAAAAATTAAGTCTTTCTTCTCAAAAAGTCACGTCTTCTAGAAAACCTATTGGGGAAAATAGAATTAGAAACCACCACAATATTTGAATGGGAAAGAAATCATGTGAAAGAAAAGAGCATGACAACTGAACTTCTGTGGTTTGTCTTGTTTGACTGGCTACTTAATCTACCATTAAGCTTTAAGACATCAAGAAAGCAGCTTTCAAAAGAGTTTGAAAGAAAGGCGAGGCTCAAATCCAGTGATATTTCTAAAAGATGTATCTGTGAGAGCAAGCTTAGCCTAAGTTCTCTCAACTTTTTTAGAGGTCAACATAGCAGTTACAAGAAAGAACCCTAAAATCTGTATGTGAGAAAAGGAAGTGGCAAATTCCTTCAGAACTCACCCAGGCAAGTTGAGTAGTACTGATTTTTGCTGACTGAGGTGGAACTAAGTGATCCTGCCTGTTCAAAACCCCATCTGATACTCTACCTGCTTGAAATTGAGACACTGCTCAGTGATTTGTCTCAGCACAGTACTTAATGACACTCATGTAGAATATTTAAATCATCTTTACATTTTGAGGTCAAATGTTTTGTGAATTATGGAGGAGTCTTATCTCTCCAAGTGTATGCCAGTTCCAGAGAGAGAAAAACATATTCTTATAGCTTGCAATTGTAAATCATGATTAATGTTTTTCAACAGTAGCTCCATGGCATTGCTGTTTCAACACATTAATTATGCATAAATAAACAGCATCAGCAGAGCTCCTAGTTAACCCTTTCAATATTTGAAATAAACCTTGAATAATGCCTCTGAGTGTTTCAGTTTGTGTTTGGTATCAGGAAAGTACTTTTGGTGGTTTTTTGGGTTTGTTTTCCTCTAAACTGTTGTCAAAACAGGTTATAGCTAAATGCAAACACAACAGTTTTAGCAGAGGTCATGGTGTTGCATGGCAGATTCTTGTCCAGAATTACAGTGCAATACTTATTCATGTGTAACATGGAAAAAAGATTTTAATGTCTTCCTCCCATCTTTCTTTCTGGGCATGTCGTGTATATCTGAATGCCTGGTAGACTAATGAAATCTCTTGGTGATATCTTTGCAGGGAGTGCCTTACTTAGGGAACAGGTGTAGTCTGCAGTACAATTACAGCAGTCTCAGCTTTTGCTACCTGCAGTCTGAATAAACTTTTCTTCATGCTTTATACTCTCATGCTGTCCTGAAAGATGTCCTGGTTTACTACAGTTCACTACATCAAAATCTTTTGGGAAAGAGTTGGAAATCTTGCCAAAACATGCTATATGCTCTAGGAGGTAAGAGAGGATAAGAAGTCTTCTAGCAAACAAAACCAACCAAAACTTATGTACAGGAGTTTTATCTCTCTTGCATGTGAATCAGAATCACATATACTCAAAATATTGAAGGGGGGGAAGTAAATCCTTTACAGTGTTCTTAGTTGCAATCTTCAGAAGCTGTATCTGAAAGATTTGTTTGTTGTCTTTGCTTATGTTATTTCTTCAGGTCTCTGATCATGGTGATATTTCAGATACTGCTTCTAAAAGAAAACTAGAAGATAGTGAATTTTCTCTTTAGACCTCTAGTAGACCTTTAAGGATGACCTCTGAATTTGAAAGGAATTGTATGAAAGAATTTCTGCAGTTAGCACAGTCTTGAAAAGTTCCCAGCATTGTTTTGTCCCAGAGACACAGCTAGTGCACATACTAAATGCAAACCAAAATTTTCTTTCTATGGAAATAACTTTGCTTATTCATTTCTTTTATGAAAATGTAATGCTTTTTTGGAATTGGTTAGATGATCTTACTGTATGTTATTTCAGCATGTTATTTTAGGGGAACAAATGAGAGGAGAAATGCTACTTTAATTGTTTTTTAATACTAGCACGCTTTTTAAATGTCACAATTCAGAGCTGAATATTTTTCCTTAAATTGTTTTCTAGCAACATAGGCAACCAATTTCCAGGCCAAGGTGCTCCTGCTGGATTTTCCATGTATCCTGCATTCAGTCCCTTACAGATGATATGGTGGCAACAGATGTATGTACGTCAGTACTACATGCAATAGTAAGTCTGCATTATCTTAGTACTGAGCTACACTAGTGAAAAGAATATATTAAATGTTTTTTTCAGGATCAAAATGGCAGTGTTTATTTTGTCTAGCTCTGTTTTATACTCTGTTTTCTCTAGCAAATTGTGAAATCTAGTCTTGAATTAGAATTAAATTAATGTCTTAGTAAATAAAACTCTAAGGGAGAATGCAGTTTGTTTTGACATGTATTACATCTGGAACTGTAGCAAATAAGACAGGCTTAGTAATTATGGTGCATGTTTTTTGACAAACCAGGTTTATGTTTAAATTTTTAGCCAAGCTGCTGTTTCAGCCCAAGTGACTTCCAGCACTGAGCCAGCGAGATCTGCAGTTGCCCAGGGTGTGAATTCAGAACACGCTCCTGCAAATGAGCCTGCAGCAGTGCCAAATGTAGCTGTCCAGGACAACAGGCCTGTAAACCAAAATGTTCAGATGAATGCACAGGGTGGCCCAGTAGTGAATGAAGAGGACTTCAACCGGGACTGGCTGGACTGGATGTACACGTTCTCTAGAGCAGCAATTCTTCTGAGCATTGTATACTTCTATTCTTCTTTCAGTCGGTTTGTCATGGTAATGGGAGCCATGCTGCTGGTTTATTTGTGAGTACAACAGTTGAGTATAGCTGCAGATCTGACATGTGGAGTATGGTGCTGATGTTTATTCCATTTAAAATAAAAAATCATCCACGTGCAAAAATTTACACACTGCTCCTTTACAATAGGATGTCTGTTAAAAAAAACAAATTTAAACAAATAGAGAAACTGATGTGAAGAAAAGTAATTCTCAAAATGTTTTTACACTGAGCTGAACACCTCTTATACCTGAAACACAATGTTCTTACATATTGGTGATATTAATTGATCAGTATTGTTGAAATGTAGCATTTTGGAATGAAAATTTAGAAAGCAGGTCTGTGAGGAGAAGGAAGCTCATATAGGTCAAGCATATACTTGCATAAACTTAAATTTACCGCTTGGATATGAAATTGCAGAGCAAAGCTCAAATATCTTTCCAAAATAACGTATAGGGGTGTGTGCAGTAAGTTTTCTTAGCTAATGGTACTGTAATAGTGGGGTACTAGATCTGGTAGAATACAGAGATGTAAAGTTTTTTTAACTATATGTCATAAAGACCTAAGCACATTCTGTGCTTAGTAGAGAAATACCAGTACTGTTGTCATCACTTCCTTTTGCATATGGAGATACCTTAATGATGTAAATAGAAGTGGAAAACAGAAGTAATGCTTGGTATTTTGGACTGATGTCATTCACTGAGAGTTTCCTTACACTGTAGTCTCAGTCCTAACTAGGACTGTTCTTTCATACAGGTAAGGTAATTGAAATCAGGATATAGATGCTTGGAAATGTAGGATAGGCTTGTTTTATTTACAGTGGTGATGTGGTTCAAGCATTAGATGAAATTTAAATTGCCTTTTTCCACAGCAAATTATATTTAAACTAAGTCTGGCTTTGAAAACTTACTTAACCTCAGTGCTTAAAAATGGGGAGGAGACCCATATTCTACATGTTTAATCACCTAATTGTGGTACATTATTTGTCTTCTGGAACTGAGGGCTGTAAACAGCAAGACCTTAATGCAAACATTGAAGAATAGCCATTCGGTTTAGTAGGATGAATCACAGAAAAATAGATGTAACCTCATTCATTTGAAAATACTTGCAGAATTTGCTGCAGTAGTGAGCTGTAGAAGAAAAATTTTTTTGTTCCTTTCAAAAGAGAGGTTTTCAACTGTTCCGCTTTCTTACATAGACACCAAGCTGGATGGTTTCCCTTTAGGCAAGAGGGAGGCCAGCAACAGGCAGCCAATAATGCAGAAGTGAACCGTGATGGGCAACATGCAAATAATCCTGATCTTGAAGAGATGGTGAGTAAGGGCAGACGTCTTTTGAGACTCCTATGTATTATATTGTATGTTGTAGTGCCTGGACAGAAAGCCAGCTTTTGTGGAATGAAGTTGGTTTAACCAGAAAGTTTTCAGCATTGTCCTCAGGTTGTGCCTGCTGCTTAAATTCTGTATTTCTCCAGTCTGACAATTACTGATTGTCTCTACTTGAATCACAGACTTTCTTCATGCTAGTTACTTCAGGAGGTTGTTCTGAGAGAAGTCACTTAATGTAGGAAGATACTGCTGGTTACCTTGTGTGAGAATTCTGAAAAGAAGCAGTTGAATTGCTTCAATTTCTGTTTTTAAAGGAGCGACTTATGGATGATGGGATTGATGAAGACAACGGAGAAGATGCAGGTGAAGATGGCAATACAGAGCAGCAGCCTGGATTCATGGCTTCTGCTTGGTCCTTTATCACAACCTTCTTCACATCACTGATCCCTGAAGGGCCTCCACAGGTTGGCAATTAAAGTGGAAAAAGAACTGTGTCAGGCAGCCTCAGTAGCCATATGTAGAAGTGGAGCAGATTCTAGAGAGTGTTCTAAATACAGTGCAATTTCTGAAAATTTATAATGTTATCTTTTTGATCATGGTGTACAAAAATGTGTATTTTTTTTCTTTTGGCTTTCTCATGCATTGACTATTTTAAGCACAAGTGGACTACTAAATGCTTTCTTTAAGATTCTTCTTTTTCTGAAGAATAAAATGTAAAGATATTGGTCTTCCATGTTTTGTTTTGTTTTCAAATGTGTGTTACTCTGATGCAAAGAGCTTGTATGTAATCTGCACCATTACCTCTTTAAAGAGCTGTTAAAAGTATGAACGTTGACAGACCTTTCCAAATGCTCTCTGTTTACCTAAATAACTAATCTTGTGTTTGATGCAGGGTATGAATTCTCACATGGGATTTGGAACTTACATAATTCCTGAGAGAATGCAGTTAACACAAGGGTTACTTGTTAATGGCATGTTGTCTTCATGTCAGAACATAGTAAGCTTCTTCGTTTAAAAAGCTGAGAGCTTTTTCTTGAGACTGTACTGACATTCATTAAAGTTGGAGGTATTTGACAGCTCTTCAAAGACAATTGGCAGTGATGGGATAAACCTTAAATGTTTGATACATACAGTACTTTTTAAGGAGAATATAGCTGTGCTGGGGCAAAACATGTACATTAGGTTTTTTAATAAAGACTGTTATGGTAACTCTTTTGGATGTTTATATGCATATTTGAATGCAAATGGCTAAATTGTGCCTCCTTAAGGATGAGGATATGATTAATTTGCGAGTGTAATAAAGTTATCATGGTGGCATTACTGACATTGACCAAAGTGGTGTGTTTGTAGCAGTGTCTATACAGTTACGAGCTCTCAACACCACACTTATCTGTATTCTTTAACTTCATTAACCTAATTTAAACTGAGAAGGAAAATGGTACATGAGAGAGTAGCAGAGTGCTATGTCAGGTTTTTGGTTGCTTTCCTTAAACATAGTCAAGAAGGTACATTTGGTTTTGTTCTTAATTCTGAAGTTATGGTGTGCTCTCTAACTTAAAAACGTCTGCAAAATTGTGTTACACTACCACCAAAGTAAAGCCTGTTTGACCTCAAGTACAGGACAAAGCTCCTGAATATTCTGAATGAGTGATAAATAGGGATTTATTTTTCACTTGATTTTGTTAAACTGCTATGCAGCCAAGTTTTAAACTAAAAGAAAACCTTTTAAGTTTCACAAGTTTGTCAGAGGAGAAATAGAAACGTAAGTCTTAAAAGCATCAGTTATGTTATTTGCTGTATAGGTAGCAATGATGAATAAGTAATTTTTTATTATGACGTTTTCTTCCTATTTTTACTACAGAAAGCTGCTCTAAGTTTAGGTTCTTTACTAGGTATACATAAAACGGGTAGACCTTGTCCATGAAAAGTTACCTTTTTTAGTTTGGCAGATGGATCTAACTTGACTAATAATTTAAGACCTGCTACAAAAACTTGGGTTTTTAAAGGAGTGCCACAAGTGTCTTGTATGTAATAGGCCTTACTTCTGGAATACATTGAAGAAATTTCATCTGTTTGACATGTGTGTTCTCCCTCTCACTTTTACCAAGTTTTTCTTTTACTATTTTTCTTTTTGTCCTTGTGTTAGTATACCTGTAAGATGTGCAGTTATGACCTGACAGTATCCAGCTATCAGCAGCAATTTGTTGCTTCTTACCAATTTTATTCAGGTTGGTTTGTGTTCCATGCTGTAGGAAGCAGTTGGTGGCAGCTCTCTGCTGTTATAGCAGATTTAAAAAGCTGCTCATATGCTGTTACCTATGGTTTGGTTAAAAGGTGTAGAGTTGTCACTGCTGATTTGTATTTAGGCAAGGATAAATTTGACAGGTTTCACAAGGTTGAAATAGTGAAATGAGAGATTCTGGTAGGTGGTTGGACATTGAGGGAGGCGTTCCGCGAGCTTTAACCAGAAACACAGAGCTGAAGTGATTCATCACAGAGGCCACACTTCCATGAGATCATTAAATCTCCCAGCTTCCACAACATACCAAGATGTTATGTTGCTTATACCAAGATAAAAGCAAAGAAAAGCAAAAATGTGGTTACTGAGGAAAGTGAGTGAGAAATAACAATAAGATAGGGAGCATTACCAAAGAGTTGGAGGCAGGGGAAAGCTACTGGCAGAAGCAAAAATAAGATAAGGTTGTGATCATGAGTAAATAAAGCAAGCATTGTAAAGCAGATTTAAGTAAGAAAGGTACAGTTTTTAGAAAAGGAAAGAATGTGGTGAAAATTAGACAAGATTGTTGCATGTTCTTCTGAGCAATTTGCATATAGAATTGAAGAGCATATGAAGTATAACAGTTGATGATGGGAGAGAAATTAGAACCCTAGGAAAATTGTTGCTTTTTTCTTTGTATATCCTTGTAGAAACTGTTCAATAGCATAAACCAAAACAAAACACAGTTATGTAGTACATGGTTCTAGGCACAGCTAGATGCAGAACTGTATTAAATCTGTGCCATGAAATGTATCAGAAGGTGTGAGGATTAAAGCACCATAGGATGTGCCCCAGTTGACCTGTAAATCACACACTTTTTACAACTTTGCATATAGAAAAAGTGATTAAAAACAAATCTGTGGCATTATGTGCAATACCTTCATGGTGTGTTAATGTAAGAGACTCCTATCAGACACAGACACAAGTGAAGCACATTTCCTCTATAACACTTCTGCTGTGAAGACACGGATCAGATCAGTAGTGCTGATGGAGCAACACACAGCTACTCCTTAGCATGGTTTCTTAATACTGTACTTTGAAAAATACTTTGCAACACCTGTGTATCCATACATAGATGTGCATTGACCTCTAAAGCCCAGCATACATTGAGTTTAGCAGTGCCTCTGTTGGCTTAACAAGTTGTCATAGTTTAACCCATTGGGCAACTGTACTATGCAGCTGCTTGTTTCCTTTCCCCTTTCTTCCCTTCATGGAATGGAGAGGAAAATAAGGAAAAAAAGTAAAACTCATGAGGGGAGATAAGAGCAGTCTAATAATTGAGATAAATTGAAATACAATGCTAATACTAATAATTGTAGTAAAAAGGGTACAGAGAAAACCTAAGAAAAATGAGGCACAGTAGGCACAATACAGTTGCTCACCAGCTGCTGATGAATGCCCAGCCTCTCCCTGAACTTCACATGGCACCATTTAGGATGGCTTCCCCCAATTTATATCCTGGGCATGATGTTCTATGCTTGAAATATTCATTTAACCACTTCAGGTCAGCTGTCTTGTCTGTGTTTTCTCACAGCCTCTTCTGTGTCTGCTCCTGGCATGGCATGGGAAATTGAGGAGACCTTGATTTAATGTAAGCACTGCTTGGCAACAAGAGAAAAATCAGCATGTTATCAGCTTTGTTCTCACACTCAATCCAAAACATAGCACTTCTTAGTACTGGCTACTAAAAAGGAAATGGATTCTATCCCAGCTGAAACCAGGACACAAGTGTAACATAAAGTCAAACTGGAGAATTCTTGGGTGCACAATAATGGACAAAGGGATCTTTCTTTCTTCTATTGTGAGCTTGCCAGCTCTTGCTACTGCTTGGTTCAGAGACCTTGAGAGGCAGAATTGGCTCTCCAGTTGTTCCCTGTTGCCCTTAAATTAAGGTCACTCATAGAGAAGTCACCACCTGATATTCCAGGAAAAGTTTGCTTCAGTCTAAGACATGACCTTCTTACTATTGCTGCAGCAAAAAAAAGAAGGAAAGGAGGAAAAAAACCCCAAACCATTGTTGGTGATGTTTGTAATCTTAATAGCTGATGCAAAATGAAGCTGACACTTCTGTCGGTATGATTAGTTATTTTTCTGCTGCTTCTTTCCTGTACATGCTGAACATTTTTTAGAGTAATTTGTATTTAGCAGCCTTTGCTGTTGACAGGAAGCAGTTCAGAATTTATCCCAGTGAATGTGAACTCTGACCTATTTTTGTTTATATTTGGGTGGGCGGTTGTGGACCCAGCTGCAGCCCAACTGGGCGCACCCTTGTTAGTAAGGTTGGGGGCCTGCCTTTACTCTGGTGCCAGCCAGCTGCCAAAGGCTCCAGGGTGCCAAGGGAAAGCTTGGATGATGCTGGCATTCAAGTTAAGGGGGTTAATGCCAGCGTGGCTGTTCCTGTGGGTGAGGTACTCTTCTTTCAGATTCCAGTGTTAGTATAGGTGGGATGATGCAAACTGGGAATGAGTTACTTCATTACTCGCAGCCTTCATTTATTTTACATCTGCTGCTTGTCCAACTAATAAGGTAATATAAGGTTTCATCCTAATTCCCACCCTTCAAAAAAAAAAAAAAAATTTGGCCATTCTGCATGGTGATGGCTCTGCAAGAATGCTGGATCTGGAGCTGTTCTGTTCAGCTGCAGCTTCTTGGCTGGATTTGTTCTCTTGCAGCTGTCTATGCAAGCTCTTGCTTTAGAAGGAAGCTGGGTGACTAATCTGAATGCCTATCAGTTTAGACTTATTTAAAGGACAATCAACTCAGTAGCTCTGATTGGAGAGGAGGGAAGCACATACCTGAAGGAACTGTCCATAAAGAGGCTAGGACTGCCTAACTTCTTTTGCATTTGCAAAGGCAAGCACAGTGTCTAGTGGGAGAATTCCCATGGAGCAGCATTTCCACTTTTCCAAGACAGTTTTTCTCCTCTTTATCAGGATTACTTTGTGCTTCTTTTGACTTTGTTTAAACAACATGAGGAAATGTTGCTATATAACAATAAATATTTTTTTCCCTTTAATGAGTGTCAGTGATATTGGTGGATGATTCTTGCATAGTTTTTAGCTGTCCTAGGAATAAGCTGCAAAATTACTGATAATTTTTGGAGTAGAGAGCTTATACCATGGCAGCTGCAACTGCAGTTTGCTCACACAGTAGAGAGTGTGTTTAAAGCAGGGGAAAACTTACAGAAAGACTGTTGACATTTTTTTTCTTCCTAGCTTTGCAGAAATCTAGAGGGAGAAGGTCAGTGTGAGGTGCTCATGAGGCAAATGTAAATTGGGTTGTGGAAACATTTAGTTTTAAAAGATGAGGGGCTTTTTTGTGCATGTGCAGATGTATTTTCTTTATGGCTTTAGGAAGTCTGCTGACCTTTGCTGCTTGAAAAGGAAAGCCAAAACCTAGTCTTCGTGTCAGAGTTATCATATTTGGGTGGCTTTCTTGGACTGTTTTGTTTAGTAACTTGGTGCAAGGTCAAACCGTATCCATGAAATAACCGCAGCAATGTGAAAATACGCTGCTGTAAAAATAAATGAGACCCTTGTCTAGCCGGTGAGCCACTTGACGCTCTAATTTGTCAGCCAGAGATAATTAAGGAAATGAGTAATCGACAAAACAAGAGCACGTCATTGGTGACGGGGTAACCGGGGCTGCTGAGGGCAGGGCCGGAGCCCGCGCGGAGCGGCAGCGGCGCTGCTCCAACAAGCCGCTAGATGGCGCCGCCGCCCAGCGCCGCCGCCCGGCCTGAGGGGGCTCGGGGGCAGCGGGGCCCGGGCTGCGCGGCTGGGATACCGCGGCTGGGCTATCGCGGCTCGGGCTATCGCGGCTCGGGCTACCGCGGCTCGGGCTACCGCGGCTGGGCTATCGCGGCTGGGTTACCGCGGCTCGGGCTATCGCGGCTGGGCTGCGGGCCAGCCCTTCGCTGCGCTGCTGCAGACGGAGGCAGGGGCTGCAAGTGCCGCCTGGGCCGCGGACGGCGCTCCTGGATTCGCTTCGCTTGTCGGGAAAGCCCCTTGTGTGGCTGGCCCCGCGGCAGTCGGTCACTGTGGTTAGTGAACGTGCAGAGCAGAGGTTCTGTGTTTATAAAGGTGTTTCTTTTCACTGTTACCAAGACTCCTTGCTAGCAGGAGTGTGGTATTCACCTTCAGGAGACAGCTGATACTACCGGGGAAAGCTCGGTGGCTTTCCTTTCAAAAAATGTGCATCCCCCGGCGCAAACCCTCCTGCGGGGCCCTCAGCAGAGGTGAGTTCCTGCAGCTGGCATGAGGGCTCGCTCACTCCACGAGTCCTGCTTGAGATAAGTGGATGAAGTATTGCGAGGGAGCTGCCAAATTGCTCCCATTGTTGTAGCTTTTCTCTGGCTCGAGGGCTTCGTATTCCAAACATGCCTCCAAACAGCCGTGTCTGTAGCTTGCCTTTTCCCGAGCCACCAGATTCTCCCATTCGGGTGCTTGTGGTAATGCTGCTGCGTGGTGAAGCAGTGCTGTAACGCTAGGCACCCCGCTGTCTTCATCTGGTTGAAAATACCCAGCCTCCAGATTATGTGACACAGAATAGGCTCTGGGAAATGTGGAATCATCAGTTTATTGAGTTGTAGGCTAGTTTTCCAATGCTGTTGATTTAAAAGAATTTTTTTTGCCCTGTGGCCAGAAGGATGCAGTGCAATACATAAGTTACAGCATGAATACTGTTAATTGAAATGATTATACATGACTTGGCTTTGATATGTCTTAAATTATTTTCCCTACCAGTTAGATGTAATGCAAAAGACATTGTGGGTCTTCCTAGCAAATAAGCTATGATGTATGGATCCATTTCCACTTCAGAACAAGTATTTTTTTTAATTGCTCAAGCAAACATTTGTCTTAACTCATCTGAATCATTCACAGGCTCTGCTGTGGAGGACAACTGATACCTTCCTACTGCTGCTTTGCCAATTGCATTTCTCTAGTGAGGGCTGGAATTTCTATGGCCTCGGCCCAAGGGCTTTTGAGGCCCTTTACTAAGCCAGATGACAGGATCTGCAGAGATCCAGTCCTGTAAAACCAGTGACATTACCCAGTGTCACAGCACAGTGCTAGGCAGGGGCTGAAGCTTTGTAGAGGTAGTCAGCTCATAAGGGGATTCAGTCTGAATCAGCTCTCTGGTCTCATTCCCAACATGGGCACATGAGAAGCTCAGCTGGTGCAATGGAGGGGGCACCATGATGTGTCATGGGAACACTATTCAGCAGCAATATTTTAAGGGGATGTTGTTGTCAAAGATCCTGTCTCATGGGACTACAGTTAGTGTTCCACAGTCCTGCTCAGGAACTGGGAATGCACATTTTTAATACACTTAACTGGCCTGGACAGCATGGTGGGTTCAAATTTCTAGGGAAACATGTAAGAGTAAAATGTAGGCAGAACCCTAAAACAGTTATCCCTCTTCTTCACCTGGTGTTTGCACAGCATATGAAGCCAGTTAATAAACTGGGTAGATTTGGACCTGTTTGCACTGTGCAAAGATCTGGCCCTAAAGTTATCTGAGTTATTACAGACAGGCATAACTTTACTTGTATATGAATTATATCACACGATATATCCTTCAGTTTCTCTCTTCCGCTTATTTGTGTGTATACAGTGATCCCAATTTTCTTTCATTTTTCTTTTTGTGACAGCACTTAAGGAACATCCATGTGTAAAATGCGAGGCATAGATTAATGTGATAATCATACAGTTAAAGTTTGCTTTTCTTGTTTTGGCATTTCATTGCTTCTGGGAAAGTGGTGTAGCATGAAGATAGGCAGTGACAAAAAACAGATGGTGAAGCTCAGGGAATACATTGTGAGGAAAAACTGTTTGGAAGGTCTCCTCTTTTCTGTGTGTTTGTAAACATTCTGAAATGCCTTATGTTTGTTAAAGAAGGAGGTAGAATTCTAATATTTATTGAAGAGAAAAAATACCTTTTTTTGCTAGCCAAGCTAAGTTTCACTTCAAGCAGTATAATTGTCCATCACTGAGGTCTGCAGTGTTCCAACAGCACAAACAATAGTAAGATCACAAAGACAAGTGAGTTTTCAGATCAGATGCTTGAGAACACAATTAGCATCACTGAAACATGTTGCAGAGAGCTTTGTTAATGCCATGAGATTTTACTTTGTCCTTAAGCTGAGAGAGAGCCTGTTGCCTTGGTATCCACAATGCAGATGATACTTCATATTCTCTAGCCCTTGTGATGCTGGAAGATAAAGAAATTAGGTCAAAGAACATCAAGGGTGAGTTATCCTGATTTTAAGTTTTCTACAGAGTTTATTGCACTGCTTTTCTGCCTGTATAGAATTTTCCATTTTTAAGAGGAAAAATTGGAATTGCATACATGGATAATGGTCATCTCAAAAATCAATTTGATTTTGATTTTAATGGCTACACTAATGTTTTTGCCCACTGTAATTTAATAGCCATAGTGATCTTCCTTGTAGGGATAACAGACTGACTCACTCTGTATATTCACATAGACATGCAAGCACTCAGCTTCACTCACATGTATAACCAAGGAGCTGCTGCTCAGCTGGTACAGCCTGTTCACATACAGAATCTGCTACAAGATGGTTTTTGTGTAGAAGAGGAGTTATGGGTCCTAGACAGTCAGATTTTCCACCTGGGCATATGTATATGCAGTATAATGTAGAAATATGCAAACATTTCAGTGTTTTTAAGAAGACAACTGCCATGTCAAGGACAGCAGGGTATTAACACAAATGTGTAATTAACACAATAAAGTCATGTGAACTACTGGTGAAGGACCTCAGTGGGATTGCAAGGAAGCCAGGTTGACACTTTGGGAACAGAGATCATGAAAGAAAATCAGGTGTTCAAAGAGGTGCACTATTCAGGACAGATTAATAAAGCTAAAGGTGATCATAATTCTCTTTTCCCAGTATGACAAAGAAGGAGAAGGGCTTAACACTAGTCAAATGAACACACTTTGGATTAAAAATTTATGGGAAGAATGGTGAAAGAAAAAATCTGCTGGTATAATGCTTTGAGTCCTGCTTGCAGATACTCAGCCTTAGATTTACAAATGGGTGGGTTTTTATAATTAAATTTCATCTGTAAAATCGAGGTGGGAAGACAGTACCTAGGACTGGTAGGATCCAGACAGTCTTGTGCCCAGTAATTTGCATATTTCTTCACTAGTCATAATGGGAGTCTGATATCAGTGCTACAGACTCCAGCAGCAAAGAAGTGATTGTCAGAATCAAACCAAACTGCTTGGATTGACTGAATGCCCATGGAGTTGTTTTAAATCAAAAGATTGATAAATAACACTAAGGTGCTTTATTTCAGTAGAGCAAACTTCGTGAGTAGGAATGAGCAGATCAAGGGGAACTAATGAGCTAAAGGATTTGTTGTTAGAGGTGTCTCAGAGCTGCTGACATCAGAAGTACAGAACTTGCCTTGACTTTGAATAGACAAAATCTTTGTAAGGAGAGGCAATTGGAACATGAAACTTTGTGTCTGGCAGAGCAGATTTTACGGTCCTTTGAGACAATTTATTAGTTTAGATGGTTAAGATAGGGACAAATACAAAAGCTAGATAAAGAAAAGATAATGGGAAGCTTTGCTGACAGGGGGATTACAGGGCTGGAGACATGTTTTAAACATACCCTGAGGAGAAGAATTCATACTGAATAGTTCAGTTAATGATCTTGCATAAAAACTCGCAGTGTTTCTAATGGCAGATGAGATGGTAATCGGGTAACATCCCTTCCCTGTGGGCTTTTCCAGTGGTAGGTTAAGTGTCCTGGTCACAGTCCTCCTAGCCAGGGCAACTCTGTGGTCTGTGACCAGGCTCTGGAGTGCCAGTGAAACTTGGTACTGACATGAAGTTATGAGGCACCAGCAGTGTGAAGAGGATGGTGACAACAAGAATTACAAATCAAAAGCATAGCACTTGGAAATGGCAAAGGAGGAGTATGTAGGACATGGTGCATGATCAGATGTTTACAGGGAATTATAGATACAAAGTAAGCAGAAAAAAAAAAATCTACAATCCTGATGTTTTCAGGTACCTCAAATGAGGAATTGGCAGAAGGGTAGCAATTACTAACTCACTGTTCAAGAGGTTAATGTACACTGCAGTGTGTAGCTCCACTCTCTCATTTTCACCACAGATAATCTCCACAGTGGAGTGGTGTGCAGGAAAGAGACACCAGGATGACCAGGAGAATTTAAATCATCTAAGAAGGTGAAAACTGATGAATGATGAATGTTGCCTATGAACACATCAAGGCGATAAACTCTGTCAGGAAGAGCAGCTCTTTGGCGTGAAGGACAAAACTGACCTAAAGAGAAATGGTTGTAATTTCCAAGAGTAAATTTGGGCCAGGATAAAATTACTAACCATGGAAGTGGTATCTTCCCAAGAAGAGTGATGGGGGCAAAGACCACAGGTAGGTGTAAGGTGGTGCTCAAGAAATCCTCTTATAGGGGAGCTCTCTTTCAGTCTCTGATCCAGCACCCTGTTACCAGCATGTTCTTTTCAGGAACTATGCTTGCATTTTGTGAGGAAGCATCCAAATTAGTGGGACTATAATGTATTGATGCTGCAATGCCATACCAGCAGGTCCAGAGATGTGATATTTCTTTTCTACTCTGCTTTTGTGAGAGCCCACCTGGAGTACAGAATCTGGCTCTGGGGTCCTCAGCACAGGAATGTCATGGATCTTTTGGAACAGGTCCAGAGGAGGACCTCTACAGAGATGATTGGAGGGCTGGAGCACCTCTCCTATGATGACAGCACAGAGAGCTGTGATTGCTCAGCCTGGAGAAGAGAAGGCTCTGGGGAGCCTTGGAGCAGCTTTCCAGTACCTAAAAGGGACCAGACCAACAAGAGAGCTGGAGAGGGACTTTTTACAGGGACATGCAGCAATGGGACAAGGGGGAATGGCTTTAATCTGAGAATAGTTTTCCTTAGATATGAGAAGGAAATTCTTTGCTGTGTCTGGAGAAGTGGTAGATGGATGCCCCGTCCCTGGCTGTGTTCAAAGTCAGGTTGGATGGGGCTTTGAGCAACATGGTCTAGTGGAAGGTGTCCCTGCCCATGGCAGGGGGCTGGAACTAGGTCACCTTTGAGGTCTCTTCCAACCCAAACCATTTTATGATTCAAATTCCACAGAACTCTCAGGGCATATGTAGGAGATGAAGTGTAGTTATCAGACTTGAAATCTGTCCTCAGCACTGAAAGTAATGCTTGCCTCTGTGAAAAATAAAATCAGATTCCTGAAGACTCTTAGTGAGCTGGACTTTATTTTTATGCCTCTTCCAAAAAATTAATAATAGTTGCTTTGAAGACTTCATTCCTTATACTATTGTCACTTTCAAAAGAAGAAAATTCCACTGGACTTTTGGAGGCTTAAGAAAAAAACATATTGGATGCCAGCAGTTTAAATTGGGTCATGTCTGATCAGAAGATTTATTCCTTGTGGCAAAGGCTATTACTAAGGATACTGTGAATGACTCCTATTATACTTTAAAATAGTTTCCTTGGTCTTTGAATAAATGCAGCTCTCAGTGTCTTGTAAGTTTTTGCCTACCAAAATGTTCATAGACAAATCACTTCTTATGTGCAATGCTTGTGATCCTCTATCCTTAATTCACCCATTAGCCTTAGCTGGGTAGAAAAAGGTGGATGACTGGTTATTAATATCAAAATCATAATGCTCTTTAATGTCCTCTATCTTAAAACCACTGATAATAGCTTTGACAAAGATTTAGCACTAAACTTGAACCATACTGCTTAAAATGTTCACAGTTTAGAGCTTTTAGCAGGGAGGGGTAAACCTTTCCAATAGTCTTTGTATTCTGGAAACAGGAGTGTCCCCACCCCACTGGGCTGCACAGAAGTTGCAGACAGGGCTCTCAAACTCCTGCCACCATGTGCCTGGTTGTATAGAGCTCTTTTCCCTGGGTATTGAAATGTTACTTTGGAGGCTCCCGAGGTGATGGAGTCCTGTGTCTCAGACACAAATAAGAAAAGACACAGATAAGGAAAGCCAAAGAAACGTAAGAGACAAGAAGGATGTAAAAATGCCATAATGAACTCGTGTGTCTTGAGAAAACCTATAATCTAATGAGAATGGATTTTGTTTGAGAGATTGTACTGGTACAATTAATTATTCATGGCAGCGACATCGTTAGGATTTCATTTTATTTAAAGGCCTTTAAGTGACTTGGAAAATTGGGTTAAGCTGAAAAGGAGTTTGAGGAGAGAGACAGGGGAAAGCTTTTCCTTTTATTGTCTTTGTCTAATATTTTTTACATAGCTATTAGAAGTACAAACACAAATGACACTCAATCTCTAACATTCCTGCATTAAACGTGGGCATAAATTTGAACCACATAAATACAATATCTGGGCCAAATGGGAACCTAGATGGCTTTTTGTGGGACAAGTTAGATACCATTCAAGTGACCTACTGTCACTTGTTGGGGACTTGCTATGTTTCAGCACTGTACATTAACACCAGCCTGTGATTGGTGGCTGCAGACTTGGGCTCCTGCTGGAGAGAGGGTTTACATGGACTTTCTGTTTGTCCTGCAGCAGCATAAGTGTGGACACAAACAGAGGTTCATGGGGCCATTGTCCTAAAACAGGAATGGCTTTAGCTGACGTACGTACGTCCAAAAGACACAACTTTTTCCCTTGACTGCAGCAGAAAACAGAGGCAGAAATGGTCTTAAAAACCAGTAACAGCCAGACCTCTCCTTCATGTACAGTATCTAAAGCTCTTCACACTTGACCACACCACCAGGTGTATTGCTCCTGCTGACAAACAAAACCACTTTGCAGGGTGATTTCTCACCTTTCTGGGGAGGAAAACCTGTAGGACAGCCCACATGTGGTGGGTGGTGTGCCTACAACAGCCCTGTTTTATGGCCTGAGACCACGTGCCCAGCAGGGCACAGGTCACAGGAACAAGTCAGGGCTCTCCTCTCTCCCTCCCCTCACCCCTGTAAATCCATACCTGATTCCCAGATAGGTTACAGAGCTGTCTCAGAGCTGCTAGATCTTGTGCACTGTTGAGAAGATTGGGGTATTTTCTTAACACATGAATTACACACATTCCCTGCTTAGCCTGGGAACTATGCAGGCATCTGAGTGTTTAAAAAGTCTGGTTTTCTTTTTCTTTTAGTAATGTTTATTTGTTCCTTCCCTTGTAATTCTCCCTGTTAACTCATGGACATCATTCAGGGACAGATTTAAATCGAAGCAGACAGACTCCAGTTCTGCTCTGTCCCTGAAACAGTGGAGATTTGTTTAAAAGTGCTATCGGGAGCGCACTTGGTATGACTGGAATGCTCAGGGCTTTATTTTTCATTTCACATCGTGTGCAAAGTAATACAGCTATAGCTTGAGAGGTTCATGTGGCCCTAGTGGTACCATCTCAGCCTTGGTTTGCTGAGGGTTGTGTAAATTATTTACAGCAGCTTTACTGAGGATGCTCAGAAACAATGGACTGGCCACTGGGAGGAATGTGAGAGCCATTGGGCAATCAGTCTTAAAAATGAAAAAGTATGTCTGCAAGTACTGGTCTGGATCCAGTTTCAGGCTTGCTCTGAAGCCCAGAAGCAATCACTCTTGCTTAGAGGTCTGGAAGGGTTTGTTTCACAACATTTATATCTAGCTGACACTAGAAGGGAAAACTCCTTTTGAAATTTTTTAATTAAGAAGGAATTTCAATAAGAAAAATGCCATTTGTTCTACAATCCCCAAGTGTCATCTTACACAAAAATTCACAACAGCTCTAAGAACCCAAGCTCTCATTCACCTGAAACCTAAGCTAGGTTGCAGCAAGGTTTTGGCTGGCATGAGTGGTGCCAGCTGGGTTAGTCTTGAATCACAAGAAAATGTGGCAGTTGTGGTTGTTTTGCCAAAGCTTGCCAGCAGCATCTCCCAGGTGATGTCCTGGGCACCTTGGAGCTGCAGCCCAGCCAGGCTGGGAAGTCACAGTCCTGCAGACCTCCCAGTTCTCCTGTACTTCTCTGTTGGTGCTCACTGCTCCTCTGAAGCTGAGTGTGCAAACACTTCCCAGAAGGGCTAGAGGCCAATCCTTCTTTAATTTTGGAGTGCCTCTAATTGTTGCTGCAATGAAAAGAGACAGGGAGTGAAAAGAGACAGATCTACATCTCACAGATGGAGACTTTGCAGAACCAAGTGGCTGCCTAAAGCATGTGTAGGCAAACATTTTGTATTGGTGGTTAATTGATTTCCAGAGAAGAGCTGGAGATGCCTCAGCTAACGGAATTTCAGGTGGTGTTCCCTTGGACACTGTTTTCTTGAGTTCTGTGCTCCTTTGGGCAGTGCACTTACCATTACTTGCTTTGCTATTGCTCTGGCTGCATCTGGAGAGCATTGGAAATGGCTTTCCCACAGTGTCTCATCTTAATCAGTCTGAATGGGTGATTATGTTGGGCTGTGAAGCCTCTCCCTCAATTCCTTAGGGCCCTACTCTTGCTGCTTACCAAGAGAAAAATTTAGTTTCTCTTTTAACATAGGAGCCTGCCACCTCCCCAAACTTCCAACAGATGAAATATGGCTGCAGCCCAAGTGTTTATTTAGACTGAAAGAAGAAAGAACCACAGAAGGAAAAAAATCTATTCAAATAATAAGACCTTTTCTCCTGATGGCTTTTTGATGACATTATTTTGGTTGCTAGACACTTGACTTTACAGTATATAAATAGTCATTTGCCTTCCCATATGAGATGAATATTCAAGTCAAATAAATTCAAGTCAATTTGGTACTCTCATTTCTCTCCTTTTAAAAAGTTCTTTATTATTTTTGCAACTAAGTAATATGTATTTGACTAACCATTAATTTTTCCCACAAGTAATCTTGGATAAATAAAATAGTTGTTAAAACAGAAGTGAAAGGTAACTTCTCAGTACTCAGAGAATTTCTTCTCTCAATCATTATCCACCATGGCAAATGTAAATCTTCATACTGTACATGAAAGCTGACTGGTCAATCCTCAGCTCATGAAAATTGTTTTCCTTTGGTACTGGTTCACACAAACTTGAATTGCTCTCCCTGGGACTTTAGTGGCTCTATTCAAACTGTTGAAATGCAGCAATGCTTTTCTAATCATCCATTATTAAATGCCAGTCAGCCAGATTCTTGCTAAGCAAAACTTCTGATGATGTCCCTTAGCTGTGGCCCAATTTTTATCTAAGGAAATTTCAAAACTCCAGTTTATTAGAGCACTGTGCTGGCAGCTGCATAACAGCCTTGTGGCTGGGCAATGCTCAGGGCAGTGCAAGTATGTGCTGCTTTACAAACACAGATCCAAACTCTACCACAAGGCTTTCAAGGGTTTGTGTTTCTGGGCTTTGTCATCCTGTTAGTCAGCTTCAGAGAAACTTGTACATTTAGATCCTGCTGACTTCAGTGAGAAACAAATACCTGTCTGGAGATTTAACTTTTTTCTTCATTTCAGATAGATTTTGGGTGTCCTTACCTCTGAGTGGTTGTTTAAGAAGACAACCCTTTCTTTTGGGAAAAAGAGAGGCTTTGGGATCTTTTGTCTTAGTGCTTTGTAAGGAAAGGCAGTAGTTCCTTCCACACGGTGCTCCCATTAAAGGGGAACACCAAGTTGTCCTAGGGCAGGAACTGGTGCTTGCTTGGATTCCCTTCAAGGATCCCCATACTGCAGGATTTTTAGTCTTTTTTTCCTAGCAAATCAGGGAAAAGCCATTTTAAAGTAGACGCCATGTGTTTTTCCTCAGAAGAGGAACTACTCATCAGAAAAACTAATGCCATCTCCTAAGTCCTGCTGTCTCAGTACGAGCTGATTTGAAGCAGCATCAGCTGGGAGAGAGGTGGTTCCAAGCTGCAGCTGCTGTGAATTAGCACAGGCTCAGCAGGTGCCCAGGGAAGGGCTGTGAGCCTTGAGGGGCTGTTGGGAGAAGGTTTAGTGTTCTTCAGTTTGCAGCAGTGGGCTGTTGGGTCAGTTTGGTCTGAGTTAGTGTAAGTATGAACAGTGAGTAGCTAGGAAGTTCCTTGTCCTTAAGGACTGTGTTGGTAAATACAAATTTTGAGCTTGTTGAAGCTCCCTGAACCAGCAGAAAAATACAGGTGTGATGTGTAAAAAGGATAGGTGGAAATAGCTAGATCCATCTTGTAATGGATGCTGTTCCTGTGTTTTGGGTGGACTGGTACGACTACAAGGCAAGCAATCTGTGGCTGAAAGGTAAGTGAAAAACTGATTTGCCTTCATGGATGCTGATAGGAGAAAAGGGAGTGAAAGTTTCAGTGAAGAAAAAGAGGGAAAATCACCTTTGAAGCTGAGAAAGGAGAAAAGAGATGCCAGCATCCCTAAGCCAGAATCACTTGTTGAGACCTCTTGAAGGCATCTGGATATTTACCTCTCATCCCATCTTGATGCCTTGAGTAGCTAGTGAAAACTTCATACCTGGGAAAGAACAGCTTACAAAGCTGTGCTGGGGACCATTCACTTTGGTTCAGTAGTGCTAGCTGCTCAAATATGTCTTTAGTGAGCTCTCTTTGGGCTGCCTCCTCTCCTGGGAGTTGTGTTGCCTGTGCTGCACTGGCTGAGTGGTTCCCTCCTTCCTTTCCATTGACTTTTGCAGGCTTGGGCCTTCCCACAGAGCTGGCTGGTGTTTGTTTGACATCACACCCCTGCCAGTGATAAGCATGTATCTGGTTATTTGTTTTGTTTTTTAACTGGAGGTTGTTTCAATACATCAGTGAAACACTCTGTACTGTGGAACAGGAATAATAAACTTCTGAAAGCTCCAGGCTCCTGCCTGGTGCCAGGAGAATGAGCGATGAAGATTTCTGCCTGCAAATCCCAGCACTAACAGGGCCCCTTGATTTGGTCCAGTGAGTCTCTGTATGTGGGTGTTGGGTACAGTAGCATAATTTTAGAGGTGTGAATTGATTTGTCCCATTTTTCCCACCACATGTCCCAGGACACTGGGAGAGGAACTCTTAGCTATTTGAAAGAAAGTGGAAAGAAAAAAAATTAAGTGCCTAGATTTAATGAAAGCACAAGGCCCATTACTTTTTCTCCATTCTTAATTATTTTTTCTGCTTCTTTGACTCAACTAACACATAGGAAGGGTTATGCAGTTTGGTGTCTGACCCTCAAAAAGTTTGAATGTAGGCTTGCTCAGTAGATGTTCCAAAGCTTTACTGTAAAGATGGGTAGCCTATGTTGCTTCCTGATGTTGGATGTTATTCTCCTAGTTCAGCACATAGATCTGTGTAGATTGCTGGACATTTTGTACTCTTAGCAGCTAAAAGTTTTGTACTCAGAAATAATCCTTCTTCTCAGAGCCAATTCTTTTCCCAGTTGGATCTCAAAGCTGGACTTCAAAGCTTCATAGAAATTGGGTTGAGACCCATCTATGTTATTCTTAGATTGTAACAGCTGCCGTGTTTGAAGTAGATGGCAGCTGTTCTTGAACTGTAAGCTGCCTATCCAGGAACCAGCAGAGTTTAGGTCAAACCTCAGCAAAGTCCAAATGCTGAAATTCTGTTACTCAGCTGAATTTTATGTTGAAGTACCCCTGCACCAAGCTGTGGTTACAGTGGTGACTGTAGTGTAGGAGTAACACAGTCAGACATTCTTGAGTATCCTGTTAGGCATTTAATACCGTCCAAATTTTGGGTTTATATAATCTGAGCACTTTTTGTGTCAGAGCCATGGTGCTTTAAAGTTCCCAGAAAGCTTCACAAGGTTAATGTAAATCTTCAAACTCATTGTAAGTTTTGCTTCTAAAGTGAAAAGGCTGGGGAAAGGGGAGTTGGATGTTTTGACATGGGTTTTCTTTTTTTTGTTTTTCTCCCCGGTAACAGGGTCATATGCAAGAATTGATGCTCTAGCTTTGTGTGGGGGAGAGGATCTGGCTGTCCGTAGCTGTGGATCAGTGTCCCTTTGCATAGCAACGCTGTGGAAGTACCACATGTTCTTTTTAGGTGATGTTATCTGGACACTGAAGAATGGGGTCCTAGCTTTGGTTTTGAAGCAATAGCATTAAATTGAGTCTCTTTGAATACAGCTCATATCTGGCCAAAATTTGGTGACTGTTTCATAAAATTAGTGTGAGTCTGTGTGTGTGTGCACCACAGTTTGTTGTTTCAGAGCAGAACCACTGCCCAGATGGATTTGACCTATGTACCAAGACAAAGGTAAATAAATGCATATACACTTCATCAGATATGAATTACTCTGTTAAAATATGAGCTGCCTCTTTTTAGAATACCACCAAATTGCTTCTCCTCTTCTAACTTCCTTAAGAAAACCATTATATTATACAGAGAGAAATTGTGTGTTATTCCCCTAGTTGACTTCTGGCTAAACTCCTTGGCTTGGTTTGTACCCTAAACAGCTAAATGCTTAGTCCTTAAAAATAATCCTCCCTCTTGGAGGCAAATGCTTTCCTTTCAACACTGTTTCCTTCATAGCAGGGCAAGGGTGGGATTCTCAGCCTCAGGCTGATCTGTAGCTCTAGACTGAAACTAAATACAATGCCCTGGGACCAAGTCCCATCATCTGCAGAAGCTGGGCAAGAGGAAATGTTTCTTGTGTTAGCTCAGCTTGTGGCCACACTGGGAGAATTTGTTTTCACACCAAACAGTTGGCTGACTTTTCTGTTGGGGGGAAAGGAGAATCAAGGACTGATCTCTGAGAGAAAAGGTTTTCCCTTAGCACGAGTCCTTTCCAGAGACATGCTGTTATTTTTCAATTGGTGTGTGTATACAGGACTTGCCTCCCTGAAACACAAGCATAAATGTTTTGCTGGTGCTGTACTTCTGTGTGCAACATCAGGGTTCAGGAGAGCTGCTTGAATGTGCTGCTTGTTGTCTTTAAATCATTGCACAAGTAGAGCGATTCTTGCCTAGCTCTTATTCCCAGAACATCAAATTTGATGGCCCTGGTGACAGGGTTTGGGTAACTTATGAATCCCAGCCTGTTTGCAGAGTGTCGCTCAGCATGCACTTTTGTTTCAGGTTGACTTCCAGGTTCAAAGAACAACATTTAAAATGCTGGTTTGAAAACACCATGCACCCACTTGATGATTATTCTTTATAACCTATTTCCCCTGTGTAGTTCAGTGCTTTCTTGCCAGGAACAGCCACTATTTGGTTCAGGTTTCGACCTCCCATTGTGCAGGGAGCTGAAAGTCCTCTTGGAGTCTTGGAGCTCAGCCTGGTACAAGCCTAAACACAGAGCCTGTCTCTACACGGGGTAACGAGACTATCATTCTGGCCTTGTAAATCACCACCCATCAGGAGCAGAAGGTGAATGCTCTTCTTGTTGTTGTAGCAAATATTTTGAGAGAAGTGTTCACGTGCCCCTCTTGAGTGATGAGAGAAAACATTAGAGATGCTTGGTTGAATTCCGTGAGGATGGGAATTTTGGATGCCTGCTGGTTTGCTAAGCATGTTCTCTAGCCTTTATTTTTTAAATGATGTTGCATGTATGCCAGATAGAAAGTACTAATTTGTACGTCATCATTTGGAGTACCAACTATTCCTGGTTATTTACAGACAAAGCCTTTGGGGGCGGAAAAGCATCTTCTTCAGATGAACAAGATGCTTTGTAATAACTGGCTCCCTATGAAAAAAAGCAATAGGATGACTGAAAATTTTGACAAAATATTTTCATTACAATGCATAATGCCTTCCTGAAACTCCAGCACTGGTTTTCAGTGTTTTTGTTAAAAACATTGCTGTTACATCTTATCCATTGGGTTAGAAAACAAAACTCTGTAGTCTGTAGAGATTTCTAATTTTTCAGACTATATCAGAATTATTGCTGTCTTGTTAGAATGTAGATCACTGAAAATTTGCTGGGTCTAATAACGACAAATAATTTCCAGTAGCTACTTTCTACTTTTTGATAACAATTTTAGACTATCTTGTGTACCAACAGACAGCATAGCCATTTCCTAACTCTAGATGGTACCCTTAAAGAAGAAAATAATCTTGCACAGCCTTGTAAAAGCGATTCTTTCTTGGACGTGGTTGTTGAGGTCTGGAATACTGAGCCACAGCTCAATGTCAAAGTCCTGGCATTTGACGTGATGGCTTACAAGAAAAAGGTACTAAGTTAAGAGTAAACAGGAGACACATATGGAAGCTGGCAAATGTCTACTGCCATTCTACTCCTTGCTGGCAGTGAGTGAAAGTGCCTATGAGTGGTAAAGCATTGAATACATGTTGAGTATAGGTTCTGCAGTCACAGCCAGCTTCTGGTTTTTTACACTTTTGGAGGTGTATTATTTTTTGCTAGCTGCTATGCATTCAATTTCTTCTATTTCTCTTCTAAAGTCTGCTCAATAAGACCACAAACTACTGCTGAAAGAAAAGGAAGACTGAGTCGGTTGTTAACATTAATTGCCTGTTGTTTGATATCCCTAAGCTTATTGCCTAATGGCATGTATGTGGGTTTTAGAGGACAAGAGGGATTGTGAGGGGAGTAAAATAAAAACCCTCCATGGAAATAAGATTTAGCTTTAGCATTCTGGCTGAGGCGAGAAGTGATCATATTAAAACTTTTGCTCTTTAATCTCTGTCTTGATCTATCATATCCACCACTTTGTTTCTTTGCAATGATACCACCTGAAACAAGTATTTTCTGAGTAAATCCATGTAATTTCAATGGTAGGATAGAGCAGAGCCCATTGTGATGCTGGTTCTTTGGCCACGCTACCTGTCAGTTGTCTGTGCTCCACTGAGTTCAGTGGTCAGGACTGTGAGGTGTTCCCCATCAGCACCTGCAGGTTTGGCCTCATTAGGGCTTCTAGAAAGTTTGTCAGTATAACCATATAGTTTGTTTGGGATTTTGGAGAATTGACCCTCCTTGTGGCCAAATCCTTCGGGGGTGACAGGATACACAAGCACAGCTACAATCAAGACATCTGTAACAGAAATAACACTCCCTTGCAAATTATATGGGAAAAGCACTGAAGCAAAAAGCAAAGTATCACTCTAGTAAATCTCTGCCAGGTGATTTCACTAGGCTTTTACCAGCTGTGGATTTTGTTAGGGCTTTTCTATAGCAACTAATAGCGCTCTCAGACAGCACAACAACTTAGGTAACCATTGCAAGTATGCAGGTGTGTTTACTGCCTCCTCTGGGGAGTAACTTCTGATATTGTCTTGGGGCAGGTAAATGTGTTGATTGCCCCAGGCAGTGAGTATTTGCAGAGCAGTTATCAGCCCCCTGCAGTCAAAGCAGAACAGGTTGTTGAGATGTTTGGGTATTGTCACGTGATCTGTACCACCTACACCTGGTGCTTTGAGATGGGAAGTGTGGTGCTTCAGAACAGCATAAGAATAGTTCAATTCTGGCATGAACTCTGTCCTTCGCCTTCTGTATAAGAGGAAGTGAGATTTGGAAGAATTAGAGCAGAATCTTCCTCCCCAGTACATTCTGCCAGGCTCATGCAGGCAGGATAACTTGTGGTTTGGCTTTCCTCGTTGCTGGGCTGAAGGCAGGTACCATGGTAGACCATAAGTTGTCTCAGGCAGTGGCTGGCTGATGCCCTTTCACATGATTTGGGCAAAGACTTCCCAAGATGAACCTCCTGCTGTACGAAGAAATAGCTGTGTATTTAATCAATGGGGAAATAAGCTGTTAGCTCCTCTTTTGCTTTGAGGTTCAAGCCATAGCCAATCCATTAAGTCAAGGAATTAATTAGCTTTGAAGAACCTCTAGTGAATGCAATGCTCAAAAGCACATATAGTTGAAGAAACTCACACTTAATCCAAGCCTTCCTTCTTAATATAAGAATTTAGGAGGTGCAGATGGTTCTGATATGCAATCATAAATGAATAGGTGAAAACATGTTTGAAAATGAAGTTTGGATTAATCTGGAGTTAAACTTTTATAGAGATATGGAGTCACATTTTACATCTTGCTTTGGTTTCTACAAATATGTTGAATATTTAGTGCAGCCAAGCAGCAGAAGCACCAGCCATTAAATATAACTCCTTCTAACTTGTAGTTAATTTAGTTAAGCACAATTCTTCCCATCACTTTCCTTTTTGTTTTGCTTCAGGGAGAGGCTGTACTAGTAGTTAGTAGTGAAATGGGTCACATGTGCTGGCCATTAAATAGTTCAGTGCCAGGGATCAGAAGTATTAGAAACCTAGACTTGGGCTATCTGATGAATTTTGTGAAGCTCTTCTACAGGAGTTAGTGCACTCTCCTGCCAAGTGTATGTGGGCATGTTTTAGGCTTGAAGCTTGCAGGAGCACACCCCAGCAGTTCTCTGAGAGCTCCAGCATTTGTGAAAACACAGCAATCTTTCAGGGATGTAGGAAGAGTCTGTGTTTAAACTAGCACTTAACACTGGAGTAGCGCTGCTTTGGGTTTTCAGTGTGTTTAGGGATCTACTATTCCTGAAGGCTCAATAGCTTTGAAACCTAGTCTAGAGTGTCTTGAACTCTGCCCTAGGTAGGAAAGCCAAAGGTGGCAGTGAAATGTTCATTTTCTGTATATTTCTAAACTTAACAAAATGAACTTCAACCTGGATAGATCGTTGGTTCTGTGGCTTGCAGCTAAATGTAATAAAATGAATAACCATAGGCTTTAATATAATCTCACACAATTGTATTACTGCCCAATTACTTTTTTGACCTCTTTGGAAACATCTCCTTCTTGAAACAGCTTCTCTTAAAACACACTCAGTCTGCAGTTCTCACTGTCCTCTCTGTGTCTTTTGTGTCAAGCAAATTGATAACTCAGTATTACATCATGCCCTGGCTCCAGTTTGTAGGAGCACAGCAAATTGAAAGGTGTTATGTTTGTCTCTTGAACAAAGAGTTTGTCTGCTCAGTGGCCTCTTGCTCAGTTTCTTAGACCTGAGAGAGCTCAAGACAGCTATTTATTTTTCTGAAATTATTAAGCAAATATGACAATTCTTTTCTGTCAGTGGCTGAGTTTTTGAGGTCAACAGGTTGTTCTTGTGATAAATTAAGCCTTCTGAGCTTATTCTGCCACCTCCTTCATTAAGTAGCCCATCCAATCAATAGTGCTAACAGGTACCCTTCACTGACTTTAAACAAGTATGATGAGATACGCCCTGGCTCTGATTTAGGAAGTAATTCCATCATCTTCCTGGTTTTCAGTCATAAAAATATTTTGCATAAACTAATACTTGGCAAAGAAAGATGTTGACACAGCAACTGCTTCTGGATAGTCTGGGAAGGGCACCAGAGAGGGTAGGCTTTTTCCTACTGTTGTTTTGAAATGTGTCTTAGGATTTTTGTTAGTCCACAGTGGGTGCAGGACTGTTAATCTTGTCCTTGTGTGATACTGGACAAAATATAGACCCATACTTTGTGTGGCTGCACAAGAGGCCATAAAGAAGAATTGCAGGTTATTTATATGGACTAAATAATCCTGGACATCTTTTATCATCCCAGGGTGAAAGGCTCAAACAAGATCTTAAAGGTCTGCAGGATCAGATTTAAGCACTGAACAACCACAAATCATTCTAGGTTTATTGTACCATGGAAGCAGAAGGGGAAAGTACAGCTTAGTACTCACATGATCAGACCTGGAAAAACCCAACCCATAACTGTATAAAGGAGTAGAAGCTAACACTGAAGTCTTGAAAAGGGAGATTTGCATTCAGTCTGAGAGCAGCTGTATCTTACAGGTGGTGTTTTAAATGAAAATTCCTCTCCAAATGCCAAGTCCCATAACATTCTAGGTGTTTCTAAAAATAATGAAGGGAGAAAGAAGTATTTATTTTGTGCAGGACATTGATGGAATATATAATGCATTTTATGGTATGTGTAATATTCCTTTTCAACTTTTAGTAGAGAGCTTGAGTGCTATGACACCCTCCATTAAGTCTCATTACTGTCTCTGAGGCTGTCCAGCTAAGAACCAATCACCATAACCAGAAACTCTTTTCCCTGTTGATAGGCAGAGATGCCCGTGCTGATGCAAAATGTGCTACTGGACATCCAAACTCTCTGGCAGGTTTCAGGTTCACAGTTCTATGCATGTCTCAATCCAGTCCAGTCTTCTGTGTTATTTCAAAATACGTTCCTGTCAGACACCTTGTAATGGAAAGAGCCCAGCCTGGAGGTGGCAAGACCACTGGTAATGAATGTCTGCCTCTGCTCAGTACAGATAAAGAATGTAGGCTTAATAGTGAGCACTGGTGTCTTACAGGACGAGTACTTTCTGGTATTCTAGCTCATTTAACTGCTTAAATAAAGGGTTTCAGGACCCTCTAGTTAATAGAGATGTTATTACCTTTGCAGTTTTCTTTTTTATAAATAATCTTTACAGATAGAAGGGGCAAATTGGAATGCCAGCATTTGGTGGGTTTTTTCCTCTAGATATGAAAGGAGAGGCTAGACAGAGTAAAGTAGTGATGGACATGGACTTCTAGATTAATGTTGTTGGTAACTGAGATTTTGAGGGTAGCGGTAAGGCATTGAGGACTGGGAATATCTCTTCCAGCTTTATCTCTTTTGCCTCAATGAATAATAGAAAGGGCAAGATTTGGTGTGTGTAGGTCTCTTAAGACAGCATGTCTCAAAACTTGTTCTCTCTTTCCCAGCTGTGAGAGTTGATCTCTTACATTACAGTGAGGAAAGAAAAAAAAAAGATTTAAAAAGAAAGCAGCAGGGATGATTGCAGTAAAAGAGAAATATTAAATGTAGTTTAGAGCTGGGGGCAACCTTTGTTTTGCAGATTATTTTCTGGCTTTCAGCCTGATCCAGGAAACCACTTCTATGAAGAGAATGAAAGATTAAAGTCTGAAATTTAATTGCTGAAGAAAAAAGATTTACTACCCATGAGGTTCATTGGCATCCAAAATAAGGCCTGTTCTGTAGTGTACACTACATCTCAACCACACAGAAAGCTATCAGAGAAATAGAAATCCTCACAGCTCCAAGAACAGGCTTCTAGTTCCACCACAAGAAAGTGATTTCTCAATACCACTGGAATGTGGTTTGTAGTACAGAATTTCTGCTTACAATATTCTTCTGTCATCTGGTGAATTTAAAGAATGAAATTATAAAGGAGGAAATACTTTGTTATTATAGATCAAATAAATTAAGGCCCAGTTAGATGAATAGCTTGTTGAGTTATCCGTAAGACACTTAATTTTTCTTCATGTCTCATTCATATAAAGTAATATAAATGTTGCTCTTCTGGCTATTAGCTTGTGATGCAACACATACTATGTCTTTGTGCTGTCTAGGCCAATGCCAAGAAGATAGCTCTTCTTGTGCAAAATGGAGAAGCCAAGAGGCTTTAGAAATGCCAATTCAGTATTTTCTGAGCTGTGCTCTTATTACAGTGATTATTATGAGAAAGAAAAATAATAGTGTGGTTTTAACCTTTCCAAAAAAAAAGCCCCCCAAAAATCCAGCAAAAAATCCCCACCACCCAAAACCCCCAAACTCGCGCTAACTACATGTGTTGTTAGCACTTTGTATTCTCAGTTACCTTGCTGTGGATTACCTGCCTAGTGGGAAAAGGGCTTTCCTTCCTCAATGGACAGTAGGGGAGGTAATAGAAAAAAAATCTTGAAACTTTTTTGTGTTTTATTCTTTCTTATTGTTGTAGTTGGTGTTTGATTTGATCTTTTTTTAAAAGTTTTTCATGTTTTTTTTCTTCTTCTTTGTTTTTTTGTTTTTGCATTACCAGAGCACATAGAGCCTCTAGCAGGAACTGTGATCCCTCAAGGAGTAGAGGGCTCAGATGAAAGGAGGGAAGGAAAATGGATAGAGCAGTAATTTGAGTATCTTGGGTGTTCAGTAGCTAGAAGATCATTGTAACACTGAAAAGGGCGGTTCTGGACTCCCAGTCTGAAAGCATACACGCTCAGCCATGCAGTGTCTGTCTGTCTCCCTCCATGCACTGGGAGGGAAGGCAGGGACTGGGCTCTGGAGGAGAGCTGCCTCCAGCATGCTTCCATCAGGAAGGATTGTGCTGGAGTGGCGCCTCTTCAAAGACAAAAGAAAAGGGGGAGACTGTGCTCAGCTTCTGTACCCATGGTTCAATTGTGATAGAAATGGATCCAAAGCAGCGCTGAGGTGAACCTACAGCTTCAGTCAGTGGAGAACATTGTCCTAAGGAGGTTTCTGTATTTTGGAGTGTAGTCCACTTCTGTTGTGCTTGTCACAGTAAGATCACCAACACCCTTTTGCTAACAACTTTTACTAGAAATGGGCAACTTGGGGAAAAACCTGAACCTGGGGCCAAGCCAAAGCATCTGGTTTACTTCCACATATCCAAACACTTCCACATATCCAAACACCACCAATACCTCTGAAACTATCTGCAGGCATGTACCATACAAAAATGTGCCAAATTATATACATTGGGAAGTGGTTGCCAAGAAATAATGACAGTAATTATTTTCATTGGCTCTTTATTTTTTTTGGCTTGTACGCATCTGTGAGCCCAGAAATAAGTCAAACTCGGGCACAGTGTTGGAATATGAATTTCAGATTAACCACCTTCTCAGCATCCCTCTGGAAACACATTTGCCTCAATGGCTGATAGACACTGTGGTTCCTCTGTGGACCACACCAGCTGGGAATTGCAGCAGAACTTAACTTACCAGAATTAACTTGGGAACAAGATCTTCCCTGGATGGGAAGATGGAGGACTGCAATCCAATTTAGAAGTCAAGCACAGAAGGAAAAATATTGTCAAGTGCTTCTACCTTCTGAACTTTCTATGTCAGTATTCTTTAGCATGAGTGGTTGCTCCCCACTTTTCCCAGTGCAGCCAGACAAGCCTATCTGCTTTGTAATTAACAGGCTGGTGTCTGGTGTCTGAAAAACTCTACCCATCTCACTGGCTTAATGTTTCAGAAAGGCTTAAATTTGAAAAAAGCATAAACATCTGGCTTGCATTCCTTAAGTATCCTTGCATATCCTGGGTTGAGAAGAGCAGAATGGTATGTTGGATAAGCTGGCGTCTGAAGGTTTAAAGACTTCTGGTTAGTGCTTTGTAAGATATAACTTGGCATTTTGTGGTACTTCTCACTTCTGGACTGTATTTTCCTTACTCCCTTTGAAGCTTGTTTTCAGGTTTTTGGTGTTACTGTGATTTAACTAGAAAACTGGTCTTCTTTTTGAATGTACTAACTTCTTCTTTGGTTTTATGCCTACAAGTAGGCACCAGGCATATAAGTTAAAGGATCAAGAATTACTGAGGAGATGTTTTCCTGCAGCCTGTTAGCTCATTCATAAGAATTCAGTAGTATCTGAAGCAACTTTTTTCTTTCTAAAGCTGGAATAAAGACCAGTACATTTGCAAGGCTTTATCCCCTGTGCCTTGTAATTAGCTTTGCTTTTTACATGGCAGAGTTGTAGCAGGGGTCCCTTGCTCTGTATGGCACATGTGTGACGATGCTGATTCCAACAGGAATCACAGTAAAATGTCAAGAGCTTGTGAGGCTCATGTGATACTGTGAATAACAGAAAGGAGTGTGTTAAAATGCCTCTACATTCAAGACACATACAAAACTCTCTGGAATGTGAAAAGGGTGATTTTAGCATAGTGCAGGAGTCAGAGTCAGGTGTCCTAGTTGGACCACATCAATACTTGCTGCTCTGCAGCCTGCCTGCACTGGGAGACATGACTTGGTGGCATGTGCAAGAATAGCGTTGTCCCAATCCCTCCTCCTTGTCCCAAACCATTTGTTCCCCAGCATTTAGGTAAGCATGACCTTGGTCCCTGTTGTTTGAAGCAAAATTTCTCCTGTTGAGTTCTTGGCTCTTGAAAGCAGCTGGTGTCCTCCAGCAATGCCTCACTGGATTTGTGGACACTGTGAAGTTAGTACTCTGAGCATGGAGTACTCTGAGCAACCCTAACCCTAACCCTAACCCTGTCCTGGCACAGAGAATGAGATCATTGAATTAGCAGGAGGGCAACATTAGCATAGAGCAGGTCGAGGGGCAGGACGAATGTTGAGCCAAGTCTGTGGGTGTTTACTCCTGTAGTGTGAATGCTGTGACTGATGACAGAGGTGCAAGGAGAGACAGCTGAGATCAATGACAGATGAAGCTCCTCTCTTGTATGCTGCACTGCCATAGGGTTCTTTTAAATTGCCTATCTCTGTCAAACAAAAGATGAAATATACATGTAGACCTTGCTCTGGAAAAACTTCCTCTATGTTTCCAGTACTTGCTCAGCATATTTTTATTGCAATGAAAAAATACTTTTGAGTTAGTCAGCTAAAAGATCCTTATTTGTTTATTCTATTTAACTGAACCATGGAGGTCTAGGGGGAAAGTTCAGTGCTATGTTTAGGAGACAGTATGTATGGTCCTTGATTCTGCTAACAGGAGAGTGGTACTTGATCTATCTGTCTTGCCACTAGTGTCAAAAATAAGATTTGAATTGACCCCAAAATGTATGAAGTGGCCTGCTGAAAAAAAACCAAAAAAACTCATAATTGATTTAAGAATTAGAATAGTATGTGACTGATAGCTTCAATTTAGCTCTCATGCACTGAGCCAGTTTGACATTGGCTGAATTCCCCCTGCCCCAACATATTTTTAACAGTCATCATCCAATCTGCTACCGAAAAGAAGGTTACTATCTCCTTGTTAGCACCAGTAGGATGAAAGCTTGACAGAAAATCCTCCTGAGAGGTGGTAGCTCTGCTGCAGGTGCAGCCCCCTGGAACAAATTCCAGTTGCTGTTGAGGCACAAGGGGAGGAATACAGAGACACCTTTTGAGTCCTTTCATGCATCCATGAGGACTGAACCAGCAATGCAGCCTGTGTCTCCCAAAGAAGAAAGTTTGTTCTCCTGGACAAGCAGTTTGGAAATCCCATTTTCTATTACTATAGGAAGTTATGAGTCCTTGGGTTTCTGTATGGGGTGAAGCAGAGATAACCCATGGCAGCCCTTGCCTTCTGTGGCCCTGAATCAGCAGGATATGAACACCTCTCTGCTGTGCTCTTGAAAGCTCTCTGGAATGTTGTAAAGCCACAGGACTCTCTATCCTTTGGGCTGGACTATTTGCTATGTGGAAATGCCTATAGATTCTTTAGACTGGAAAAACTGCTCAAGGCCTCTATTCACAGTAGGGATGGGGTGGCATGCTTGTGGTGTGCATGGGACAGTCCCCAGTCCCTGGGGCAGGGACTGCTGTGAATCCCTTCTGACTTGGAGGGGTTGCATGGGAGCATCTGGGGTATTGCAGGTTTTCCTGAGGTGTTCGGGAACTCCAGAAGTCATGGTAGAACTCTGCATTATATGGAAATAAAATTTAAATGTTTCTCACATGAAAAACAAGCAGTGTCTTCCTTTGGTATAGCATATCAAAGCCATTAGTTTTCACTCCAGACGAAGAAACCACCCTCAGTATGTCAGTGTTTGCAGGGAACAGAAATGTTGAGTGATCTGTGGTGTCTCTCTTTTTAGGGCAATGATGCCACAAAGGCATCAGCCAGCTATGTGCTTGCACTTTCCTTTGGAAACAATATTGCTTTCTTAAGCTTTCTCAGACTAAAGCTTTCAAGGCTTTCTCAGGGACTGCAGACCTCCCTGTAGTTGGGCTCTTACCAAAGAAGTTCCTTGAGGCTGAAGGATACAAAGAGGGCCATAATATTTCTTGGTCATCTTGAAAAGGACTTGCAGCTTCATCAACAATCCCCTCTGAAAAAGTTTGGAGCAGTGATGACAGATGTTGTGAAATATGCCTGTGGTGGCTGTCCAGCTGTTGTTAGCACCTGCAAAGTTCATGGATAGGAGATACTAGGGGAAGGGTATGAAGAATTTGAGGCATGAAGAAAAGATATCCTAAGAGCAGATAGAATTGTGGGGTTTGGCTTCAGAAACCCCTATGTTTTCATTTATACTTATGTGCTGTGCCTGTGTATAATATGTAAAAATTTCTTTGTAAAGATTGAAATGATTAAACAATGGTCAAGTCAAGAAGGAAACAGGCTTGGTACACGAACTAGAGCAATGTAAAGGAAACTGAATTTAGGTCCATTATTTATGATATCTAACCACAGCATCATGAGGTTGAATATAATGGATGCCTTATTCACAAGCAGTGCTTATCTGGTACCTGTGATGCTGCTTCTGGCTTGAGTGTAACACATTGGGTGCATTTATTTGCCACTTATGGTTCTTTTAGTGAGGGTCAAGGGTCAGATGATAGAAAAAACAAGTATTCTTCCCACTCTTTATATGTTACCTGGTGTTCAATGACAACCCCAAAACTGATGTCGCTTCCAGCACTGGTGATGGGCAGCAGAGAAGTTCTCACAAATCTGAATGCAACAGTGGAAACTGGAGCAGCCTCTGCTATGCAGAGAAGCATTTTTTGTTCACAAAAATCACTGCTGTCTCAGAGTGAACTAGAAAAAGCTGTCCTCTGGACTGTGATGTGTTAAACACTTACAGTCCAAGGCTCTCTGGTATTCTCCAGCTGATGTTACCCACAAAGGCCCCATTGAGCTGCAGGACAGCACTCAAGAGACAGATGGATCATGAGGGGTCTTTCCTGTGCAAAGCTCTGGATGTCAATGCCTTGCAGATGCTATGTAAGAACAAAGCATGGGGCTGTAAATAGAAAAGCAAGAAGATCATGATATAAATATCGCTGGAGTGGAAAACCTTATCTATGAAGAAATAAAAAATATTCAGTCAGCTTTGCACTAGACAGCTCTTGCAGCACAGGAGAGCTGTGAAAGCAACACCTGGCTGGAAGCAAACTTGTTGGATATGATGGCCATTGGCCAAGCTCCAAGGTTGGAATGAAGACTGTAAATCAGAAAACTTTCTCACTGGTGTTGGTGGCTGTGCAGGGTCTCAGAAGCTGCATCACCCTATTTGTGCAGGCATTGCTGATTGCAGTGTAGGTGGTCTGAGGCTCTCAGTATTCCTCTAATTTCAGTTGCCTTTCTCCTGACAAGCAAGTTAGGGATTTATGTTGGGTGAACAGTCCAAGAAATGCTGCTAAACCAGCATGGGAAGCTTTTCTCAAGGCATGATCTTCAGAGCAGCACAACTGAGACGGGATAGTGGGAAGACCTGGCTGCAGCTTAGCAAGCAGATGTCCCCTTTTCTCAGCACATGTTGGATCTCTGCTCATCCTGTCTCATCTCTGCAGCTATGTGTTACAGACCTGATCCCTTATGGAATAGCATTTAAAAAGAAATATTTTTACCTATGCTGATTGCAGAATAGGTTTGTACCAGGTTGACAATGCTTTCGTTTTGGACAATCAGTGTGGGTTTTTCCTTATGAAGTAAACAATTGCCAACTCCAATACAGCAGGAGTATTTTGTGCTTCAGAGATGGAACCTGAAGTAAAGGAGAAACAAAGTGCAAATCATCAGCTCTAATCCACTGAACAAAGACAATCAAATTTATAGAGGGGAACAGCTAAGAGAATTCTTCCATTCCTCCTGAATCTTATGGAAATTTTATTGGATTCAGTAAGACCAGGTCAAATTTTTTTTTATAGTGAACATTTTTACCTGTAGTGTGTAATTTGAACTTTGTCGAAAAGGTCAGCACACCACTTTCACTTCTTGTTTTTAAAGAACTATTTTGAAATCTAGAAATAGCCTTTCTGTGACTTACTGTCTATGTTATGTTGTGCAATTGATAATTTCATTTTTCATTGTCACCTTGACTACTAAAATGCAGTTGAAATGGTGGCCTTGAAGTACTAACTTTTCAAGTATGCCAAAGGCCAGGTCAAGATTTGTTCTTCTTTGTGCCAAAAGTTGAGTATAAAGGTTATATAGGTAACTTCAGTTCTGGGAAAATTACTGGCATAATTTTCTTTACCAGCAGAGTTCCCAACCATTTCATAGGGCAATAAAAAAAAGAAAAAAGAAACCTTGGTGATTAATTCACAAACAGGATAAGAGCAATCTGCATTGTTTCCATGCATTAGTCAGCTAGAATACTCCTGGCAAATCCTATCGCTTTATCACCCTAATCCTCCAAGTCTGGAAGGAAAATGCAAAAGCATGTTTCTAAAGGGAAAGCACCCTCAGCCCGTCTCCCTGTTAACAACTTGCTTTTCAACCTCATGCCATCTTGGAGCACTATTGGACTTAACACTGAGTTCCCATTAGTATATGCAGAACAGAAAATTCAATTTACCATCTCTAGGGTCTCTGCTGACAAGTATTCCCCTGACACAAAACAAATGCTTTGGCTTTGTGTATGTGAGCAAGATGTTTCCTACCACTGCACTTTCTCTCAGAGAATTGCTCCCTTGATCTTTGTTTTGGAAATACAGACTTTTAAATGTGGGAAATCAAACCACCAAGGCAATGCATTGTCTCAGAGAAGTCATGGGCTGCACATCTGAAACACAGTGCTCTTCTGCTGGAGATGTTGGCAGTGTAAACTGTATTATTGATTGCTTTATTAGTTGTGTGTAGTCACTGTTCTTGCTAAAAATAAGGCACAAGATTCAAAATCATGGATATTTTTCGTCAGCAAAAAATATTTTGATGGCCTTAGGACACAAAACTCTTCCATGTCTTCACCTGGCAAAATCCAGCACTGCAGCCCGGTGCTTTGTGCACCATTGAGCCCTGTCTCTGTTGTACAGGAGTGGGGAAGCAGCTGAGAGGAGCAAGTGCCAGGGTAGAGGTTCCTTCAAGCAAAACTTGAGCCTAGGATCTCTGAGGAGCATGAGCAAAGAGAAGCAAGACCTGGTGCACTGGAGAGGGGCTTGCAGAGAGTTATTATCAGTCAACAGCTGTAAGCCCAGACTCCTTGCAGCTGATAACAGATCTGCTCATTCAGCCTGGCCACTCATGCATGGAAAATCAAAGAAGACTGAAATCTGTTCTGGCAGGGGGAGGGGAATCACCCAGCCTTCAGTAAATGCCAGATTACCACAAAACTGTTGTCAAGACACCATGTGAAGTAGGGAAAGATTCACTTAGCACTACTGCTTTTAAAGATGCCTCTGCTGGTTATTGATCTGTGACATAGACAGTCCACTCACCTCTTGTAGCAGGAAATTAGGAATATCTGTATTTGGGGTTTGTGGTTTGAATTCTTGGTCAGAAGCAGTTGATAGAAATATTGATGTTTCTCAAGCTATAGTTATTTACAAGCCCATGTTGCCCTCAAGAAAACTAGGGATGAATGAAATTCCAACCTACTATTAACTGGCTGGCAACACTTCCAGTTTCTTACTCTGTCAGACACTAAGGGGCTCCCCTGTCTATAAGGCTGCATGTAGCAATACAACTGAACACAGAATAGTGCTTATAGTGTTTTTTAAAAACCAAAATTTCTATAATTTTTACAATTTATTTTAAAGTTTTAAATTTATTAAAATTGTTATAGAACATGTGCTTCTCTCTTGCAGCCTTTAGGCTAGATGCTTCCATGCTTGGAGGTACATAGGGCTGCAACCACGTGTGTAGAGCAAGGATCCCCTCTCCTCCCTGTTTTTTTAATAGGAAGGAAACCTAAGCACATCCCAGAAGCCAGAGCTGCAGAGAAAAATACTGTGTAGATTTTTTCTGAAAAATTCTTGCTCTTGAATGATGGAGGGGACCAGGAGCCTGAAGAAATAGTGGCACATCCCAGGGAGAGTGCAGCCATTGAGCCGATGATTGCCCTGGAGCAGGGGCACAGTGGAGAGATCTCTGTGGTACCTCCAATGAATGTGTAGGTGGGAACAATGTGCAAGAACCAGCTCCTGAGTGAAAAATACCTCTTTTCACCCAGGATGGGCCAGCGTCAAAGAGGCAGTAACAAAACTGAACATCCAGGACCATGACTAGAACCTGGAAAATGGGCCTGTTTATGATGAGGGTGCTTCACAGGAGTCCAAAGGAATTGGGCTTTTGGGAGGAAGATTTGCTGCTACGTCTGAAAGACTAATCTTACCCAATTAACTCAGCAGAGAGGTCTCAAAATCTGCTGGTGCTCATCATCCTTCTGCAACAGCTTGGCACCTCCAGGGCTTGCAGTTTATAAAGTCCAGAGAGCACTGTCTGGCTGAAAGGCACTAACTATGCAAATGCAATGGGAGTTATTATCGTTATGGGGCTTTCATGTTCTTACTCAAATCACTGATGCACCTTCTGTGTCCAGCTGACCAAGCAGTATTTCTTGCATTATAGGATTCTGATTCCACTTCCATTGTTAATGTTCATTACTTTCTTAGAGAGCTACAATTTCATTATTAATACATCAGTGTAACAGAGCACAGATTACATAAATGCATTTCTGAGCATTAGCTAAATATTAGTTTTAAGAACAAAATACGCTTCCTATGCCAACAATATGTTCTGTCTTATACAAATACTTTATGGCTACAATTGTAAAAGTACTTGGAAAAAGCTTTTATTGTCTTAAAAGGATATATATATATATATATAGTAAAACAAGACTTTGCTTATCCTCTTCTTCTAAGGAAAAATCAAGATTTTGAGTTTGAAAGGTGGTTACCATGAATGTTTGAATCTGTTCAATAATAGTGTCAGTAAATTTTAAACTTCTTTTCTCTAGGAGAATCAGAGGGTGAGTTGCTCATGTCAGATGTGTTTCAGTGGTACAAATGTCAGCTGTGGTGTGGTGGTCTCCTTAGTCCTGGCTAGAGAGCTGATGTTATTTGAGCTGAGGAGAGTCCCACAGCTGAGCAACAGGAGGAGAGCAAGGTGATGACCATACTCTAGTGTGATGACTTCTGTAGCTGAAGCTGGTTGAAAAGCTGATTTAGCTGCAAACAGATATTTGGAGCATGGATGTGAGGTATCCAAAGTATTTCTTTGCTGTTGTCAAACCTGGGTTGTAGCTGTCTGTGGGAATAGGGAGACTCAGAGCTAGGTTTGGTTGATCCTATTACAATAGAAATTGAGTGCTAGGAGTATCTCTGTATGTTGACCCTCTTGGGAGAGCTGGGGCTAAGCTGTAACACCCACCTGCCGCCCCTGGGCCGCAGCAGGTGCCTCATCCCATGCTGGGGGGGATGTTTCCCTCCTGCTAGCCTCACACAGGCAGACGTTGTGGCCACAGCTGGTTCACCAGGGATCTTCTGTCCTCCATGGATTCCTGGTATTATTTTGGTCCATTATTATGAGACAATCTGCACCTCAGGTCTCATTTTTTGACATATAGCAAAAGGACTGAGCTGCTTTATAAGAAAGTGGCCATGCTTGAATGTTCCACTCTCACCCCCTGCTTTCATGTTTTAGCCTTAAAACTAAACTTGGGAATTATTTAGAGATCCTCTGAGCAGGACTCTTCTCGTTCTGTTCAGGGAAGCCTCAATGCTTACACTGCTGAACGCATCAGTTTTAGCACATAATTTTAGAACCTCTTTAAAATGCAAGCTAGTTGTGTTATCTCCTCCAGAGATATTCACAGGACTGATGCTCTGGTGGATTAAGTTATTTTATGCATTGTAAACAATAGGCTGATGGAGCTGAAGTGCTGAGGTCCTTTTTTAATCAGAGGCACCAGATTAACTTGCTTTTAGTCTTTCAGAAACTCACTTACTCTTAATGAGTTTACCATGATATAGGTCCACAAATTTCCTGTCTGGCTTCTTTTGGCACTCTTAGATAAAAATGCCAGCTGGAAAGGAGATTTATTGGTTTTGAGACAATGTCCCTTCCTTATCACCTTGTTTTGCTGGCCCTGAGCTCATCCAAGATAGCAGTACTTACCTAGACAGCATCAGTTTGTCAGACACAAATTGTGGAAAAATTAATTTAAAATACCTTGACCTTTCTACCCCACTAAGACAGGATTTTTTTTTTCTATAGTAAAACGTCTAGCTAATATAAACAGCTTACATATATGTGTGTATGAAGACATGTATGCATACAAATAAATAAAAGCTTTAGCCTTTTTCTAGTATTCTGCTCTGCTTCCACTGTAAATGCTGCCTTAGTTTTGTCATGGAAGCATTTCTATTTATTTTTGCATATTTATATTTATTGTGAGCTTGGAGCTTCAAATGGCATCTCTTGTTGTGTGCTAAGATGCCAATGCCAGCCAGGGGGAGTTCTGTGGCACAGTTTTATTTAGAGACCCTTCAGCTCAACACAATTTTCTCTATTTAACTATGTGTATGACTGCCCTAGACAGAGGGATGGATGCAGCCACTGGGTGAAGCTTGGCTGAAGCACCCCAGATGCTTTCCACAGTATCCAGGTGATAAGGACTTCCCCACTCTCCATTTCTGGGGCCTCAGAAAACTATAAAATATCATTTAATCAAGATGGCACCAGAAAAATGAGCACAAATACTCACTGCTGCAAGTGTCCAGGGCTCTTCCTCACAGCCAAAAACATAGCAAAAAGAAAAGCTTTGAAAAAAATTTTACTGACTTTAGAAGTTGCCAAGACGTGATGTGTGCAGCCTCACATGTATTATGGTAAGGTAATGTGGAGGACAAAGCTGCTGTTAACTCTTTGCACTTGAGCTCTAACAATAGCACTTAAAATCTGTGCAAGACATTTTAAAAAAAATCCTGTGTCTTCTTGTAGACTTTCTACAGAAAATGCCTTATCCAGAAATTACATAGGAAACAGAAAATAGAAAAGTGTTTCTAGTTCTGTATGTTCCTTTATACTCAATCCTATTGTTGAGGGACGAGTGTATCCTTTTTTTAATCTGCCTGAATTGCATTCCTGGACAGATCCCTGTTGTCACTACTGAAGCGCTGCTTCTTCAGTGATTAAAGAAGCAGTGTAGAAAAAGGAGATTGTGTTTTCAGAAATATGTGGGAAAAGACTTATGCATGAATTGGAGAAGGGCATAGAAACTTGCAGTGATCGTCATAGCAACATTTATTAATAACAATAATAACAAAGTATGATAAGTTCTCTATAGTTTAGATAACTTTGCTCCAGTGCTCATGGGTGACTAAACTTGAAGAGACTCCTGGGCATAAAAAACAAGCTCTGTTCGAATTATTTAAATTAACCTAAGCACTTAAAAGGCTGTGCAGTTTAAACTGGTGAAATTAATCTTGTGACAATGCAGCCATGTGCCACATGGGAATAGAGAGCTGCTTCATGAAATGTATATGCTGTGCAAGGAGGGGATACTTCAAATGTGTTTTAAAATGTGCTTTCCTTTCCTTGCACTTGTGCTTTATTCCCATATATTTGTTTTCTGCAAGTTCCTAACAGCAAAATGTTCCTGTGGTGTAGGAGACTGACAGTTAATTCCTTTCAAGGGATGACTTTACAATGATTTTTCATTCCTGTGACTCTTTATAGCTAGAGAGAAGGAAGCTGACACATAAACAAAATTAATTTTTGCTTCTGCCTCTCTGTAAAATTTGTGCTTGATGATCTTGCCTCTTCCTCAGTGCTGTGTTTTTTACTGCTGTGTCCTAATCCAAGCTCTGATCTCACTTTCACTTAGCATCTGAGCTCTGATGAGCTGTCAGCACTTGATGCTGTCCCTTTCACTCCTTAGTCTCATTTGAGTGGAGTATTTGACTCTCTCAGTGGCTCTAGACATCAGCTAAATTTTTACAGGACTCTCTTAAAGGAACATTTTTTATTTGTTGCCCTGCTAATGGAAGATGTGACAGCCACATTTGCCCTATCCCAGCATGCACAAGGGAAATTATCATCATGTCAAATTACAGCTGCTGACTCCTGCCAGAAAATCCCCTGCCTTATCTTATCTATCTACATTTTTTAATGCCATGCTCATCATCATGGCATCTAAGTGCCTTAAAAGTTTTCCATTGCTTCAGAGGAAAGATGCATTTATGGGTGTGTTACTGGAAAACTTTCCCTGGTTCTGGCTATTTGGTTGACCTGTGTGTGAAGAGGGGTGAAAAAGGTTAAAGTGAATTAACTCTGAAAAAGTGACCAACCAGTGCAACAACTTTTGACTTGACAAACCTGATCCTTGTTGATATTTTTTCTAAAATACATCATATGGCTTTTACTTCTGGTTATGTTTGGGGATTAGCTGGATTCTGCAATGCTTCTGGCACTGGTGGTGGAGTGAGGGGTCAAGCACTGGCACAAGCTCTTGCTCTGTTTTCATGCTCTCACACTGATCTTGGGTCTGGTTTGAAGTATTTGAGTCTTTTTGGTTCCCAAGTAGGTGGCGCTTTCATTGGAAATAAACCAGCTTGACTTCTGCATTTGAGTTTTATTTTGTACTTCACATTGTAAGGAAGCCTGGTGCAAAGGCTGTTGGATATTAAATAAAACAATTAAAACTAGAAATTACTGATATGGGAAGAAGGCCACAAGGTATGTCTTCCTCATTAATCACATTTCTGAGCAAAACCATCATTTTATGTCTCATAAATGTTCTGGGTACCTGTTGTATACAGCTGCTGTTTATTTTTCAACCTGTACCAAAGAGCATAAGAATTTAATATAAGGGTTGAAACCTAAGTGTGTATATAAGCATGTTCTTCTGCATGTTGAGTGCTGCTGGCACCCTTCACAGGGCAGATCTGTGTCTCTAGCTCTTTTACTGTCCTCCACTGACTCCAGTTCTGCAGTCTCCAGGGGTCTGGTCTGAAGACATCCACCTGACTGATGCTAGAGACCAAAATGTTACTTGCCCAGTACTGCCTTTGTCCCTGAGACATGCCACAGCCATCAGGATCCCTGCATGGCTCCTGGGATATCAGATTTTGCCTGTGCACTGACTGTGGTTGCTACTGTGCCTTTCCCAGAGGTTTGTGTTGTTACTGTCTGCTGTGCACTGCTGCTGCCCAGCTCAATGCTAGGCAGTAGGCTGTGAGCTCTTTGATCCTCTCCTCAAGTCACAGCTGATCCGTGGAGATCCCTGTCTGATCTGACAGCTCTCTGTTTTCACCCTTAACCCAGAGCAGTGTTGGAAAAAATAGCAGGCCAAAAGCAAGCTCACATTATTTTATTATTTGCAGTCATCTACAGTAGAGTGTGACTGTGATGTTATTTCCATGGTTTCCCTATCAGCTGGGGGGGGGTGATGCTTGTACACTTTGGTGATAATTCAGATTGGGGAAGCAGGCCAAGGGTTGATATATTTCAGAAAGATTTTACTGTTCTTTCCTACTGATATAGAGATTTCAAGGCGAACAACAGTAGTAAATGCAGATTCTCAAGTCAAGAGGAGTAGCTGTCTGGCAGTTAGTTCTTCCATTTTGCTAAATCATGTGGAAGGGGAACACAGAGGTGAGACTTGGTGCCAATGAAAACATTTTAACTGCTTAACATCTCCCTTAGCTGAACTGCAGGTAGTTTTCTTTTTTCTGTATTTTAGCATAACAGCAGCTTGCAAAAAATGCCAGAGTTTTGTCTACATGTCTCTGCACTGTCAGAGATCAACTTGTTCAGCTGGCATGCTAAAAAAGAAAAAAAATCACAGAGAAACACAAGAAGTAGAAAGCCTAATTTGGCCTGCAGACTGTACTTCAGCCCACTCAAACCGGGTCAGTGTAAAGCAAATAAACTGCAGCCATGTGGGTTCTACTGTGGGAGCTGTTGTGCTGCCTTTGATCTTGGGAAAGTATGAAACTCCTGGATCTGACTCATCAAAGTTCTCCTTCGTGCATCTAATCAAAAGCATACAAGCCGTCCTGTTGAAGTCGGTAGGATGCCCCACCCATATGCCTAAATTTGAGACCACACCCCAATGTAGGGATATTTCCATCCCTCTTGGACAATGTTGCTTGGATTTCCATTGAGCTGTTCTAGAAGAAGAGCAGAAGTTGAGAGGATGCAGAGGGGAAGGGAAAGATTTGATCCTGGTCCTCCTTCAGCAGACTTCTTTTGCTACTTCAGGTACAGTTGCTTAAGTGGGTGTGATTGGCTTTGCTGCGTGCTGAAAGATTGCTTCCTCCAAGCTTGTGCTCTAATTTCCTGCCTTGTAATTAGCTCTTCCACATGGTTACCCCAATGTGCACAGCATGCAGTCATATGATGAGCTTATGGCACTGGACGTCCTCAGCAGGCTGAATCACAAGGCAGCATATTAAATCCTGCCCACCAGACCTGCTGGACAGTAACACAGGCCGATAGGCAGAGGGCTGTGGTGAGCTGCTGTGGAGAAGCAGCCCCTGAGGGCAGGGACTTGCCTGCAATTGGGCAGTGAGGGATTACTGAGGCAGTGAGAGATGTTTTGAGAAGCACAGTGCCTCGTCTGTGCCGGGAGGGTCACAGCAGGTGCACCAGCCTGGTGGGCAGGTCCCACTGGAGATGCCTGCTGTTGTCTTGGAGCCTCTCGCTGGTTAGAGTGACCCCGAGAAATGTTAGAAAGTCTCTTTTCCCAGCCCGGTGCTTGAAGAAGGAGTCAGAGCTCTTTAGTTCTCAGTCTCAAGGTTGTTTATTGTTCCTTATCTATAAAATATTTTCTCCTGTCCAGCTGAGGTCCACTCAGCAAGACAGTCCAGGCACTCTGCCTGCCCCTGGGGGGGTGTTATGTTTTTATACTAAAAATTACATATGCAATGTTTACAATTACTTTCCAATACCTATGTTAGACAGTGAGCTTCTACTCTAAACCAATCTAAAAGTGCCAACATCACAGCTGAAGATGGAGGCCAAGAAGGAGAAGGAGAAAGGCTGGACATGTCCAGATCCCTCCATCTTGCCCCACTGAACCCCCATTCTAAAAATCCTCAAAATCTACTTTTTCACCCTGTGATAAATTCACTGTCATTCTACTTAACTGTCGTGGCTTGCAGATCTTCATCTAAGGTTGGTAACTTGCTCCATGGGTCATAATCAAAACCACAGGCATTTTGGGTTCTGTGCCAGGGTCTCTGAGCCCCCTGGCAGGGGTCTTGGCTGCTCAGGACAGCCAGAGGGATGTCCTGGGTTCCGACATGCTGTCCTGGCACTTGTAGTGTGGGGGCTTCTGCAGCAGGCTGGGCTGAGATGTCTTTTCCCTCTAATCTCAAGGCAGAACAAAAAGGAAAGGAGAGGGATACAGTGCGCAGGAACAATGTCGGAGCACCCTACACCAGGAAATCAGATTTTAGCCATGATGGTTTGTCCTCTGAAGAAGAATAGAAATGAGGCTCCATCTTTACAGGCAGCTCCAGCCTTGGGCGGACATCACCATCCCTCTGGCTGCTCGCTGCTCATTCTCCCTGATGGTGTGGCTGACCCTGAGGTTTGGGGACAGCTGCAATTCCCTCCTCACTCATGAAAGTCACTGGGCTGCACTGACCTTTGTTTTCCACTCCATTATGCCTCAAAGTCCAAGCTTTCAACTGGAGCAAATTTGCATCTCTCTACTGACTGCAGTGAAAAGCTCTTGAGAAGCCTACAAGAAAAAATGGGGGGATATGCTGTGATTTTGTCAAATCTGACTTGGTTGAGTTACACCGCTTTCTCTGCGCAGACAGAAACAGAGTTTGACTTCAGGTTTTGCAATAAAAATTTACCCTTTCTTTGAGTACCTGCAGTTCCCAATCAAAATCTTAACTTGAAGAGATGATGTGATTTTATGGGATCTGACTTTTCAAATTCTTTTGTGCAATTTTTTTGTTTATAAGGTTTTATTTTAAAGCCCCCATTTTCTAAAGTGGCGCTTGGTGTCTTGTTACTTTCATGTCAAAACAACTGGGAGCAAGGTAACCTGAACTCCTTCCTAGAGCCATGGCAACAGAGGAGCTCATAAACACAAACAAGGTCAATCCCAAACTTTTGAATTATGTCAAATAAGCCTCCTGATGAGAAAAATGAAGAGAGAAGAATCTACTTGAAAACACCAAAATAGATGTAGTAAGCACCTCCTAGTGTTATTTTAATGTGTTTCAAATGTTTCCAATATATTTTACAAAAGATTTCTTGAAGGTTAGGTACTTGTGGAAGGATGAATGGGTTTTTTTAAGGGTTTTTCAGTGGCAAGAGATTTGTACCACAACAGGCAGCTCTTATTGCCGTTCAAAGGAACCCATGGTGTGTCCAAGTCATGATTAATCAAGAGACATCCATGATCAAATCTGATACATCCTATCAATGCCTTAT